>NC_136969.1:23836648-23991648 GCF_032717465.1 Coenobita brevimanus | reverse complement strand
ACCAGATAATGGCGCGTAGTATTTTAGTGGGTAATTAAGGCGCTCTAATTGGACTAAGCCTGTGTAGGTAAATATCCAAGGGGTGGTTGAGGTGTATTGTTCATGTACTGCCACTCAGGGATGAATGAGGCTGGTCACTCTCATGTTAAATGTCAGGACCAACTTGCCTAGCCCCGGGATTCTACGCTCCTAATGGGGCAGCATAGGACTGGATGATGGATGGATATATATGTATATATATATATATATATATATATATATATATATATATATATATATATATATATATATATATATAAGTAATATTCACCGACTTCCCTAAGCGTCACATAATTATTCGGTAGCAGTATGTAATTCCTCTCATTTAATCATTTGTGTATACGCATTCATGGTTATTCATACTGTGTGTACAACATTCACCGTCATCAGTACATTATAACTTAATCAAATTTTTCATTACTCATAATATATTGAAAGTTATCTGTACATTATAAAAACATGCTTGACGTTATTCAAACACTCTACATAACATTCGAAACTACGCATATCGTACATTATCCATAACAGTATTTGTAATTATACTGTATATCTATTATTCACATCCAAGTTCATGAATTTTACATAACTGTATCGATGTTAGTCATAAATTTATACACAGTCATGAATCGTTGAAAACGATAGAATACAATAATGAGTACATGAAAATAATAACAGCAAATTGCTCAACAACCTCTTCACAACAGTAGAGTATCTTATCATTACTCTCCCAGGATGATTTTATTCAATTTGGAGAAACATTAAAGATACAGAAATGTCACTAGCTGACCAAATTCGTCCAGTGGTAGTCAGAATTAAAACTGATAATATTGGGAAGATTAACATTCAGGCACCTATGACTTCCTCTCAGCTGAAGGAATTCGTAATTTATCTGAAATACAGCACTGAAGTTGTCTCTATAGTAATGGAGGGTAACGCTGATAGCATTAACACGCCTACTTTCTTGTGAATCAGTCTTAGTCCAATAATAAAGTCTGTTTTTACGTGCAGTAGAATGGTAGAGTTGCTTCTACCATGGGACAGTTAATATTGAAGTATTAACATTGGCACTATGAATTACTCCCAGGTGTAATCGTTTGACAATACCTGGAACAGACAACAACAGAGCATGCAACAATGGGAAGGTTAAAGCACATTGTCAGTCGAAAACATAAAGAATCACACACTTTTCCATCGAGAGAGAGAGAGAGAGAGAGAGAGAGAGAGAGAGAGACAGTAGTCAAAATTTATTGCCCAGTCCCCCCATGCCTATAGCCCAGTGAATGATGTGAATTATGGTCATAAAGGTCAATTTCCTAGGCTGCCTCACGGTGTAATAGACCATTCATACACCCATCCATCCATCTATCTAGCGACCACTAAGCGAGGTATAGAGATCAGCACCACACAGAGCTCATCCATTTCCAACCCTTCCCTCTCCGAATCACCCAGTGAACGCATGCCCCCACCCCCTGCCCATTTTTTTACTTCCCCCTCCCCGACAGCTCATTCCTCCCCTTACCCCCAAACTCGATCTTCTCCTCACTCCCATCATTTTCAGCTCCCCGAAAACTCATTCCCATTACCGCTCCCCTCCAAAATTTGATAACCCAACTGACCTCCCCCCCAACCGCCATTCTCTAACATTCATCATTCTTTCCCCTGTCTCCCTCATGCCTCCTTTCCCCATTTCTGTCGTTCTTTATCCTTTCACTCCCGTAAACTCCCGCTCTTGATAATTCCATCTTCCACTCTTTTAATCCACACTCATGCGCCCCCAGTACCTTACGCTAACTTGGTCCTCCAATCCTTCCCATTGCTACCCTCCTTACACCCTTTCCCTGCCCCTTCGCACTCATCAATATCTTCCCCTTCCCACGTGCCCCTCTGACTCATGCCCCTTCTCTCTGCCTTCCCATTTCTCCCCGCCACAAAACTCAATCCCTTTTCCGCAAGCTGGATTCCTTCCCTCCGGTCCCCCATTTCTGCTCTTCTTACCCTCCTGCCTTCCTCTCCATTTATTCTTCTTTTCTTCTCTTCTCTCCCCCCCCTCAAAAATGCACTCTCCCGCTGCTCCTTATCATATGCCTTCTTCCATTTCCTGTCTGTGCCTATTTTTTCTCCTACTCCCCCTCTCATTGCCCATGCTGTGTCCCCCCAAACCCCCTTCCTTATTTTTCTCTTCGTCTTCTCCTCCTCCCTTTCCTTCTCTCCATTTTCCTCACATTCCCCCCCCCCTTTTTCTGCGTTATCTGTTTCCTTCCCTTTCCTTACTCACTTAAATTCGCCCCTCCCTCTCTTTCGTTCTGCTCCTACTGATTCGCTATCTTCCTCATCCACCTCCCTCTACTGCCGTTTCGTTTCTCACACTCGCCCTCTCATCCCCCATCCTTTCAACCCCTTTCCCTTCCTTCCCCTCCCGTCATTCTCACCCTCCTCACATTTCTCTCTCTTTCCCCCCCTCCTCAACCTTCCCCTTCTCCCTTCCCCCTTCCAAAGCTCGTACAATCTCCAAAACCGGTGTGCAACCCGGGTATAATGAAGGCTAATTACCATACAGCGGCACCTGGGCAGTTACCCTTTGTTTGGCCGGTAACTGATGGCAGGCTGGGGACTAGAGGGTTAAGGGGGAAGGCGGGGGGTTGTACAGGCTAAAAAAATAATGTATATTGTTTTTGGCAGTTAACCCTCTCATGGTATGGAGAACTCATGTATTTCTTCCGGCAACCAGCAGACGATTTTATTCTGCTGAGTGAGTAATGGGACCCTGAGAGTTGTTAATGGTACTATTAACCCTCTCATGGTGTAGACAATTCAGGTATTTTCGTCCAGCACCACCAGACGAGTTTACCCGATAGAGTCATGGGGTCCTAGAAGAGCTGCTACTGATACCATTATCCCTCTTCATTAGGACAACCCAGGTATTTTATTCTAGCCACGCCGGATGATTTTACTCAGCTGAAAGAGAGTTATAGAAACCTGAGTGTTGATACAGGTCCATTGATCCTCCAGTGAAGGGGGTAACTGGTGTTATATTTCAGCTAACGCCTGACGGTTTTATTCGGCTGCCAGTGAGTCATGCGAGCCAGAGAATGTTATATAGTTTGCAGGGACAATGAATACCGTTATTTATTTCGACACTGAAATCGTTAGTTATGGGAAATGGTGCGGGGTAGGTTGTGCTGGCTTGAAAGTATTAGTGTTAATAAAGAAATGTGCACTTTTCCTACATAAATAAGTATCGTTAGCTATAGTTAGAAAAATGCGTCGGGAAAGTGGTGGTATTACCCCTACTTGTGACCGCTTCACTATCGCGAGAGCATGAAGGTTGTCAAAGTTCCTCCTCAGAGGATATCCCTTTGTTCTTTCTCTCTCTCTCTCTCTCTCACACACACACACACACACACACACACACACACACACACACACACACACACACAATCTATTGCATTGCAAAGCTCTAAGGACCCAACCACCCATATTTCACAATCAACACTTGCAGGAGCACTAAGTGGCCAAAACGTTCCCTCAGGGGACTTCAGCCTATATCAGACTTGGTATGTCAGTTATTGGATCACCAGTGGTTGGGTTTCCAAAATATTGTTAAAAACATTGCCCAGTGTTCTCACCTATGTTACATCCATTCATCCATCCATCCATACATACCAAATATAAACTCTCAGTGTCGTGAATATAGTTGATGCTGGTAAATCTACTCGGATTCGAACCGTAGCTCGTAGGCCACAGCATTTGCTGACCGGACAGATCAGTTACCAGACCACCGGGCGTCGTTTGCAAGGAGGGATAATAACCCAGGCGCCTATGGCTCACTTCCAACTTAAATCGTGCGGCGTTAGCTGGAATATTGTAATAGTTATCCTGATAATGAGAGGCTTAATACTGGAAACATAAAACACTCCTAGACCCCATCAATTAATTTCAGCTAATGAAATCGTCCAATATTAGCTAGAACGGATTTCTAGCTGCTCCAACCATAAGGGGGTTACTAGTGACGCTGTTAACACTGTGATATTCCTATGACTCTCCCAGCTAAACAAATCACGTATTGTTAACTGAGACAGAGCGCTAGAATTGTTCCGAGGATGAGAAGGAGAAAATTTCCATCGTCATTTTCATTTTCCTCAAGCTAATGTCAGTCTAGTTTAACCTGTCTGGCGGATTATCTTTTAATGATAAGGGAGCTGATGAAAGCTGAATATATATATATATATATATATATATATATATATATATATATATATATATATATATATATATAATATCTCTAGTTGAAAAAGTCTCCCTTAAGATGAATGAAATAGCTCGATGATGGCACAGAAGGAAAAAAAAAAAAAAGTCATCGGTGTTTTTATTATGATTAAAAGTCTCCTACCAACACACACACACACACACACACACACACACACACACACACACACACACACACACACACACACATCTCATCACATATCTCTCACAGTGCCTACCCTCTCCTTCTCCACCCAACATATCACAACAATAATAGCATGCTTGCTTGCCTGTACGCTTAGATTACTTACTCACGTTTTAGTGCACTCGTGGTTTGTTATATCAGGTGAAAATGTAACACTGACCATGTAAAGCCTGTAAATGATGTAGGCTTGTGGACTTGGTGGCGTGAGAGGATTCTTAACACTCTTCCTTTAACGATTTACTCGCACTTTTCTTACTTCATCTTTACATTCTCTTCCAGTTTATTTGTGCGGCTTTACTGTTGACGTCAGTTGTATCAATAACATTAAAGAAATATTAAAATTTAAATGTGTTGAATCAATCGCTATGGAAAAGGAGTTACGAAACCTCCACTGTCACCTAGTATACCACCCGAAAACACTAGATGCTGTATATATTTTGAGAGAACTCTGTTATAACAGTGAATTCCGTAGGAGTGTAAGTCTGTTAATGGGACCCCCCCCCTATCTCTCTCTCTCTCTCTCTCTCTCTCTCTCTCTTTCCACAGTGGCTTGTTTTTCTAGTTCGTTCAGATATTCATGTACTTATGTAGAAAGTGTACCATAATGCATTTTGTGCCAAAGCTGACATGTGTTCGTATATGTGCATATACTGTATATCTCTATATATCTATGTATCCATCTGTTATACAGCGATATTTATTTATATTCCAGTCAGTCTACCAATCATTCTCTCCATCCTATTGTCGTTTATTTATTTTGTTTTCATTTACTCATTTATATTATTAAAAGAAGTTTGAAGATAGTGGTGTTTTAAGCTGTTGTCTTTCATAAGTTTGAGAATTAAACAAGATTGAAGTAACATTTGGTACCACGAAAGAATGGAAGATTTAGTGTCAGATGGGAAAATATCTCAGTCATTCAGATAGTCAGTCAGTTCAACGAATCAGTTAGGTCAGCCTGCATTAATAAAGTAAAAAAAGACGTCACGGGATTGAAGGGGTTGAAATGGAATCCTGCAGTCAGTTTGTCAGTCAGTTCATCACATAAATATACTAAGCCAACCAGTTTTAGTAATACAAAAGGTGACCTCGATTAAAGGAATCATTCAGACAGCTTACATAGTAACCCAGTCAGTCAGGCGGTGGTTTCAGTCTTTCGGTCAAGCTTTTAATTCTGCTGATTCTGGAGTATATACCCAGCCAGTCACTAGCCAGTCACTATATGTAGCTCTTGTTACTAACGAATATTGTTTTCAAAGTAAAGCAGCATTTATGCTAAAATTGGCATTTTTCAGGGGAAGAGGATTTTTTTTTTTTTTCAACAATATGGTGGCTAATTTGAGCAAGCTCAATAAAGTAATTTCTATTCATTTTTAATAAGCTTTCCGTCGACGTCCGAAAGATCTGCCGTCGCTCTAAAATCACAGCAACCACTACCACTTGCTACATGTTTGATTTGTTGGAACTATTGCGTATGGAGAATATTTACTCTCTCTCTCTCTCTCTCTCTCTCTCTCTCTCTTCCTACTGACACTCATCCTCATCCACATCTTTCACATCACTTTCCCCACCGTCCTTTTTCTCTATTCCTCTCTCCGCCCCCGCCTTCCGCCCCCTCCCTCCAGCTCAAACTTCTTTTGGCTTGTGTGTCGCAGTGTATTCAAAGGACGAGAAAATATCAGTAAAACAAAAATTATTATGGAGGTTTGGTTCATTGCCTTTCTTAATATTTCACACAGGTCCTACCATAATGCATGTCCAACTCCCAGTGTCCGTCCTCGGTGTCATATCTGTTTTGTACATAATACGTCTAGTGCTTTTTCCTTTTTTATAATAGTATTTTTTTCTAAAGTGTGCACTCATCACAATTACCAACACCACTGTACTGTATAAAAGTTCCCCTCAATCCCCGCCGTAAAGCACTAAATCGTGTTTACCTCAGTTTTTGTCTCTTATCCCTGCCTTTCCACGTTTTCTTTTATCAGCTTTATTTCAGTTGCTTTTCGTGATAAGTTTCCGATTTTGTAAGTTTATATTCTGATATCATTGGTTTGTTTCGTCTTTTGTTCTCCCTTTTCTGCCCATAGTTAGATTTCTCACTCTCTCTCTCTCTCTCTCTCTCTCTCTCTCTCTGAATACACACATACATACGTAGGTTATTCCCTTCTCAGTTCACATGCTGGTTTAAATGCAACTTCCTATCGCAATCCATGGCATGTTGCTTTCAAGTCTTGCATTTCCTACTACATTTTCTCTCAGTTTTCGTTGTTCTTCTTCATTTACATTTTTCTAAGTTTCTCCAGTTACTCCTACAAAATTTACTTATTACATTTCATTGGTCCGTTTCTGCTTTTACATTTCCTTTACTTTTCTCCCAGTTTCACTTCTTATATTCCATTTATTACATTTTCTTTTCTCCCATTCCATTTTCTCTCTCACCTTTTTTTACCCGTGATCCAGCCTTCTCGTCGCCTATCCGTGAATTCTCATTTATTGTTGATAATCTTCATTAATAAAGTTTTTCAAGACATGGTGTGTGTTTTTCATTACCTTCGTTTTTCATCGATCCATCAGTCGGTGTATATTGAGTTTGAGCCCCTAATTACTCTCATAAGTTCTGGGTTTTTATGCTTTTGCAACTCAACGAAGGAACAATTTTTCATTGTGACAGTTCCGTCCGAAGTCAACTTGTAGACCAATTAGAAAATTATGAAAATCTTGAATGCATCCGCCACTTCCCGCAGTATTTTTCCACACTCCCACGGACCGAGGAATCTCAAGTGGCAAGTCTGGTGACGATTTGGGTGAATCACGGACACATATTTTGTCACGTGATCTACTTCAGCAAATCACAACACAGCAGCTCCCCCCTCTCCCCCCACCCCCGAATGAAGTTCAAATTCAGCGCAGCCAAGATGGTTCAGTGAGAAAAGTGTCTTATCGTTCCTTTGTAAATATTATCCTTCTGCTTTGAAAATAGCGAAGCCATCCTTGATTTTTTTAAATAGATAGCATGGTGTTCAGACTAAGATCAAGACGACTCACAACCTGACGACTAAGATAAGGCTGGCACAGGTTAGGTGTGAACTGTATGGGGAGGAGGTTAGGCAGCACAAGGTCCGCTTGGATTAGCACCTGAAAGGACTTGTAATACACTCGTTATTGTTGACATAGGCGTGAATTGTAAAATGGGTTCTGGGTAGGTTAATGGCTAAAGTGGCTTGTAATTCCCTCCTCCGCCCACGCGGTGGTTTTGGCTGTGCTTCATGCAATTTCTGGCTTCAATTCCATCGGCAATGACCAGTTTTCCCCCATCTCCCCCATCCAATAGCCCTCATATTCCGACGAGTCCCCTAACATCGATAGGAGTTGGAGGGAGGGGGTGATATCGGGTGATTTATAAAACACTGGTTACTTCCAACGGAAATGATCGATAAATTACATGAACAGTGGCAAAAACCTAATCGCCTCATATAATAACAGGTAAAACCTAAGAATTAGCAGCCATTCTTGCATTTCCTAAAGGGATATTCTCTCTCTCTCTCTCTCTCTCTCTCTCTCTCTCTCTCTCTCTGTTGCTATTGGTGTTCTTACCAACTCTCGTTGCCATGGTCTCAGAATGTAATATCTGGACTGATTGGTCTGGAACCTGATTATGCAGATGGACTTGGCTTCTTAAGCCTTCTTTCTAATATTATTTGTTTAGGCTTACACGGTTAAATCACAGCTCAAAACGTATTAAAAAAACGAGAAGAGAAACACCAAAAGACAGTAACAAAACCACAAAATACCAAAACATCCAACCTTGTTTAATTATGCACTACCACCACCTGGACGAATATGCAGTGTCACTAGCATGACATTTTCTGTTAACAGTGCATTTCTGCTACTCTAGCCATTTCTGCTACTTTATATATATATATATATATATATATATATATATATATATATATATATATATATATATATATAGTCCTGAGGTAATGTTATATTGAAACTCTATTCATGCTTATATCAGTAAAGTACATCCCAGATGAAGTTTATGTTTTGTTTCACTGAGACTCTGATAACGTAACTGTTGAATTTCAGTGACATTCACAGGAATTTCCAGGTTCTTCAGAGTCTGTTAGTTTCTTTTCAGCTAAATCTAACTTTATCGAGTTATGTATAAACTATATTATCAAAATACAAGTTATCGTTTAATGAAGCCGTTAGCTCTCCAATCTGCGGAGTTAATGACTCAGCACCCCTGTACATGATAATATTTCCAATAAATGCTTATTTTGAAAACACTGTATCTCAGTAACTAGACTACCTAGAACACTCAGTGAAAGATCCAAATACTCATAAGTTTTTCTCTCCACTGCAAGTGTCCTTAGGTCTCTAACTGGGGGCTCTGTGGAGGGATGAGGTGAGGAAGAGAGGCAGCTTTTGATGCTGAGACAAGGCTGTGTCTGGGAGAGTGCAAAAGTTGATGGCTTGGCCGGGGGGACTACGCAGACCGGGGTGGCTTGGACCGGATGGGGCTGCCCTGTTCTCAGTCCCCTTTGCCCCACTAGACTTCACCACTCCTCTTCACCTGCCCCTGCCATTGCCGCATAAATGAATATTTCTCCTTGTACTGCACAAGGAGCTCGCTCAGTCTATTTGTCCAATTCTTCTGGTTGTTCCAGAATGACACTATGCCATCTGGTGTGTGAGTGGGGAGAATACCAAGGTTTACACATTACAACACACACTTATTGCCACGAAAAATCACTTTCATATTCACTGCAGCACGGTTCCTAAACCTGTGCTGCGAAACGTAACTTTTATTTCATCTATGTTCTAGAATACCAAGGTTTACACATTTCAACACACAGTTATTGCCACGAAAAATCACTTTCACATTCAATGCAGCACGTTTCCTAAACCTGTGCTGCCAAACGTAACTTTTACTTCACCTGTGTTCTTCTTATACCAGTATTTTTCCTTTTCTTTCTAACATTTTATGTATAAAAGGCACTTACTTGGCTAAGTTGTTGTTTCAATGCAGGAAATGCGTTAAATTCTAAATTGCTTTTTGTTATAACACTAATATTTACGAAAAATGCAAGATTTCTTTCATTTTCACTCGAGCTCATACTTAATATCAAAGTTATGACAAACACCACTGTACTGTACACACCGTGAAACATCATTTTCACTTTCACCCCAACACTTGATTTCCCTGCCAGAAGAAAAAGTACAGTTTTGGTCCCAACGATTATCTTTTGTACTGTAGTTTTCCTTATCTTATTTAATGTACGTACTATATATTTTTTTTCTATACTCTTACTTTCCTAAATGAATGTCAGTTCTTGCCTTACTAAAAACGCTTATTCTCAACACCGATTATTTTTTAAGAGCACTTATTTTTTTTCCCTACTTTTATATACAAATATACACTATAAAATACATCCATGACGTATTGGGCTGGGGCAGAGTGGGTAATGGTGAGATGGTGGTCACGTTAAGGCAACATGAACTAAGCTGGGGGACATAATGCGGTGTTTATGTCGCACGTGACTTCGGGCCGTCTGACTTTTGTCTTCAGAGTCCGACGCCTCAGACGACTCTCCTGAGGCACAAGAATGGTAGAGTAGGTCCTTAGGCTCTAGAGGGTCATCAGGTCACTCCTGAGTGGCGGCAAGAAGTTATGAGAGGAGGCACGGAAGGGTACTTGGGGCATGTCACTGTACATGATATAATTTCCCCTTCATGTTTGATCTCCCTACTTGACAATAATTTTAGTAATTTCCAGTTCATTTCCAATCGCACCCTCACTCAACCTCTTTCTTGCATGAATGAGAAGCTTGCCAAGGGTGAAGGTGGCAGAGGCCATGCAGCTGCTTGTGGCTGCAAGCGAATCGGGCAATGCAAAATAAAAAAATCATCTTTCCTACCCTTCCCATTTCCCGAAGAAGATTGGTATTGCTTCTCATCCACCTCTTACATACCTGCGTCATGAACATGGCACCATGGAAAATGGAAATTAATTCAAATGCTGTCAAGAAGCGCAAAACGCTTATTGGACTGGTACTGTTTCTGTGAATTCGAATTGATTTAAGAGTGGTAGACAAAGGCGAGGAAAGGTTTGCAAATAATTTTTTTCTGAAGGATTTGATTATGCTAAATTAATTTTCGCCATTTGTAAAAAAAACAGTTTTGCATTGTTCACGAGATACAACTAATTATTCAACATGGCTACCGGGCAAACAAACAGACCATGCTGTTTGCTGTGTTTTGTCCTCGTCTCACACTGCCACAGGCTTCAACAGCAGTCCACAGGCTTCAACAGCAGTAGTTCAGAATAGGAAGGACGTTGGTCATTGAATCGTTCTTGGCAGGGACAGCCTTTCAGTCTGCACTAGATCAACTCAGGCGTCATAATAACACAGGCTTCTCGCGTTTGTGGTATTTATTTTCCAAGTAATTACACTCTATGCTTGCCAACTAAACTTCACTGATTTCACAAGTACCGTAGCTACACTAACCTCACAAGACTACCAGTAAACTGACTACTCTATTCTCTCCCCCATCCTTTTTAACCTTCCTTGTGACTCGAATGTTCTAAGACGCACTCCTAGCAACAAGTTTTCTATGTTGGAGACATCCAAAATATTCCAGAACTTTCTTACATTACATTGCACTCTAAAGTCCCTGTCACACACAAATTACTCAAGGGCCGACCGCAGCACGACTCAAGGTCGTAAAACATTTTTCGTCGATCTTCCCTTGATTCACCAACAAAGCCCGGCCTCTTTAGGGCGCTCGTGAGCCACTGGGACGACTCGTTGGGCCTCACGACTTGCGAAAAGTCGTGTCACAGTTTCGTCACAGTTAGGAGTGTCGTACGTCGGTCATGAAGCAATTTTAGCTCAATCAGATGCGTCGTGATGCGGTCGTTGCGTGTCGTGATGCAATCACCGACTAAAAAACCGTTACGACTGCATGTCCCTTATCAAACTGACTAGACACAGGAGAGGTCCATGGTGATGCACTGGGTGTCACTGGTGGTCTAGGTGTGATACCCCACCCCTCACTGGGTGTCATTGGTGGTTCAGGTGTGATGCCCCGCCCCACGCTGGGTGTCACTGGTGGTCCAGGTGTGATGCCCTGCCCCATGCTGGGTGTCATTGGTGGTCCAGGTGTGATGCCCTGCCCCATGAGTCGGTCGTGGGGGGGTTGTGGGGGTATCGTGGGGGAATCGGGGTGCATTCCCCAAACGCATTTCGCAGTCGTCTTGCGTTCGTGGTCAGTCGTGTCACGGTCGTGGCTGACAAAAATTTGTTAAATCTGAAATTTGAAGACTCGTGTTTCCGTCGCCTCGCAGTCGCCTCGTGATCTTGTTGCATTCTTGAGGATGTCACGACTGGTCGTGAGGCAGTCCTGATGCGGTTGTTAGGCAGTCATGAGCAGAGCAGATTCGGGGCCAGTAGGGAGGTGTGGGAGTCGACTAGGACACGACTTTGAGTCGCGCCGCAGTCGGCCCTTGAGTCGTGTATGTGTGACAGGGGCTTAAATGCTTTAGCATACAAACTGAAGTTAAATCTGAATATTACATAATTTAACAAATAATCATCAAACTAAAACATTACAGAGAGAGAAAAAGAATGAAAATTAATGCATAACTTTACAAAATACCTCTGCTTACAACAGCAGACTATCTGGCAACTCTGACTGACAACTGAAAATGAGCAAACAATTTGGAATTTTCCAATACCACGAACTGTAACTAGCACTTCTGCTTCTCAACATTACCCACTCCCTAGTTCTTTTGTGTCCCAACAATACTACACATTATTTACAAACATTAATCTTCATCCAAAAACTAAACATTTAATTATAAACAAAAGAATCCTTTAACTTATCAGGTCTTCTACTATCCTGCTTCCGAAGACTGCCCTGCTCCTTCATACAGTGCACTCTTCCTGGAATAACTTGGTCCTCTTCCTGATGAAACTGTCGCCATACTCAGATGTTTCAGTTCCTTTGTTCTGCACAGCATCATTGGCTGTGGGCTTGCACGCATCCTTGAGGACGTCAAAGCTGTATTGTCCTAGCCCACGTTACTGCCACAGACGATTTACACGTACCACCTTCAGGAGAGACTTCCTGCCTCCCAAAATCTGGTACACAACATCTGACAAGTTGTTCATCACAGCGTAGGGCCCGTCCCAAGGGGTCTGCAGCTTCGGTGACTGTCCTTTCTTCCACCGAGGATTGTATAACCATACTCTGTCACCATCCTTGAAGTTCACCTCACTTGCCTTGGCATCATAATTGCACTTCATCACTTCATCTGAAAACTTCAAAGCTTCTTGAACTTGATGATGTGCCTCAGCCAGTCTTTCCTGAAGACGCTTCATGGAGGTGTCTGTAAGCAGCCCTTCACGAGGTGGTTTTCCCATTAACAGATCAGCTGGCAGTCGTAACTTGTGGCCCAGCATCAGTTTTGCAGGAAAGTAACTGGCAGACTCGTGGGAAACAGACCAATAAGCCATCAACAATGCAGATATAATCTGGTCCCATTCCATCTGTCCCTCTACACAGTACTTGGACAATTCTTGTCCCAGGGTCCAGTTGAATTTCTCCACCGACCTATCTGACTGTGGCCTTACTGAGGTCGTCCTGGTCTCCTTGATCCCCAGTAACTTGCAGCACTCGCAGAACACAGCAAACTTGGAGTTTCTACCATGGTCCGATTGTACCTCTTGTGGCATCCCAAAAGAACAGAAGAATTGATCAACCAACACCCGAGGCTTCTTGAATGGGGATGGCATAGGCTTCTGGCCACTTTGTGAAGTAGTCCATGGCAACACATATATACAAGTTTCATCTTTCAGTGAATGGCAGAGGTCCAGCCACGTCCACTGTGACTATTTCTATTGGTGCCCCTACTTGATACACTGAAGAAGGGCACAACCATGTATCTTGGGTCCTCTCTTGGCACAGGATACATCAAAGGCCCAGCACCACTCTTCAACATCCTGACGCATGCCAGTCCAGTAGAACCTCTGTCACAGCCGACTTAGTTTCTATCATTCCCAGATGCCCACTAGTGATCCAGTTATGAGACTCTTCTAAGATCTCAGGCCTCATTCTCCTAGGAACCACCAGCTGTCAATATTTGCTGAGACCATCAGGTGTCACCCACTGATGCTCCAGAAGTCCATTGTTCGAACGAAGAAGATCCCACTGACTCCACTAGCTCTTAGTCGCAGGGCTGAACCCAGAAACTTCTTCCCGAGATGGTCGCACTGTACTCCGCTGCAGCCACTCTAGCATTGGTTGTATATCTGTATCCTGCATCTGATTCCTCTTCAGGTCTTCTTCAGCCGACACTGGCCGTGTCACTGCAGAACGGCTGCCTATCTTGCTAAGATATTCTTTCCTACTACGCTGCTTGCAAACTTGGTCACAAGGCTGATGACTCAAAGTGTCAGCATTGCCATTTACCCACCAAGGACGGTGTTGCACCTCATAGGTGTGCTGGTCCAGCTTCCCTAGCCAGCATGCCAGTTGTTCTTCTGGATTCTTTAATGTCTTCAGCTACTTCAGTGCTGCATGGTCCATCCTGATGATGAAGCACGACTCATACAAGTAGGGATGGGAGAAGTCTAAGCTCTTGATCTATGCCAAGAGCTCCTTATGGCCCATATAGTAGTTCTGCTCTGGTGGGCTCTTGCTGTAATACGCCACTACAAACTCTTTGTCATCCTTCTTCTGCGACAGGACACCACAAATGCCGTGGTCACTAGCGTCACAGTCCAGGATGAATGATTGACTCTGACCCGGGTATGGTAACACCAGAGAGCTTGCCAACACATGCTTGAGTTCATCAGAGGCCTTCTGAGTCACTGTAGTCCACATAACCTCTTGCCTCTTTCTTAACATCTTATGCAGGGTGCAACTATCATTGCAAAGACCTTGACAAAATGTCAGTAGTAGCTAGACAAACCCAGGAAACTCCATAGTTCCTTCACACAAGTTGGAGCCAGCCAGTTTTTCACAGTTGCTACCTTTTTCCGGATCAGTGTGGACGCCACCCTCGCCTACAATGTATCCCAGGTATTTCACTTCCTTCTGGAACAAGTAGCACTTCTTAAGGCTCAGCTTGAGGTGCACTGCTCGGATCCTGTTGAACAGCTCTGACAGTTTCTCCAATTCCTGCCGAAAGTCTGTCCAAACACAATTGCATCATCAAGATAGATGAGAGCTCTCTGTCAGTGCAAGCCTTCCAGTACTCTCTCCATGAGGTGCTCAAAAGTATCCAGGGCATTTCACAGGCCAAATGGCATCACTTTGAACTGCCATAAACCACGTCCGTACGAAAAGGCTATTTTCCCCTTGTCATTTTCTGCGACCATGACCTGGTGATATCCACCTGGCACCTGACAGAGCATCCAACGTGTCATGTAATTCTTGGCAAGGGGTACGCATCCTCCACTGCCGCTTCATAAAGGGGTCGATAATCCACACAGTACCTCCCTGAACCATTCTTCTTCCTTTCTAGAACAACTGCTGACTCCCAAGGACTGCTGGACTTTTTTCCGTCATTCCTTGACACTGAAGATTCTCCATCACCTTTGTTGCTGTTCAGCTGGCGCCATCCTCCGAGCAGGCTGTTTAATTTGGTGGTGACTCGTGGTGTCGATTCAGTGCTCTACCATATCTGTGCAGTGCAGATCTATGTTTCTGGTGTAAACGAGATCAACAAACTTCACTAGCAGTTGCCCTAATTGCAGCACTTGTGAAGCATCCAGGCACTGGCAACTCCTGGAAAAAGGTCTTGTAACTGGTCTGGCATATTCCCATCTTCTTTCATTACACTCCTTTTACAGGCCTTCCACTGATACCACTCAAGGTCCACTCCATGACACAGTCCCACTATTTCTCCCTCGCTGATCTTCTGTGCCTCATGGGAGAAATTGGTCACCACAACTAGCACTTCACCTCTGCCTGTTTTCACCAAAGTCCTCCCTACCATCACTCCAGCATTCATCTTGCATTGTCCATTATGCTCCTCCACTCCTAGACAGTTGTCAAAAGAGCTACTCACAGTACACTGGAGCAATAGTTCTGATCTTGGGGTTATCACTGTAGTGCACAGTGCCCTCACCTCACCAACAGAATCGGTATGTCTCCCTGCTGTGACGGGAACCGACATCCCATGGACCTTGAGCTTCATAAGCAGAAGTCCAGTGCACATCCCATGGACATCAGATAGTCCAGACCAAGAAGGTATGGATCCTCCATGTTGGCTACGTAGACTGGAAGCATAGCCTCTTGCCCTGCCACCTCAATCCTAATATCCAAAGGTCCCCTCAGTTCTGCACAGTGCCCAGTTATGCCACACCTGTTCTGATGACTCAGGCAGATACTGATGACGTACCACATCAGGCCTCACAAAAGTCTGCTCTGAGGCTGAAACAATAACCAGGGAACATCTCTTGCCGTCTATTCTTCCATCTATTAGCACACTGACAATTGCAGTTCTCCTACATTATCTCGGTGGTGGGGCTATTGGGGAATAACCTGTTGGTTGTTGCTCCATAACACCAGCTTTATCTACTTTTCCGCTTCTTTCTTGTCATCTGCAGCCTTCTTCTTATCCTTCTTTTTCTTCTTTGGACATTCAGAACTCAAGTGTCCCTTCTCACCACACGTCCAAGACCCTTTTATTGCAATCTAAGATTTCCTTGCACTGTTCTGTTCTTGCTCCTTTTTCCATTAGTAACATCTTCCTCCTTGTGTCCTGGCCTCTTGCAGAACCAGCAACCTCCTCTGATCTTCTCCTGTTCCCTTTTCCACTTGCAGCAGTCCTCTTTTCTATGTTCCGGCATCTCACAATACCTGCAACTTCCATCAAATTTCTCCGCTTCACATACCTACCCCTTTCTTGTCTTGGATCCTGCACTACGGCCTGCCTGCAAACTGAATGTACTAGACCTGACAGGACTCAAATTCCATAGCCATGGCTAGTGCTTCTTACATGCTTCTTGGTTGTACCTGCTTCACTTGCACTTTCAACTCTACACTGTCAAGAGCATCAATTATACGGTCCCTCAGAAGAATAGCTAACAGGTTAGGTGCTGCTCCAGGGTACGCCTTGTGTGCCTTTCTCTCCAAGTCATAAGCAAGCTGCTGAAGAGATTTGCATCGAGCCTGAACACGGGTCCCCAATCCTGCTCTGTAAACCCAGTCTGGTAAATGGTCCCGTATCTGTGCCCCAGCACTTCTACTAGGGACTGATAACTGCTCGTCTCCTACACTGACATCTGGCAAAAAATCTCCAATACGGCACCCTAAGGCTAGTAGCAAGCTGGACTGCCCTCTAACCATCGTCTAAATCATTCTGATCAGCAAGTAACTCAAACTGTATATGACAAGTTTTCCAAGATACGTTACAATCAATTTCTTATGGTTTCTTTTAATTGGACACCCATTATAGTCACGCACTTCACTGCTTTGGGGTGTAATAACTGGGGCATCAAAATTAAGTCCAGGACTCAAAACTTCTACATTCTGATTATTCAACCCCGCAGTGCTAAATTTAGTTGCTTTGAACGCGTCAGGATTCATTATACTCGTACACTGTTCATCTTTTTTTTTTCTTTTTTTTCATATGCTCCCTGTATACTAACCTTAGGCTAAGATTATTTTACATCCTCAATTTTCACAAAAATTATCATCAGATAGTTGCCTCCATACTGTCTGCACTGCATCATATTATTGCTCACCTCACGTTTCTGCTGCTGTAACTCAGCGTATACTTCCTCCTTCAACTGTTGCTGTTATTCTTTCATTTCCCCCTTGAAAGCATTTAGCTGTCCCTGCATTCTCAGTAGCAGCTCTATCTGTTGCTCCCGTAATTCTTCTTGATGCTGTTCATATCGTTCTTTCTGTTCTTCACTTTGTGCTTGTAATCGTTCACTGAGTTCTTTCTGTTCTTCAGTTTGTGCTTGTAGTTGTTCACTGAGTTCTTTCTGTCCTTCACTTTGTGCTTGAAATTGTTCACTGAGTCCTTTCTTGAGCTTTTTCCGTCCTTCACTTTGTGCTTGTGGTAATTTCATGATTGAAGCCAGAGACACCTGCCTAGCTTGGCTTCTTGTCTGTGCACCTTCTGGTTCCATGCCGGAGATTTGACTCACTGCAGCAGTTTTCTACCCTAGCTTCTGACATCATTTTTTATGTCCTCCTCTCACCCTAATACAGGCTCCAACAGCAGTAATTCAATATAGGAAGGATGTCACCCAGTGAATCGCTCTTCATAGGATCAGCCATTCTGTATACACAAGATCAACTCAGGCATCATAATAACACAGGCTTCTTGCGTTCGCAGTATTTATTGTCCACGTAATTACACTGTATGCTTGCCAACTAAACTTCACTGATTTCACAAGTACCGTAGCTACACAAACTTCACAAGACCACAAGTAAACTGACTCCTCTATTCTCTCCCTGATCCTTTCTTGTGACTCAAATGTTATAGGACGTATTCCTAACAACAAAAGTTTTCCGTGTCAGAGACAGCCTAAATATTTCAGAACTTTCTCATATTATGTAACAACCTAAATGCTTTAGCATGCAAACTGAAATTAAATATGAATATTACATAATTAAACAGTCATCCAAATAAAACATTATGGAGAGAAAAATAATAAGTAATGCATGACTTTACAAAATGCCTCCAATCACAACAGCAGGCTATCTGGCAACTCAGAGTAGTAGCTGAAAATGCGCAAATTATTGGTAATTTTCCAATACCACCAAACTACCACTCCTGCTTCTCAACAGCTGTATTAATGAAAACTGTCTTTTTATGTCATCAGTTTTAATCACCTTACAGGACTTTTTAACACAAAACATGATTTTGATTGTGTAATACACACACTTGGTCATCAAAAAAGAAAAAAAAAAGAAAAGAAAAGAAAAGATAGCCTTTTAAATTTAACACAGTATGTTCATGTACTTCGTTAATCCCCACACAGTAGTTTCAACTTTGTCAGCAAAGACAGTTTCATCTCTCACATCTTTCCTTTATGCTACGATTACATGAAGCAGTAAATGGCATGTTACACTTCTTATGTTTGCAGTTACCAATTCTGCAATTCATGGTATAGTTGCAGCTGTTCAGTTATAAGCAGGATTCGGGCACTGAGCACAGTGTCATCAAGGTAGGGACTACAGCGCCACTCGTAATTCCCCATCCCAGAGTCTCTGGTGGGGGCAGCACAGGATGTTGCATGTCAGCCTGTCTCATACTGCTACTTGATAATGTGCCCGCTTAATGTGGAAGAACCAAGTATCATGTGTTTGTGGCAGCGTCTTCAAGAGGTACGCTTGAGCAAGGAGGGTTGACCTAGTGCTTGTCCACAGATATACTTGTGATGGCTGTGTAAGGCTCCCTTCATCAGCACAAGCTTGGTCAGTGAGATCACCTTTCCCCATGGTTGACAGGAGGTCGTGATGTTATGTGACGATGTTACAGCAGGATTTCTTGGTATGATCAGCCAGAAAAATTGTGTCAGAGCCTGTTAATGAATGAAAGGCTGGCAAGGTGCTAAGAACACGGTTGTTAAACTGAGCTTCAACTGAGTGAACCGGGTTGTATTTTGGATGTTCCTGATTTCATCCAGACCCTCAAACATGACATCTTTGCAAAGTGGACCAGCAGGGAAACCATGACATCAGTATCCTGAGCAGCAACTACAATGCTGGAAACCTGACGTCGCACACAGTGTTAAACTAATCCAGTGTCATCTTCCTCGTGGCGTGCCTCCAGCTCATCTATATTGATGTCAGGGGTAGAGGATTCGACCTGCTCTTCATTGCTGAAACCTCCAGCAGCAACAATGGTCTTTTTCCCTAGAGTTGTACGATCAACTGCTGCGGTAAGAACCTTGTCAGATCTGCTTTGCTTTCTTCAAGCATGGTGCAATTGCCCAATGTTTGTGGAAGAGGACCATTTCTGTCTTGATTTCACTCTTTGCAGGTACTGTTCGCTTTTCCTGTCTCCTTGTGGCACTCCTTATTAATGTCTCGTTGTATCAGTCAAAGACAACATCTATTCGGCAGTATGCAGTGGCACGCTGTAGTACATATGCAACAACTGTTTCAGCAATATCCCCAAAGGTTTTAGCCCTCGGTAGTTTTCCAATAGCCATAAGTCAAGCCTGGCCATCGATGATGATGGTGGCTTCCTCACCAAGGTCTGCTGCTTGCAGGCTCTGGGGACGAGGTGTGTCACCAAGAAATGCCTCTGACAGGAGTGACTTTGAACCTGATCGAAGATTACCATTCATTTCTGCAAGCACTGGAGGGGCAAGCATCAGCTCATGCATCAGCCTTCCTTTAAGGTTTACACACCTTCCAGCTTTGAATGCAATAGGCAGACGTTGCAGGAGCTTCGATCAGCTTCAATTATTTTTCCTGCACTTGCCTGGGACTGCGTTTCCTCCAGTTAAGGAGAGAAGAAGAGGTCAGAAGCTTGCTCCTCGGCAATTTCTCTCTGAACGGGACTTTTCTGTCTCTGTCAGCAGTGTTTGGTCAAAGTGGGTTGCTATCAACCCATGCTTCTTCAGTGCCAGAAGACTTTATATGGTTTCCCATGACCTGTAAGATATCATTGCTGTGTGGAGACCCTTTAATCTGACAACCAAGAAGTCTTGGAATTCTGACTCGACCCACTTCAGTTCCATAGGCATACAGTACAGCGTCTTATCAACAGTGATTACAACATGATGTTGGGCAATCTTTCTGGCTACGTGCTTGCATCTCAGTACCACACTGTGATGCATATCCAGCTCATGGGCTGGAGCTAGGACTATTGGCAGGTAGCCAATGTTTGTCAGTTCTGGAGACATGCTGCTGTTGGCTTGGTTAAAGTGTGTCCAACCCTTTTCAGAACATGTTTTATGACTTTGTCACTTCAAAAAGAATGCAGTGTCCTTTGCCACAGCTTGAAGTGCTTGGCCACAGTCTTTTGTAAGCTCTTGGAACCAGCCCTTTTCAGCAATATTGGTGTAGTAGATTGTGCTTTACCCGCCCCCCTATCACTTCTGTAGACACAATTTCTCCCAGCACATCGGGGACATGAAGACTGGTTTTCTTTGAGGGTGCCATCACATCCATATCCATGACTGCTACTTGTGTGGCATGAAAGCCCTTTTTTTGCCATCAAAGTTCGATTCGTTGGTATCAATATTTTCAAACGTGAAATGTACAAACTGGTTGGCCACAAAGTTTGGTGGTGTCACAGTGCCTGTTTCATGATCCATTTCACTCGAGGTACTTTCTGCTAAAGCTGTGTCTAGTTGCAGAATGTTGTTGTAGCTGATCATATGCCCAGCACTGTGGAAAAGATTCACAAGTTCTTTGGATCTTGTTGCCTGGTGCAGTGCACATCCTATACCAAGGTGCTTCAGTGTCCAACATTTGCTGCCACTGAAGTTGTACGCAATGTGCTATGCCGAGAATCCTTGTCTGGGTTCTGGCTTCTTTCTGGCTTGGGTCCTCAGTGTCAGGATATTCTTCTGGGTCTTCCTCTACTGTATTCTGGCCACCAAACATGAGTCTCAGAAACAATTGGGCTTCCAGGAACGGATTTTTTCCCTCTCGTTAATGACAAATCCCCTACAGATAGGATGTGAGAGAATGTCAGATCTGGGTTACAGTGCTACTTGTACCCTTTCAAGGAATTCCTCGCTGGCCTGTTGCTGATGTATGTTGTAAGGATGCTTCTTTTTCAGACACTAATTTCGAAAATGGAATGGTTCCATATTCTATGGGAACGAGCAGAACCTGTCTTTCTGCTGGTTGCAGTGTGATGATTTCATAAAAGTCACCAGTTCGATGCTGAAGCTTCACTTTGAAAGTGCTTCTCCAGCTGAGAAGTGACTGGGATATTTCCCCTTCTGCTTTCACTGCCAGTTCATAGTAGTAGTGCCGTACTTCTGGCAAATCAAGTGCTTGCACTACTTTAGTTGCTTCGTTGCGCTCCATAACCAACCATTCCATAGCAACAGTTGACCCTTCACTGGAAGTTTTCTCTGTTTTTGTTATCATTCTTTTGTAACTGTGGTAACATTAATTTTGTCGTGGTACTTCTCCACACAGGGGCGGATAAAAACCATGTATAAAGTCAACAACTGTGCAGGGGTAAAGGGGGCACGGAGTCGGCTCAGCATACCCAATTTCTTGGGAGCAGATTTTACTAGAGGAAACAATTATGATCTTTCCAAGATAAACCCTGAGAGAATGAAACCCCAACTGTGTTTAAAAAGATGCAGGATTGAGTTGAATAATTGTTAAAAATTAAAGGACATTCCTGCAGAAGATTATGTCGGATTGGAAGATATAAGAACCGAGTTTTCGGTGCTTTATTAAAAAAAAATATATATATATATATATATATATATATATATATATATATATATATATATATATATATATATATATATATATATATATATATTACTTTTACCCTAATCAGAGATATCAGCCAAGTCAGACATTAGGTGTGCAATAATGTCATCCCTTGTTTGTAGCAGTAACTGCTGAGATGGACGCAGAGGGAAGTGAATGGAAAGGTGAAGGGTGGAGTCATCGGTGTATGAGTTGATAGGGTTAAATGTACGTCTTAGAAGGCCAATGATGAATAAAAGGAAGAGAGTTGTTGATATGACAGAACCTTGAGGATCACCGCTATTGACAGCTCTGTGAGAAGAACGATGACCATCTACAACAGCAACTACTCATATACAGTATAGTGATCAGAAAGAAAGCTAGAGATGAAAGCACACATAGGATAGAAACTGTAAGAAGGACGTTTGGAAATTAAAGGTTTATGCCAGACTGGACTGAGATGTCAAGTGCAGTAACAAAACTTTCGCCAAAGTCCCGCTAAGAGGATGACCAAGTGTCTGAAAGGTAGGTGGGAAGATCGCCAGTGGAACGTCCCTGGCAGAACCGGTTCTGATGATCAGAAAGATGGTTGTGATATGAAAAGTGCACTTTTTCTAATTTTCAGTATTTTTTCAGACTCATTTGAAATACAAGATGTTAAAACTATTGGGCGATAGATGGCTGGGGATGGTCACCCTTTGTTTGAGACAGGGTGAATAAGAGCCAGTTTCCAGAAAGAATGAGAGGTACAAGTTGGCAGAGTTTACCTAGGCAGGTGTAATCACAGAAGTACAGTTGTCGAGGACAACAGGAGAGCCCACATCAGGCCCATATGAGTTGTCACTACTGAGGACAGTGATGGCAGAAAATACATCAGCTGAAGAAATTTTAATGTCAGCCAAGAGGAAGTCAGAGGAGAGAAGTGATGGAGGAACAGCACCGTACGCGTCAAAGGTGTAATTGGAGGAGGAAGTCTGAGCGAAGAGGTCTGTTTTATCAGTAAAAGAAATACCTACAGAGCCATGAGAGATGAAAAGAGAAGGGAAGGATGATGATATATAGTTGTTAAAAGGTATTTGGCAGGGTGCCAGGAGGAGCAGGAAGAATTTGAATTAGAGAGTTACAAGCATTTAGTAAGAATGAAATTATTTTTAGCAGAGCAAAGAACAGACTTAGCACGATTCCGGGCCGAAACATAAAAGAGACGTGATTCAGGGGTGGGTTGGCTCCGGTACCTTTTGTATGACTTCCCCTTGTTGTGGACAGCATTAGAACAAGCATGATTAAAGCAAGGATTTTTTGCAATAATCACAGAGTATGAGAAAGGAATGTATGCTTCCATGCCCGAGAGAATAACCTCCCTAATGCGCAAAGCAAACTCAGATGGCTCTTGGACATTGATGCAATAATAATTTCTTGGGAAATCAAAGAAGTACTGCCTGAGGGCCACCCAAGCAGCATATCCAAAGTGCCGCAGTCACCGCTGCTTGGGAGGGACCACAGGCCTTACTGGAGCGATAGGACAGGCTAAGGTGATAAGGTTGTGATCGGAGGAGCCCAACAGAGAGAATTAGTTGTGAGAAAGAGGTCAAGTATGTTGGAACTCTCTCCACGATGGTCAGGGATGCAGGTAGGGTGTTGTACAAGCTGCTAGGTCGTTAAGGATAGAAAAGAGGCAGGCCTATGTTTGTTCATCATACGGATCAGGTTAAGGCGAGGCGAGTCACAGGTGGTGGTGAACATCGAAATCTCTTAGAATGGTGATTTCAGAAAAAGGAGATTGATAGGATGTGTTCCATCTTAGAAGAAGGATAGTCAAATAACTTTTCATGGTCAGCAGAATTGGGGGATAAGTAAACAGCACAGATATATTTAGTCAGAGAATGACAGGATAACCGAACCCATAGAGCAGAGAATTCAGAAGATTTATATTCAGGAACACAAAATCAAGATATGTTGTTGTGTACATTTACACAAAACAGCCTCCTTTGGCTTGGAAATGAGTATAGAGAAAGTATGGGGATACTGGAAGGGTTTGCACTCAGTCGCCTCAGATAGCTGATCTCAGTAAGGAAGAGAAGGAGAGGTTCAGAGGAGGAGAGGTGGTGTTCAACAGAGAGAAAGTTAGGGGAACGGCCACGAATGTTGCAAAAATTAGGAAGAAGTGAGTCAGATAATGGTCCCAGGCATATCGCTAGGTTGCCACCGGGAGAGAGGTGGATGGTGGGAGCTTTGATGGTACTCCGTCTCCTACCCTCTTGGAAACTCCGAGGCTTGGTGATCTGATGTCATTTTTTTTTAAATTTTGATTATGCAGCGAAGTGTGTAATACGCATGTAGTTTGGTGCTGACAGTAAGAGGAACCTGTATTGGAGAGCATGCTGACCTACTCTCTGTGTTACCGAAGCAATAAAAAATAAAAGTTCAGCAAAGTGGGATGGTCAGAAGCTTGTTCCGAGGGGTGATGAAACAGACGCTCCAGCTATCTCTGTCTTCAGCTTTCTATCCACTTTGGGAGTACCGCCTTGCTCGACTGGTTCTACATTCTATTCCCTAGTCTAGTAGTGATATGCGGAAACTACTGGAAAATGTGGAATAGCAAGTCCTATGGTAGAATAGCTCATTGTTAAAATCTGAAGTTAACATAGCATCAAAACTGTCTGTTGTGTTGCCTATGCAGCTTCTTGCAGGGTTACCTTGCCTCTTGCACCGAGTTTGTGAGTTTCTTCACGTATGTTTTCTTCACAGAGAATACAGAGTTTTAGATCCTCTGGCCTACTTTGTTTCGGACAACAGACTGGATACATTTCAATTATGCGAACTGCAAAGATGACTTACAGTAAGCTTCAGACATCTGCAACAATAGAAATGAATCATCATTAGAAATGAAAATGAACACATACGGCATTGATGCAGTACAGATACAGATATATAGATTATGTCATATATACAGATGTACACGTGCTAACCATCATGTGCACACTCCCGTTTACTGATAACATTACAATGAATAACCTTCGAGGCACATCCGTATGTAACAACATTAAATAGCACTATAATTATCATAACACTAACACAAGAAAAATATATATATATTTTCTGAAGATGTGCTGATTTATATTATAAAAGAATAAATTCAATTAATTTCCTTTCCATCTGCTGGTCATGTTAATTTTTGAGGTTTCCATGGGAAACAGAGTCAAAACAAAACTTTGCAAATGCTTTAAATGGATGCAGCACATCCCAATCCTTTAGAAAAACACATTTGCCAAATTTGTCCTGCCTTTGCCTACGGGTATTAGATTTCCTGAAAATCAAACCACCCGAGACACCCCAAACACCCGTTTTTGGACAGCTGTGTCTGTTACCCGAACTCCAAAGGTAAATAACATCCAGAGGACATATACTGCAGTACCTGAATGATGAAATATTTTGAAAATTACAGTTTCATATTCGTTAGCATATAAAGATTAATACCAGATCAGGTTGCAACTTACCAAAAAGATTATTCATTACCAATTTTGTCAACTTAGGTATGAACAAGACCAGATGCTAATCCTACTGATACTTCACTGGCGTCTGGCGTTCATCAGACTTGTCCGATGTGCGTCTAACATGAACACGACTAAAAGTCGGGAGTGTTTGGCGTACCTAAAAAATGTACCTACGTTACTTTTTCACTTGGCTTAATAAAATTAAGTGCATTGCAACTACTCGTTGCTAAAACGAAAAGTAAAAAAAAAATGAAGGCTTCGTTACGAAACTTCACTTGTATTGTCACTTCTCCCCGGGCTGTGTGTGTGTATATATATATATATATATATATATATATATATATATATATATATATATATATATATATATATATATATATATATATATATTAGCAGGGGTACCCGGCGTTGCCGGGCTGAAAAGCCGAACACTCTGATCTTATTTGTTCTAGTTCAATCTTTTTCTACTCCTGCAAGACCATGTACCTCTTATGCTTTTGAAAAGGGATTGTAAGAGGTCCAGGAAGTTTCTATTTTAGCTTTCGCAGACTAACGCACAGCGTTTCTGCGCACTTGTTTACTGTTACTGGCGACCTCAAATGACCTCAAACTAGTGACCTCAAATGACCTCAGAGGTGAACTTAACATAGCATATGTCCGAACTGGAGGTCATGTGAGTCTCTATGTCAGAAAATGGTCTGCTGGGTCCAGTCGTTCGAGCATGTATTTCCGGTGACCTAATGTGACCTCAAATGACTTGAGGTCAACCTCACATAGCCTATGTCCGAACTGGAGGTCATGTGAGTCTCCATGCCAAAAACTGGGCTGCAGGGGTACCCGGCCTTGCCCGGGCCAAAAAGGCGAACACTTTATTGGTGACATCAGATGACCGGGATATGAAATTTGACCCTCCTTAAACAGTCCTTGGGTCAGCCTGATTCAGAATATATATGGGTCTGGGTGTCTTTGGCCCATGGTTTGGGCGTGATTGAAGGACGAACCAAAAAATAAACAAAATAAACAAACAACACAGCTGTTACACACACACACACACACACACACACACACACACACACACACACACACATATATATATATATATATATATATATATATATATATATATATATATATATATATCTATAAGGGAAGAGTGGAGTACTGAGTGGAATACTCGTAGAAGTTCCAGAAGAGGAGGAGGAAGAGGAGGAGGAGGAGGGAAAGAGGTAGAAGGAAAGGAGAATGGAGGTATAGAAAAGTGGAGGAGAGGGTGACGGGAAGAAAAATGAGAGAGAGAGAGAGAGAGAGAGAGAGAGAGAGAGAGAGAGAGAGAGAGAGAGAGAGAGAGAGAGAGAGAGAGAGAGAGAGAGATGAAACTATGAGGAGGAAGAGAGGAGACGCAGACGATGATAAGGGTTAAGGGAAGGGGGAATGGGGAGGGGAAGGAAAGGATGAAGAGGAGATGTAAAGAGAGAAAGAAGGAAGAAAGAGGTGGTAGACAGAAATGAGATGCAGGTAGAAAAGTGGAATGAGGATACAGAGAATGAAAAAACAAAAAATGGGGCAAGGAGGATACTAACTGTAAAGGAAGAGGAAGAGAGGTGAGAGGAGGAGGGAGGGAAAGAGGGTTGAAAGGTACCATAGAAGAAAATGAAAAAAAGACAGAACAGGTTAATCCCTGCCGTTGGAGAATATATTTTTTATCGCATTTTCGCTGTTAACAGATTATTTTCTTCAGATTAAGAGAACTACCTGGCAATGAGGGGGTTACTGAAGGTTTTAGCTAACCCCCTCAAGCTCGAAAAGTCTTCACAAAGCTGAACAAAGCCTCTAAAACAGTGGCGGCGCCAAAGGGGGCTTGTGTGGCTTCAGCCTATCAGAATCCTCTCACTCCCCAAGCCCCCCCATTGGTTTTGAAGGAAATTATTGTTCCTTTAGGTGCCGGGGTCACCTCAGCCCCCCTTAAACCCACCATATTAAAAAAAAATAAAAAAATAAAATCCAGTAACTGCCACTGCTGTGAAATTAGTCAGATTAAAAATTCGAAAGATGACATCTCTGTGAAAGGTTTCAATGGTACATCAGACTTTTATAAATCATAAATATTGGGAATTTGATAAGCACTCAGCAAGCAGGTCAAGGGAGAGAAGTTAGACAAATTAAATATCTTCAGCGCATTTAATTCGAATATTTAATCAAGTCTGATCACCCAAAGAAACACAGGAAGTGTAGAGGATAAAATGGACGGTAGCCACGCCTGATTATAGTAACGGATTTATAACAGGCCTTATCAGTCAAAGGAACTTTAGAAACACGAGGATATTAAACAGTAGGTAGAATATGCCAGGAAATGACCCTAATGGAAGTTTAAATGTGACTTTATAATTAACCAAGCCCTCGGAAAAAGCTACATAAGCATGAGAAAACTGATTCATGGTCGTTACTATATGTCAGGAAATGTGCATCAGGGGTATAGGAGCCCCCACAGACTAGAAAAAGATGCCACCACTCGCCAGATTACTTAATGTAAAGTGCAAAAGTGGGGTCAACTTGAATTACTCTCTTATACAATTTTGGTGCTGCTCAACTAAAAATAGGATATTTATTGATTTATCTACATATAATACTGGAGAAAAAATGGCTTCGTTTTCAAAATATTAAAGAAACGGAAGGTTGGGTCCATCTCAGTTTAGGGACAGTCTACATGTGAGTATTATGTTGCCTGAGTATTGATCACTGTCATGTTTTTAGGTGGTGAATGTACATCTGTAAAGAAAAATGGTAAATGAATATAACGATATTATATCTAACATAAAAATTGAAGGAAATATGGTACTTAAACAATCGAAGATTGTATGAATTCACTGAGCTTATAATTATGGAGACGCGTAGTTTGTGTGCCAGCCGCCAGGGGCCCAAGGCGGCGCTGATAATGTGTATACACCACTCCTGACACCTGCGCCTTTTGAAATCAGCCGATAAATCAGGACAGTATAGTGCCATGGTCAACTGTGCAGCTAAAGTAGATGTGGAAAAATATGCTGAAGCAGAACTGAGACGTTTTCAGCAAGAGGAATATCATGCCTTTTAAAACTCGGGTCGTTGATCTCGGCCACGTAAGATTTCGGCTGTACAATTCTTACTCTTAGTAAATGTATAATGGATAGAATCATGTCAGGATTTGCCAAATGAAAGATTACGATCTTTGGAAACTGTACGATGAATTTTTCTAACAACTGAGATTCATAACACTTGATAAAAATATGCTGAATGCCAAATCACACAATAAACTTCAATAGCTTTTCATAAACTCTGTGGAGAACTTTTCGGCGTAAATCTCATTTAGAGCATCAGTAAAATATCTAAGACGAATATAATACTGGTATAATGCTTTATGCATGAGTAATAATCCCGACAGGAATTTTTTTAAAAGAAGGTACTCCAGCTCTGAGCAGGCAGTGACCCCACGCTATTTAGTGATCCGGCGAACGCTGGCAACTTCTGGTGTTTGTGGGGGGGGGGAGGGGCCGCTCTACTTCAGATATCACTGCACAGTTGTATGACATCATATTCACCCAAACCTGACAATGATCCCCAACCATTTTTTGCTCGACTGATGGAAAAGTGTAGTCATATTGGGGATTTTTTTGTTTTTTTTTGTTTAGTAACCTAGATGACTCATTCTTACATATACTGTAGCCAAGATGCATAAAACTTGATGCAATCACCATTTAGTATTCATCTTAACTGAGTGGGTCCGTTCCGTCAGATCCAATCCAAAGGAGCAACATAAACGCAAGAAAATTAACACATGATAAAGTAAGCCAAAAGAGTAAGTCAGCTAAATTATATTATTGAAGCAATTTTACGTGAAACTTAATCGCCCATGGAAGCAAATTTAATGCAAGAAATTATCAAAGGACCAGACAGTAGGCAGCACAAATAGACGCCAGGCAGGCTTAAATATTGTAGCTACTTTATATTAATCCAAATCATTAAAAAAAAAAAAAAAACAGGAATACAAACACACAACAAATTTAAAAATCCTCTTTTGGCGAATATGTTAGAGCACTAAAATCAAATGCTGTCCTCCAGCGAGGAAGAAGAATAAACACACATAGTTAACATGGACCCAAACAAATGGCAGCTTTAATACACTTGATAATTTAATCTTGTATGATCACTCAAAATAATGCTGGAAACATAAGAAGTACATCCTGGGTAGGCTAAATTATTGTAGAAGAATTATATCAGTCCTAATCAGGCAAGGAAACAATGGAAGTGCAGAAAAAAAAAAAATCCAAATCATTCAGACATCACAATCAATCCGATGCGAGACTTGAAGAGAAGGCAGGCTGGTCGAGTCTTCCTCCCTTGCAGCCTGGAGCCATATTCACGAGGTAAAGTTGTCCATCTTGAATGTCAGAATATGGGATGAGACCAGTGGTGTCAAACTCATTCCATCCCAAGGGGCACACTTCAGTCCTGTTGATCGTCTAAGGGCCACGTCTACCTAACCTTATCGAAATCAGCGTAGGCTATATAGCCTATGGTATGCTTTGATTAGGTAAGATTTGGTTGGGTTAGGTAAGGTTAAGTTAGGGTAGATTAGGTTGTTACACTGTACAGAGTGTGCTAGGTTAGGTTAGGACTGTTAGACTGTTATCTGTATGGTTCAGTTAGGTTAGGTTCATTAGATTATTTTAGGTTAGTTATGTAATACGCAGTGGAAATTAATGCTATCACTGAAAGACTCACATAAAAAAAGGGGGAAAACAAAATGAACGTAAGCTAATCTGAAAATAAAAGGTTAGATAAGTATAGTTTAAGTTAGGCAAGGCTGGGTTAGGTTGGGTTCGGAGAGCTAAGGTTTTGTTATGAAAAGTACAGTTATTTTATTACATGCAATTTTGTGACAACACCCCTTATTATCAGTATCAGTTGGTTACTACTCTCTCAAACTGTGAATTTTGAGCTTAACATGTTAATCTTAAGATTTGCTTCTTGTTATCGTGTAGTCGAAGGTAGAAGTTAAAGATGGATACAAGGAGTTGATTTTCATTTATTATCTTCAAAGAAAAGTTTAAGTTGAGCAGTGTCTATATTACACAGGAATGTAATTTACTAGCTGTCTCGTTGGACCCCTCTTCTTATTTCCTCTCTCCACAACCTTTCAGGTCTATGGCTAGCCCCTTTCTGCTTTCTAACTCTCTCATTCTGCCCTAGGAGGGCTGGTGTCACATGTGTAAAAGATAGGTATGGGTTCTAGAAGCTTGTGTGTGTCTGTGTGTATGTAGCGCTTCTGGTGCCTACTGGCATTCTTTTGGTTACATCTTGCTGAACTCCTGCTGACATATTTCCTGTTCCCACACCTAGCCTTAACTGGTGTTCCTGTGCTATCTGTTATGAATTGTATGTAAATTCCTGCATCAACTTACCATGCTAGTTATTTTTTGTGTGTGTTATAATAATATGGAGTCCTGACATCGCTCGGTCACACCAGCTGGCGATCCTCCGACAGCATTATCAGTGACACACTCTAATCTATTAATACATAATATTGAGTATAATATTGTATAGACATAATATTCATGATAATATTACACTGATCTAATAATATTCTAGAAACAATACATTTTAAACAAATTGTATACATAATGGAGCAAAGGCATTATAGTTAAACTGATTATAAATTATTGTATTGTCATAAAGACTTTGTATCATAAAGCAGCGACTTTGTATTTGCTTGTAGAGGCGTATATTTTAGACTTGTGGTCGAGCGGCTTTTATATCTTGTGGTAGTTTCCCCACCAGATGTCATGTAGTGATGGGAGAGGTAAAGAATAGTATGGGACTATTTTTATTTGTCTTGGAAATATTAAACAGGTATAATAGTATAAGTCCTGGGTAGCTACCTCCCTGTCTCGCTATCTCTCTCTCTCTCTGTTCTAAGGCTAATCTCCGTCTCGACCTCTCTCTAGGGTCGCTTGTCTCCTTCTAAACTCTCTTTCCTAAAATCTGGTGTAGTAAGGATGTGTCACGTATGTTCCTCATGGCAACCAGACCTTTCTCACGAGAGGACTGCTGACAGCTAACTGCATCATCTCCTTACTGGCCGCTGTCGTCAGCTTTCCTCAGTGTAAGCATGTTTAGCATTGCTCGATTCTCGCAGACACAACACCTTCTCATCATTTGACTTCCTGCTTCTATCTGTCTCTCTATCTATCTATTTATCTATCTATCTATTATGATTTGCAATTATAATATGGAGACCTACCACATTGCTCGGCCGCGCGAAAATGGCGTACCATCGACATTTAATAGTCATAATATATTAATACATACTACATACACATTATAATGAACTTATACGCTAATTAAGTGAAATACATAATATTGTAAAGTAACATAATTGTATGAATATTGTATACATATATTATTCATAGTAAATAGTGATTATTCAGTAATATTACATTTTAAATAAGTTGAATACATATTGGAATAAATGCAATGATTGTTGTATAACACTTTGTAAGACGTGCATGTACAACAGACGTACGCATATAATTGTGCAATGGTAATACTGCTAGGTTATACATTACATATTTGAGTTATCACTTTAGTAATGTCTAATATTTCACCTAACTTGTATGATGATACTGGTAATATAGAATTGTGCTATAATTGTATGACTTATAATATTGTACTAACATTGTGGTACTACATAATTGTAACATTTTATGAATTGTTACCAAATATTGTGTTAATGCATAATTGTGTTGGCCTTATAATTGTAGTTACATAAAAGTTACATCTTGTTAATGCAACTGTTTTGTCGTTACATAATTGTTACATATCGTTTGTAGGTACATAATTGTTGTTAAAGTTACATAAAAGTTACATCTTGTTAATGCAACTGTTACATAATTTGCAAAGTGTAACATAATGCAATCGTTTGTCGGTACATAATTGTTACATATCGTTTGTAGGTACATAATTGTAGTTAGTGTAACATAATGCAATCGTTTGTCATTACATAATTGTTACCTATCGTTTGTAGTTACATAATTGTAGTTAAAGTTACATAAAAGTTACATCTTGTTAATGCAACTGTCACATAAATTGGTACATATTGTTTGTAGTTACCTAATTATAATATGGAGTAACATAATTGTAATAACTGCAGTCCTAACATATGCTGCGGTCGATGATAGTGATGATGTGTCGTGCCACTTGTATGTGGAGACAACAATTTGCTTTTTTGTTTGTAGTTTATGTGGTATTTTGACTTATGTAGTAACATTTACACTTATTTTCATTTGTTTGTTATGTGATCTTACTCTATTTCTCTTTTTTTCTTTCTTACTTTTCTTTCTTTCTTTTTTGTATGTATTGATTTTCTATAGTTTGTTTTTCTTTGCTTGTGTACACTTTTTTCCATGTTGTTCATGGTTACCTAATTGCTGGCTAATTTCCTTGAGATACTTTTTTAAAGTTTAGTTTATATTGCACAGAGATTATAAAATGATATTATATAGTCCCATATTTTGTTATTTTATATAAAATATATATATATATATACACTATATACAGTATTAACTATACACACTGACTTGTTGTTCACCTGTACCTATCGTGAGTAATATGTGTGTCAGCACTGTGTGGAAATCATTGTCTTCACGATTGTGTTGAAGATGTTCACTCTTGCTAACGGCATTTGTGTTGGCCATTTTTTTTTTCTTCTCTAGGTTACCTTGTAACTTAATTTGTCTGTTTCCACTAGGTAGCTTTAATTAATAAATGTTTAATACAGTTCTTTTAATTGCTCACTGAGTAACTGTGATTGTATATTTTCTTTATTACTTTGTAGATATAATTAATGTATAGTTGTATGTATGAAACATGTATTTTACGTAGGTATAAATGGTAACACTCGTTGGTAGTAAATAAATGTTATAATAAATGAATGAATATATGCAGTGTAAAATATTTATTGTTGGTGATTATTTAGTGTTTGAGTTATGCAGATAACTGAAGTAAGTATGTGTATTTAAGCTGTAACTATACAGCACGTTTTATATGTTTGTGCAGAAGCTTATTGTCTATCACTGTGTATTGTATGAATGAAGTAACTATGTAACTCACTAATTTTTTACCGTGGTGAGAAATGGTGTGAGTGGTGTTGCACGTGGTGATAGCGTTGTCCTTCGCGGGTTGATTGGCGTGTTGTCGTCTCAGCACATGGTGACGTCGGCTTCCCACACTGGTAGCTGTGGTGAGTGAATGAGTAGCGATGAGTAACTTGAGTGAAGACGAGTAAGATGAGTTGTAAATATGGATTTGGTGTTTTGCTGCGTGTATTGACCTCTGGGCCAGCAGGCGGGAGGGAGTGGTGGTTATGAGTTGTGAGTCGTCTCTCACTCTTCGTTTGTTTGTTTGTTTGTTTGTTTGTTTTCTTTCTTTCTTGATGTATTCTTGGTCCTTTTTTCTAGTGATTTACTCGTTGTGGGATGAAGACTGCCGCTACTTGTAGGTGCGTGTAGAAGATTATACAGACGACGTAGAGTTGTTAATTGTAGTTGATTGTAGATGGCTGTAGTTGATTGTAGATGGCTGTAGTTGATTGTAGACTATTTGCCCTGTAGACTGTATTTTGTAGGATTCAATGTAGAACTGAAGCTAATCTTGTAGTCTCGGTTGCTTTTGTAGAAATTTGCTTTTAATTCGGAGACGATGTCCGCAGATTTGCTGGTTTGTCGTTAAGCGACGTGCAAGGCGTCGAGTGATCTCTTGACCTCTGCATCAGCGTAATGATCTGGGAGACGGAGGGGGCAGGATGGAGAGAATACTGTCAGGAGCTGATATTGTTGGTTCTTTTCAATCTTGATATTTTGTAGGAATTTAATGTTGATTCGTAGACGAGGTTCGTATACGTTCGCTGCTACCAAATGTCATAAAGACTTTGTATCATAAAGCAGCGACTTTGTATTTGCTTGTAGAGGCGTATATTTTAGACTTGTGGTCGAGCGGCTTTTATATCTTGTAGTAGTTTCCCCACCAGATGTCATGTAGTGACGGGAGAGGTAAAGAATAGTATGGGACTATTTTTATTTGTCTTGGAAATATTAAACAGGTATAATAGTATAAGTCCTGGGTAGCTACCTCCCTGTCTCGCTATCTCTCTCTCTCTCTTGTTCTAAGGCTAATCTCCGTCTCGACCTCTCTCTAGGGTCGCTTGTCTCCTTCTAAACTCTCTTTCCTAAAATCTGGTGTAGTAAGGATGTGTCACGTATGTTCCTCATGGCAACCAGACCTTTCTCACGAGAGGACTGCTGACAGCTAACTGCATCATCTCCTTACTGGCCGCTGTCGTCAGCTTTCCTCAGTGTAAGCATGTTTAGCATTGCTCGATTCTCGCAGACACAACACCTTCTCATCATTTGACTTCCTGCTTCTATCTGTCTCTCTATCTATCTATTTATCTATCTATCTATTATGATTTGCAATTATAATATGGAGACCTACCACAGTATAACACATTGTAAAATATGTTTGTATAACAGACATACGCATATAACTGTACAATTGTAATACTGCTAGGCCATTACATTACATATGGAGTTATCCCTTTAGTAATGTCTAATATTTCACCTAACTTGTATGATGATTCTGGTAATACAGAATTGTAGTAACATTGTATGAATTGTTACATAACTGTATTTTTATTGTAGATAATTGTTGTTTAATTGTTACATATTGTTTGTAGTTACATAACTGTAGCAACTGTAAAATAATTCTATTAACACTGTAGTAATATTGTAGTAACATCGTAGTAATACATAATTGTACTAACGTTGTATGAATTGTTACATAATGGTATTGTTACACAATAATTATATTGCACATAATGGTACTGTAAATGTTACATATCGTTTGTAGTTACATAACTGTAGCAGTAATGCATTCGTTTGTCGTTACATAACTGTAGTAGTTGCAGTAATAATGTAGTAACTGCAGTCCTGGCATCGCTAATCCGGTCATGCTGCGGTCGATGATAGTGATGATGTGCCTTGCCACTGGCTTGTTAGGAACAATAACTTGCTCTTTGTTTCACTTATAGGAGTTTATGTTGTATTGTGGTATGTGTAGTAACACTTACACCTATTTTCATTTGTTTGTTATGCGATTTTACTGTATTATTTTTTTTTGTGTGTGTGTATGTATTGATTTTCTACAGTTTGTTTTTCTTCGTTTGTCTACGCTTTTTCGGTGTTGTCCTAAGTTGCATTATTGCTGGCAAATTCCCTTGGGACCCTTTTTTTTTTAAGGCTTAGTTTATACTGCACAGATAATATTGAAAATGAAATTATATAGCCCCATCTTTTGTTATTTTATATAAAGATATATATACTCTATATACATTAACTATATACACTCACTTGTTGTTCATTTGTACGTATCGTGGACAATATATGTGTCAGCACTGTGTAGAAATCTTTGTCTTCACGATTCTGTGGAAGATGTTCATTCTTGCTAACGTTATTTGTGTTGGCCATTTTTTTTCTTTTTCTGGCTTTCCTTGTAACTTAATTTGTCTATTTCCATTATGTAGCTTTAATTAATAAATGTTTAATACGGTTCTTTTAATCGCTCACTGAGCAACTGTGATAGTATATTTTCTTTATTACTCTGTAGATGTAATAATGTATAACTGTATGTATGAAGTACGTATTTTATGTAGGTATAAATGGTAACAATTGTTGGTAGTAAATAAATGCTGTAATAAATGAATGAATATATACAGTGTTGCATATTTACTGTTGGTGCAAGTATTTGGTGATCGAATTATGCAGATAACTGAAGTAGGTATGTGTACGTAAGTTGTAACAGCACGTTTTATATGCTTGTGCAGAGGATTTTGTCTACCACTGTGTCTACCACTGTGTATTGTATAAATGAAGTAACTATGTAACTCACTAATTTTTCCGTTGGGAATGGTGTGAGTGGTGGTACACGTGGTGATAGCGTTGTCCTTCACAGGTTGATGAACGGGTTGTGGTGGTGTTCTCAGTTTTTCAGAAAAACGCTAGCAACGTTGACTTCTTACACTCTGGTAGCTGTGGTGAGTAAATAAGTAATGATGAGTAAGGTGAGAGGTGAGTGAGGGATGTGCTGCCGTCGTCACCCCTGCCTCAGTGTTGTGATGGTGGTGGAGGTGGTGGGTAGGTTGGATAGAAGGGTGGGGTCAGCTGGGGGATGATGTAGTTGTGGGTTGTGAGTTAACTCCCGCTCTACATATGTTTGTTTTGATTTTCTTGCTCGATGTATTCTCGGTCCTTTTGTTAGGACTCCATATTATAATTACAAATCATAATAGATAGATAGATAGATAGACAGACAGATAGAAGCAGCAAGTCAGGGGATGAGACAGGTATTGTGTCTGTGAGAATCGAACAATGCTAAACATGCATACACACTCTAACTCAAGGAATGCTTTATAGGCACACGACAGCGCCTAGTGACCATACACACACATACACACATACTCACACACAGGCTTCTAGAAGCTTCACATCAGAATATTCCACGTGACACAACCCCTGCTAAAATAGGAATTTAGGAAGCAGAGCGCAGAAGGAGGTTAGCCATAGAACCGGCAGGTAGTAGGGAGAAGGAGCCTAGCAACATGGGCGAGAGGGTGCAAGAGAGAGAGAGAGAGAGAGAGAGAGAGAGAGAGAGACAAGGAGGTAGCTCGCAGGATTCTACTTATACTTCACTCATGTGTGAGAGAGTTTGTTAATATTTCCAAGACAAATAAAAATAGTCCCATACTCATCTTTACCTCTCCTGTCATTGCATGACAATGGGAACGAAGATTATCTACTTACAAAACTACTCACGTATAACAACCGCTCGTCCACGATTCTAATATATGTATAACTGATCTACAAAACTACACTACAAGAAGTTACAAAGTTATTGTGAGATATGGTGGCAGCGAACGTACGAACCTTGTCTACGAATCTACAGTGAATTTCTATAAAAGCAGGCGAGACTCTAACCAAGATTAGCTTCAGTTCTACAGTGAATTCCTACAAAATACAAGCTACAGGTCTACGAGTCTACAAGCCTATAAGCCTATGAGCCTACGAGTCTACGAGTGTACAGTTGATTCTGCATTATCAGGATTGAAAACAAAAAATACCTCCTACAACCAACAACTCACAGCCAGCTCCTGACAGTATTCTCTCAAACCCCCTCCCCCTCCGTCTGCCCGATCATCACGCTGATGTAGAGGTGAAGAGGTCACACGACACCTTGCCAATAGTTTAACAAAATAGTAATACAAACAATCTTGCAATTTCTACGACGAACCAACGAACTACAACCATTTACGATCAACTACAAGTAGCAACTCTACGAGTCGTCTGTATAATTTTCTACACGCACCTACAAGTAGGGACAGTCTTCATCCCTCAATGAGTAAATCACAAGAAAAAAGGACCGCGAATACATCGAGAAAGAAAAACAAAACAAACAAACGAAGAGTGAGATACGACTCACAACTCACAACCACCAGACCTCACCCTCCTTTCTCTCCTACCGTCCCCCAACATCCACCGCTGACACAGGAGTGCGAGGTCAAGACGACGATGCAAATACCAAGCCCATATTCACAACTCATCTTACTCACTCATCTTCACTCAAGTTACTCATCGCTACTCATTCACTCACCACAGCTACCAGTGTGGGAAGTCGACGTCATCATGCGTGCTTGCTGAGACGACGCCAAGCCAATCAACTCACCACCTGCACCATCACTAACACCATTTCCACCACGGTAAATTAGTGAGTTACATAGTTACTTCATTTATGCAATACACAGTCATAGACAAAAAACTTTTGCACAAACATATAACACGTGCCGTATAGTTACAACTTAAATAAATATACCTACTTCAGTTATCTTCATAATTCAATCATTAAATACTTGCACCAACAATAAATATTCTATCTATCTATCTATAGCCTGACGTCCTAATCCCGCAAAGGGTGGCCGCAGACAAAACGCCTCCAAGTCGCTCTGTCACCCACCATTTGACTACCCTCCCCCCAACTCACCCCCCCTCCCTCATATACCTCTCAACTCCATCCCTCCACCTCATCCTCGGTCTACCTCTCCCTCTCCCTCCCTCCACCTCAGCTACATACACCCTCTTAGTCAATCCTTCATTCTCCATCCTCTTCACATGTCCAAACCACCTCAGTGTATTTCTCCTAATCTTCTCAACCACATCCACATCCACCCCACATCGTTCCTTCACTTCTTCATTCGTCAACCTGTCCCTCCACGTCACTCCACATGCTCCTCTCAAGTAACTCATTTCCACTGCTCTCATTCTTGACTTGTTCCCCTCTTGCAAGGTCCATGCCTTGCTTCCATACGTCAGGGTAGGGATCACAATACTATCATGCAGTGACTTCTTAACTTCCATACTCACCTCCCTATTTCTCATCACTGCTTTCAGTGTACCAACGACCTTCCTTCCCTGCTGTACCATTTCACGCACTTCATCCCCCAAAGTTCCATCCTTACTCATCACACTACCCAAGTACTTGAATGCATTCACATTCTCTATATCTTCACCATCCAACCTCACTGCACACTCTGTGACTTCATTCCTCTCAAACACCATAACTTTACTTTTGTTTACATTAACTTTCAGATTCCTCCTCCTACACACTGTCCCAAATTCATTCACCAAACCTTGTAACTCCCATTCATCTTCACTCAAAAGTACTGTATCATCAGCAAACAGCAACACCGGAAGCTTCCAAATCTCACCCTCATTCATTAGAGCCACCCCCACATCCACTGCCCTACCCTGCACCTCCTTTACAACCCCATCCATGTATATATTAAACAGCCATGGAGACATCACACAACCCTGTTTCAGTCTCACATTGAGATCAAAGAACTCACTCAGCTCATCATCCACTCGCACCGTAACCCTAGCTCCCTCGTACATACTCTTCACCGCACTCAACAATTTCCCCTCCACTCCATATATTCTTAATACCTTCCACATACCTTGCCTATCTATTCTGTCATAAGCTTTCTCCAAGTCCATGAAGGCAGCATACACTTTCCTTCCCTTCTGTAGATACTTCTCCACTAAACATCTTAGAACAAATATCTGATCTACACACCCTTTTCCCTTCCTAAATCCCCCTTGTTCTTCTCCAACTAGCTCCTCTGTCATATGCCTAACCCTATCAATGAGTATTCTACCATATATTTTACCAGTCACACTAAGTAGGCAAATACCCCTATGGTTCTATTCTACACATTTATTATAGCATTTATTTACTTCCAACGAGTGTTACCATTTATACCTACATAAAATTCGTGTTTCATACATACAGCTATACATCATTACATCCACAAAGTAATAAAGAAAATATATTATCACAGCTTCTCAGTGAGCGATCAAAAGAACTGTATTAAACATTTATTAATTAAAGTTACCTAGTGGAAACAAATAAATTAAGTTACAAGGAAAACCAGAAAAAAAAAAAAAAATAGCCAACACAAATGATGTTAGCAAGAATGAAAATCTTCAACACAATCGTGAAGACAAAGATTTCCAAACAGTGCTGACACATATATTCCCCACGATAGGTACAAGTGAACAACAAGTCAGTGTATATAGTATATCGCGTATATATATATATATATATATATATATATATATATATATATATATATATATATCATAAAATAACAAATATGAGGTTATATAATATCATTTGCAGTAATATCTGTGCAGTATAAACTAAACCTTAAAAAAGGGTCCCAAGGGAATTAACCAGCAATTATGCAACCTCGAACAACACCGAAAAAGCCTAGACAAACGAAGAAAAACAAACTATAGAAAATCAATACATACAAAAAAAAAAGAAAAAAAAAAAACAGTACGATCACATAACAAACAAATGAAAATAAGTGTAAGTGTTACTACAAATGCCAAAATACCACATAAACTACAAACAAAAAAACAAATTGTTGTCTCCACAAGCTAGTGGCATGGCACATCATATCATCGACCGCAGCATGACCGGATTCAATGTCCGGACTGCAATTATTGCAATTATGTAACTACAAACGATATGTAATAATTATGTAACGACAAACTATTGCATTATATTACACTTCCTACAATTATAAGGCCAACACAATTATGTAACAGTTGCATTAACAAGATGTAACTTATATGTAACTTTAACTACAATTATAAGGCCTACACAATTATGTAACAATTGCATTAACAAAATGTAACTACAATTATAAGGCCAACACAATTATGCATTACCATAATATTATGAAACAATTCATAAAATGTTAAAATTATGTATTACCACAATGTTACTACAATGTAACAATTACAATACAATTATGTAACAATTCACAATGTTACAATTATGTATTACCACAATGTTACTACAATATTATGTAAAGTCATACAATTTTACCACAATTCTGTATTACCAGAATCATCATACAAGTTAGGTGAAATATTAGACATTACTAAAGGGATAACTCAATATGTAATGTAATAACCTAGCAGTATTACCATTGCACAATTATATGCGTATGTCTATTATGCATACACATCTTACAAAATGTCATACAACAACCATTGCATTTATTCAAATATGTATACAGCTTGTTTAAAATGTAATATTAGTAGATCATTGCAATTTACTATGAATATTATATGTATACAATATTATAATCAATATTATGTACTAATAGATTAGCATATGTCCATGATGATTGCTGTCGGAGGACCTTCAGCGGCGTGACTGAGCAATGTTAGGACTCCATATTATAATTACAAAACATAATAGACAGATAGATAGATAGATAAATAGACAGACAGATAGAAGTAGCAAGTCAGGGGATAAGATAGGAATTGTATGTGCGAGAATCGAGCAATGCTAAAACTGCTTACACACTCTAACTCAAGGAATGCTTTATAGGCACACGACAGCGCCTAGTGACCATACACACACATACACACATACTCACACACAGGCTTCTAGAAGCTTTACATCAGAATATTCCACGTGACACGACCCCTGCTAAAATAGGAATTTAGGAACTGGAGCGCAGAAGGAGGTTAGCCATAGAACCGGCAGGTAGTAGGGAGAAGGAGCCTAGCAACATGGGCGAGAGGGTGGAAGAGAGAGAGAGAGAGAGAGAGAGAGAGAGACAAGGAGGTAGCTCGCGGGACTCTACTTATACTTCACTCGTGTGTGAGAGACTTTGTTAATATTTCCAAGACAAATAAAAATAGTCCCATACTCATCTTTACCTCTCCTGTCATTGCATGACAATGGGAACGAAGATTATCTACTTACAAAACTACTCACGTATAACAACCGCTCGTCCACGTGTCTAATATATGTATAACTGATCTACAAAACTACACTACAAGAAGTTACAGTTATTGTAAGACTTTCATATTGTGATTTACTCTTAGTGGGATGAAGAATGTCGCTACTTGTAGGTGCATGTAGAAGATTATAGTGACAACTCGTAGACTTGTTACTTGTAGTTGATCGTAGATGGTTATAGTTCGTTGGTTCGTCTTATAAATTGGAAGATTGTTTGTATCAATATTTTATTAAACTACTAGCAAGGCGTCGTGTGACCTCTTCACCTCTACATCAGCATGATGATCGGGGAGACGGAGGGGGGGTTGGAGAGAATACTGTCAGGAGCTCGTTGTGAGTTGTTGGTTGAAAGAGGCGTTGCTCGTTTTCTATCTTGATAATGTAGAAGCAACTGTGGAACTGAAGGTGATCTTGGTTAGAGTGTCGCCTGCTTCTGTAGAAATTCACTGTAGATTCGTAGACGAGGTTCGTACTTTCGCTGCTTCTTGTAGAAACTTTGTAGGTTCTTGTAGTGTGTTTTGTAGATCAGTTATGCTTATATTTAACTCTTGGACGAGCGGTAATTATACGTGAGTAGGTTTGTAAGTAGATAATCGAAGTTCCAATTGTCATGCAATGACAGGAGAGGTAAAGAGGAGTATGGGACTATGTATAATTTTATTAGTCTTGAAAAGATTAACTAAAGTCTCTCACACACGAGTGAAGTATCAAGTAGAGTACTGCTAGCTATCTCCCTGTCTCGCTAAACCCCTTCTCTCTCTTACCACCTCTCGCTGTGATCGCTAGCCCCTTTCTGCTCTCTAACTCTCTCATCCTGCCCTAGGAGGGCTAGTGTTATGTGTGTAAAACATAGGTGTGGGTTCTAGAAGCTTGTGTGTGTCTGTGTGTATGTAGCTCTTCTGGTGACCACTGGCATTCTTTTGGTTACATCTTGCTGAACTCCTGCTGACATATTTACTGTTCCCACACCTAGCCTTAACTGGTGTTCCTATGCTATCTATTATGAACTATAAGTAGATTCCCACATCTATCATGCTAGTTATTATGATTTGTGTTATTATAATATGGAGTCCTGAAAAAACAACTTCTGTTCCCATTCACTATAAGTTAAAATAACCACTGATCTCAATGTAGAAGTGTAGAAACAGTGGGATAATACCGGTTAAGTTAGCATCAACATACCCAAAAGTGTGGTACATGTGTCCCTGGGAGCCTAAACAGTGTGTTTACGTATGCACATCGTCCGAATTTATCAGACTAGGAAATACTGTTTCCAGATTTTCATCAGATTCGTTAACTATATGTGCACACTGTGCTTTACATTATTTCTTTAAATTTCATGCAAATTTTAAATTTGAAATATAAAATTGGAAACCTGCTGAATGAAACTATTACCAATGTAATCAATGATACGGCAAAGCCGCAGCCTACTCAATCGTTCGGAGAAGTTTAGTACGCCTTCTAACCCTTGTAGTGGCATTGGCTTCTTCAAGTTACTGATAACATTTAAATAAAAGTTTGGCGACATATTTGTTCACCAATAGATTATTCAACTGGTATTTTTACCAGTCAAATTATCAATAAATTTTCTTAATTGTACTGTGATATTTGTCCACTTGATCATATGACAAATTTTATGGCATTTTCCGTTTGTTATTTCTCATTTATTTTTAAGTCATCGTGGGCCACCAGTTTGATACCTCTGGATTAGACGCTGCTCGAAAAGTACTTTGTTTGAAGAACCGATTGAAATCATATTATATCGGCTTAACCCCTTAACCGCGGGGCGTCACTTTCGTGACGCTTGGGAGTAAGGGATCATACTGCAGGGCGTCACTTTTGTGATTCTGTGTTATTTTGAATTCACCTGGGCTTTCAAGTGGTGGCTTGTATCATCTATCAGTACTGCCAATGTCCAACACTAGTCAGCACTCCTAATCTCATCAGTACTCCCATCCATTGTTGACAATTTAGCCATTTCTCCCCGTTCTTGACTCCCCTCCCTACCCCCCCTCCATTACCCTATCCTCTCGCCTGCCCAGCCGTGCTACGCTAAGTAAATCTTCCCTGGAATTTTTCACTGATTTCATCCATTGAAATAAGCCCTATGTCCTATTCTTATACCAAATAATATATACAAGAAAGAAATAAGGTAAGTGAGAGTGCCATACACCTAGAATTGGCTAATTATCACCTGACAACACCTCACGTGCACTCTTTTTTTTTTTTATGCGAGGAAGAAGGAACCAAAGGCCATGAGCCTGCAGTAACAGTTCCCTCCAAGAGAAAAACAAAATACAATAGAGAGCCAAATTCAAGATCCGATCATTTTGAGATGCCTGGACACACTGCGTTTGAAAGACTGGAGATCATAGGCAGCAGGAAATACAGACAGAGGGAGACAGTTCCAGAGCTGACCTGTTGCATAAATGAAAGACTGGGAGTAACTGTTAACTCTTGCATTAGAGAGTTGGACAGAAAAGGGATGAGAGTTTGCTGCCAGACGGGTGCTACGCGCCCATCGTAGAGGTGGAGGAATGCAAGCAGACAGTTCAGAGGAGCAGTGTCCATTAAAGTAGCGATAGAAAAGAGATAAAGATGCAACAGTGCGGCGAAGAGACAGAGGTTGAAGGGAGTCAGTAAGAGGAGGAGAGTTAATGAGACGAAAAGCCTTTGACTCCACCCTATTGAGAAGAGCTGTATGTGGGGAGCCTCCCCACACATGAGAGTTGTACTCCACACAGGGGCGGATAAAACCCCCGTATAGAGTCAACAGTTGTGCAGGGGTAAAGAAAGAGCGGAGTCGGCTTAGCACACCCAATCTCTTGGAAGCAGATTTTACAAGAGATGTAATATGATCTTTCCAAGATAAGTCCCGAGTAAATGAAACCCCAAGCATGTTCAAGGATGATGCAGGATTAAGCTGAATATTATTAAACATTAGTGGGTATACCTGTGGAAGATTTTGTCGGGTTGATAGGTGTAAGAACTGAGTCTTAGATGCATTAAAGACAACCATATTATTTTTACCCCAGTCAGAGATTCGAGCCAAGTCTGACATTAGGTGTGCCATAGCCTCATCCCTTGTTTGTTGAAGTAACTGTTGAGATGGGCGTTGCAGGAACTGAATGGAAAGGTGAAGGGTGGAGTCATCAGCGTATGAGTGGATAGGGTTAGATGTACAGCTTAGAAGATCATTGATGAACAAAAGGAAGAGAGTTGGTGATAGGACAGAGCCCTAAGGAACACCACTGTTGATAGATCTAGGAGAAGAACGATGGCCGTCTACAACAGCGGCTATAGAACGACCAGAAAGGAAGCTAGCGATGAAGGCACAGATAGAAGGATAGAAACCGTAGGAGGGCAGTTTGGAAATTAAAAATTTATGCCAGACTCGATCGAAAGCCTTTGAGATGTCAAGTGCAATGGCAAAGCTTTCGCCAAAGTCCCGAAAGGAGGATGACCAGGAGTCTGAAAGGTAGGTGAGAAGATCGCCAGTGGAGCGACCCTGACGGAACCCATACTGACGATCGGAAAGAAGGTTGTGATAGGAAAGATGCCTTAAAATTTTTCTATTAAGAATTGACTCGAAAACTTTTGAAATACAGGACGTTAAAGCAATTGGACGATAGTTGGAGGGTTGGGAGTGGTCACCCTTCTTTGGGACTGGCTGAATGAGAGCAAACTTCCAGCAAGAAGGAAAGGTACAAGTTGACAGACAAAGGCGAAATAGTTTGCCTAGGCAGGGTGTAAGCACAGAAGCACAGTTCTTGAGAACAACAGGAGGGACCCCATCAGGCCCATATGCCTTGTTAGAACTGAGGCCAGTGATGGCAGAAAATACATCAACTGAAGAAATTTTGATGTCAACCATGAGGAAGTCAGAGGGGGGAAGTGATGGAGGAACAGCACCGGAATCATCTAAGGTGGAATTGGAGGAGAAAGTCTGTGTGAAGAGATCTGCTTTTTCAGTAGAAGAAATAGCTACAGAACCATCAGAGTAGAAAAGAGGAGGGAAGGATGATGAGGTAAAGTTGTTAGAAAGATATTTGGCAAGGTGCCAGAAGGAGCGGGAAGAATTCGAGTTGGAGAGTTGAGAGCATTTAGTATGGATGAAATTATTTTTAGTAGAGTGAAGAACAGACTTAGCACGATTCCGGGCAGAAACGTAAAGATGATGTGATTCAGGGGTGGGTTGGCTCCGGTACCTTTTGTAGGCCTTCTCCTTGTTGCGGACAGCATTAGAACAAGCGTGATTAAACCAAGGCTTTCTTGCGTTAGTCAAAGGATATGAGAAAGGAATGTATGCTTCCATGCCCGAGAGAATAACCTCCGTAATGCGCAAGGCACACTCAGATGGCTCACGGCCATGGAAGCAATAATCATTCCAGGGAAAATCAAAGAAGTCCTGCCTGAGGGCCTCCCAGTCCGCAGCTCCAAAATGCCACAGACGAAGTTTCCCTGGAGGGTCCATAGGCCGTACCGGAGTGATAGGACAGGTTAAGGTAATAAGGTTATGATTGGAGGAGCCCAACGGAGAGAAAAGATTAACAGAGTAAGCAGAAGGATTAGCTGTGAGGAAGAGGTCAAGTATGTTGGAGCTCTCTCCAAGGCGGTCAGGGATACGGGTAGGGTGCTGTACAAACTGCTCTAGGTCATTAAGGATAGAAAAGATGTAGGCTTGTTCACCAGGTGGATCCGTGAAAGGAGAGGAGAGCCAAAGGTGGTGGTGAACATTGAAATCTCCAAGAATGGAGATTTCAGAGAAAGGAGAAATGGACAGAATGTGTTCCATCGTAGAAGTAAGATAGTCGAAGAATTTTTGATAGTCAGTAGAATTAGGGGATAAGTAAACAGCACAGATATATTTAGTCAGAGAATGACAGGAAAGCCAAAGCCAGAGTGTGGAGAATTCAGAAGAATCAAGTTCAGGAACACGAGAGCAAGATAAGTCGTTGCGTATGTATACACAACAGCCACCTTTGGCTTTGAAATGAGTATAGAGAAAGTAGGAGGATACAGAAAAGGGTTTGCTGACAGTTGCCTCAGACACCTGAGTCTCCGTTAGAAAAAGAAGGTGAGGTTTAGAGGAGGAGAGATGGTGCTCAACAGAGCGAAAGTTAGAGGAAAGGCCGCGAATGTTGCAGAAATGAAGAAGAAGAGAGTCAGACAGTGGTTCCAGGCACCTCGAGTCGTCACCGGGAGAGGGGCGGACGGTGGGGGCATTTATGGTCCCCCCCCTGGGGACTCCGAGGCTTGATTAAAAGACGCCATTTTAGTTGAATTTAGAATAGGAAGTGTAGTGTGTACTGTGCATGTAGTTTGGTGTAGATGGATAGAGAAATTTGTACTGGAGAGCGTGCTGGCCTACTCTCTGTGTAACTGAGACACTGAAAAAGTTCAGGAAAGGGGGATGGTCAGGAACTAGTCCTGAGGGCTGATGAAACGGGAGCTCCAGCACTCCCTGTCATCAGCTTTCCATCCACCTCAGGAGTACTGCCCTCGGGAGTACTGCCCTGCTCGACTGGTGCTAATTTTCGCTGTTTATTTCCCGTTGAAATATGCTGTATCATCTAATTTCGTAATAAAAATATATATAAGAAAGGAAGGGAGAAGCCTAAGTGATATTTACATTCACCTGGAACTACCTAATTATTGCAGGCCACCACACTGTATTCTACGCTAGGTAAATCTTCCCTGGAATTTTCCACTGATTTCATCCATTGAAATAAGTCCTATGCCCAATTCTTATACCAAATAATATATACACCTGGAATTGGCTAATTATCACCTGACAACACCTCACGTGCACTCGTTCGCTAATTTTCGCTGTTTATTTCCTCTTGAAATATGCCGTATAATCTATTTTCGTAATAAATATACATATAAGGAGGGAAGGGAGAAGCCTAAGTGATATTTACATTTACCTGGAACTACCTAATTTATAATGTAATGTCTAGATTTCCTGCCAATCATTTCACTGCTATATATTAGCTGTTGTCAAGAGGCTGACGTTGGCAGTAATGCATTTCCCTAGGTAGGCCACCACCGCACCCCACCCTTATCAGTTCACTCTCATCTTCCAATGTGAAGGTACGTCTGTTTGCTCCTGCTAACTTCAGCCACTTTTCACCCCCATGCAAAGGGCCCTGTGACCTTTACCCCCTACTAAACCTCGTGTGGAAAGAGGTAATGGGCTGACAATTGATAAAAGAGTGACTACGATCTTTCTATTGAGTAAAACAGTGCAAGTGGAATTGTAAATAATGTGTAAATAATGTGTAAACAGCAAGTGAAAGTAATGAATTTAAATATACGTGAACAGTGGAAAATAGTATTATGAGTTACTTCAAGTGACAGTGCATAACACAGTGTAAATAAAATAGAAATGTAAATAACGTAAATAAAATAGAGAACGTAAATAGAAATGTAAATGAGTAGTATTATAAGAATACGAGTATATACTCCAGGGGTAATGAAAGTGAAAGTTTCACTCTAGCATGTATGAATACTATGAGTTATGAGAGTGAAGGTGAAAGTGACATTCACTCTCAATGCTAGTATACAGGACGAGAAAGTGAATGCTATGTATTTTACTGAAAGAAATTTAATCCCTACAGTGACAATAAACTAATACTACTGAAGGAAACTTTTGAATAAAGACTGTAGATATATATAAGTGTTATATAGTAATAGAAATATAAAGTTTGAGGGGTTTTATGAATAATAAATGACAGAATATCAACAGCGAACTAGCGCAAGTGGGAAGGTCGTACACGCTCGTAATTTTCATTTCTTTCACAGTGTTTTTTTTTTGGAGTATGGATCCCAAACTACTTGATAATCATAGAGTAGTGTTTATAGTGTTAATATCTGGCTGTGGTAATCATATTAAGGGTTGTCAGGAAGTGTAAAATGGAGACTTCGTTACCCAACTTCAGAGGTCTCCACAAGTCCTACGGTAATCGATGAAGGCTTAACAAACATCCCAGGAGAAAGCTAAATGTATTTGCCATAAGCATATTTAATTTTAATATTCTAGGACTAATAACGATTTTTGGCAAATATTTTTTGAGTCTGTCGGAGCTCGAATAACCCCGCGGGACACGCAAAACATTGGGAAACATGCCCGTGGTGTAAGGATTAAACAGGTTTAATTAAGGCCAAACGATCATTTATTAATAAAATATGCTACGTATGGCTCGAATTGGCTTGAATTCACTTCAGCAGGTCAAATACGAGTCATCTTGGTCACTAAAGTACGTTTCTTCTGCCCAGATATAAAATTTTTAGAATATTTTATTTGACTCGACTCATAATTGACTCGGCTCAAATGAAATCGTCTTTGCCTGTATTACCAAAAGCCTTTTTTTTTTTTTTTTTTTCAGTTTGTGTTAAATATTTTACCGTACTGCAATGATATACACATATTTTTGACCTGATTATAGAGGGATTCTGCATTGCTTAATCTCAGTAAACTTTATTTAGTGTAAGTTGGGTTTGCCTCTTTTCTTGATGAAGCAAACAAACACTTTACAGCTAACCTGGAGATAATGCTAACATGACCAATTAAAAAAAAAAATTGTAAATTCTGACTTTATAAATGTATGCGGACAGTTGCTTATCATTGTCCATATAGGTGGGGAAGGAGGTTTGGATGATGATGCCGAAGACAGAGTTACATAAGGGTAGTAATTTTAATGGATGCTGACCAACCGTAAGAAAAAAAAGTCTCCATAACAATTAACTATTAACACAGACATTTCTTGTTTTCCGATATTTTTCATTTTAGTTTTCACCCTGATTTGATTATGAAGTGTATATTGGCCCCATGAATGAAGACAAACTTATCAACAGGTAGACTTACAAATGTAGCTAATTTTGTTTTATGCATAAATTTTGTTTTATGCACTCCAGTTATGGAGTGTTTGGTACCTGTATGAGTAACAGCAAACATTTATGCAGTCTTTACCATGGCTTAAGCTTAGGAAAAATTATAAGTACTGCTCTAAAATCATATGTGGATATAACATCCAAAGGACTCAACTGTAAATTTGTCGCTCCCCTGATTATTAACTTTGGCTCTTGAACGTAAAGTCACAGCCTCCGACCAATTCTGTGTTATTCACCATAATTCACTGATAACGATTCTCGCTATTTACACCTTCGGTCGCAAAGCGAGAACGGGTTTTTCTGTTTTGATAGGCGTGCGTGTGTGTGTGTGTGTGTGTGTGTGTGTGTGTGTGTGTGTGTGTGTGTGAAGAAAATAGCTAGAATAGCTTTCATCCGATTACAGCCAAACTTAACTGAAGGGTTAAAGTACAGCTGATAATAAACTTTTTTTTTTTTTTATTATTAATCGGAAGTCAAAGGCACAGGGCAAGGCCAGTGTTTGACCTGGCGAAATCAACTTACAGTTTTTATCCAGTTTTAACCAAACTTGATGGGAGGGTTACCGGATAGCCCATCAGCGTCAACATCATTTTTTTTTTTTTTTTTAAATAATCAAAAAGAAACTCGGAGGTCATGTCAACAGCACATAATCAGAGTTTCACCTAACAAAATAACTTTACAGTTTTTATCAAATTTTAATCAAACTTTGTGAAATTGTTGAGGATAAGGTACGATGAAGGTATTAAGTTTTGAGCAAAAGCAGTCAAAGGCAGATTCATTGGGAAGTTCAGCCCCTGTTAGTAGTTTTCAGCAAAATAAATTTTTTTGATCCGATTTATGCCAAACTTGGTGGAAGGATTGAGGATTAGCCGAGCAGTAAACCTATTTTTTTTTTCTTTTATATATCGAACAATAGGCCAAGGGCCACTGAGAAAGGTCAGATTAAAATTTTCATCCGATTTAGACCAAGCTTTGGGGAAGGCCTGAGGTAAAAGCAAGTTTGGCATGATTTGCTTTTGTGAACAATCGAAGGCCAAGGTTAAAGATCAAAGTCAAACTTTATCCCATGTGGATGATTGTTAACAAATAGCTCATACAGTTTCGACTCAATTTTGGCAAAACTTGGAGGAAGTGTTAAGGGACAGCAAAGTAGTAAACCTTTTTTTTTTTTTTTTAACAAAAGGGCAAAGATCACGGTTAGCTTAAAGTAATTTTTCCTATTTAGTCCAAGGTTAGTGGAAGCGTTGATGATAAAGGAATATAAGCATTCGATTTTGCGACCAGTTATAGCTAAAGGTCACAGTCGAAGGTGAAAGTCCACAATGACAGGTCAAAGTTAATTCTATAATTTTGATGTGATTGAACCACTCTTGATTTTAGGGTACATGGTCAATAGGGTGGTCCTCAAATTCGAAAGGTGAAAATGTTTACCTCCTAGGGCGGAAATATGTTCCTTTCTAAGAAAAAACAATGCGTGTGTATTTTTTTTTTGATAATCGGTTCATATATAGACCCTCCTCAATGACCATGAAATTTTCCTATACGATACCTTTCACTACTTTGGGTACTTGTACTGTGCGTGGTGGCATCAGTGAGGATTCGCCATCCAGCAATGTTCAGAGAATGATTCTGTTAATTCTCTCCATACCTGGATCGAGCTGAGCAACATGGGTTAATATGCTATACTTATACATAAGTATCATATGAACAACGTTACATTAAATTTTCCTATATTTGTCATAGCGCATAATGATGTAGATCTATTATTTATTCTAGTTTTTCTTTTTTCCAGAGTTTCTTTGATATTCTGAAATCTGTAACAAATATAATTTCTTGTTTCCCAGAGTAGAACTGCTAAAATGACGACATCCATGCCAATATGCAAGAACATTTCCTTATGAGTCCATAAGGAAGCCTGACAGGTTCAAAGCTACCATCCAGTGGTGATGTCTTTCTCGTTATACTCCATGTTCTGGACACAAAGGACGCCGCAAATCATCGCCAGGCTACAACAGCTGTGACTGAAATATTGATGAAATTCTGGGATAGGGCAATGATTCCCACTATGCGCAAAGACATCATCACAAGCCTGGAACATGTATGGAAGGAGCTGCAGCTGGTCAAGAAGAAGAAGAATCGTCGGTCTGATGCCCAAGTTGCTCGAGAGAGAGAGAGAGAGAGAGAGAGTTCTCAGAGAAGCTTCCTAACGTGTTTGATGCTGCTCATGAGAATGCTCTAGCCATGATTTATAACGATGGATGACTAAGCCTTTCCCTGGGCCCAGCTAGAGCCTGGTCGTAGGGGATGTATGGTTAGTGTGGACAAGAGCCTTGTTGATAAGTACCAACATCCTATGAGAGGGAAGGAAAGCAGGAAGTGCGAAGGTGAAGAACCAAAGAGGAAGCCACAATTTCGGAGGCTATGGTGGTCGTCCACTGGGAGACATCAAGCAGCAGCAGTAGCAGTGAGGCAGAGCCGAACCTGGGGAAGGCCCTTGGTGCCATTGGAGAGGATGCACCAGCAAAGCATCCCAAAAGAGCTTAAAATACTGTATCATTACACTGGCACTAGCAGCCAGTTTGGACCGGACAAAAACCGCAGACCGCAATGCCAAATATCTGTTGACAGTAACAGCTTGAGCTTTGGGCCATAATTCAGCAGAGCTGAACATAAACGGATATTCATTTCGTCGGCAGCGTCAGAAATAAGGTGAGCGCTATGTTTCCCATCTGAAAGATGAATTTAATGTTGGAGATCCACTGATTGCTCACTGGGATGGGAAGCTTACGAACTTTCTTGATGGTATGGAACATGTTGACTGTCTCCCTGTCCTCATCTCTGGAAACGATGTCACACAGCTTCTTCAAGTTGCAAAGATCACCAGCGGTACAGGCCTGAAAGCAGTCAAGGCTGTGGTTGCAGCTCTTGAGGAGTGGGGTGTTACTGAGCAAGTTGCCGGGCTTTCATTTGACACAGCATCTTAAAATACAGGCATGACTGCAGGCGCCTGTATTACATTTGAACAGCAGTTGGGAAAGAAGATGCTCTACTATGCCTGCAGACACCACATCCATTAGTAAGCATCCAGCCTTGAACTGAGCCTCTATTCCCTCTATACGGAGGGGGACCCGGGAGCTTGTGCCATGTCAAATTTCAGGGTCATTGAGGAGGCAGTAAATATGAATCATTTTAGAGAGACTTTACACAGTTGATGTTTTCTTGAATAGGAACACATTTCCACCTAGGAGGTAAAAAAGTACAACAATAATTTTTCACCTCCATAACTGAGGACCACCCTAATGGTCAAGCATGAATGAGGAAATCCAGTTTTGAGATTTATCAAAGGTCAAAGTCATTGGGTAAGGCCAGAGTTCGACCCATGTGTATGCATGTGCACAAAATAGATACAACAGTTTTGATCTGATTTATAACAAACTTGGTGGATGTATTGAGGAATATCCAAAAGAGTGGCCTTATGTTTTGAGAACAAAAGGTCAAAGATCAAAGTAATATTGGAAGTGAACTTACAGTTTTAATCCGATGGAGGCTAACCCTTTTGGAATGGTTCTTGATGAAACAAGGGTAGAGAGATTCGGTTTTGAGAACAATCATTCATAGTTCAAGATCACACGGAAAGGTCAAAAGTCAAAGTCACAATGGAAAGTACACCAAACTGCTTTGATCTTATTTGAACAGAAGGTCCTGGAAGTGTTATGGATTAGGCAAGAGTGTAGTACTGTTATTCTGTTTTAAGACTAATCTGCCAAAGGTCAAAGCCACAGAGAAAAAACAAAATATATGGCCTTAAGACAGTTGGTGGACCCGGGTGTTGCAATCTTTGAATGGTCTTTTTTGGTCAATATACTCCCGATAAAACTGTCTGTGTTATTCACCGTAATTCATTAGCACCTGTTTTAGTTGCTCCCGTAACTCACCTACATTTTCCATCGTAATTAACTTGCCACTGTCTTCCCTATTCACCGTAATTTACTTTCATCTCATGCAAAGCTCCGGAGGAAATAGTGTGTTGCAAAGTTGGCTGAAGTGGTGCAATTTGTCCTGCCACTTTGATAGTTAGGTGATAAATGAGGAGGTGGAGTTACTGGGTTATGATTGCCGTTATAATCTAGATGAAAAAGCGTCTTGTGGTTCGGAGTTCTGTTACATACATATTTATATACGTCTTGAAAATTTGAGGATTAGATGTAAATAAGGTGGAGAGAGAGAGAGAGAGAGAGAGAGAGAGAGAGAGAGAGAGAGAGAGAGAGAGAGATGGAAAGAAAGGGAAGAGGAAGCTAGGGAGGGGGAAAAAAGTGTTACACAGATGCACTATCCACCACGGCCTTACAGTCTGTTACATGTGATCCGACCTTTAAGATGTTGGTGCGTATGGCAAAATGTAGATTATGATTGGGCATGGGTTTCATAATGCAGTTTTATTTGCTGTAATGCCCCAAACTCTAATATTATCTGCAGTATTCCCGCATACCGCAACATTAGAGTGTGCCACATATTTCATCATTATGAAATATGTGGCACACCCTGGGGGTAGGAGGGTTTCTAGAATACTCCCCCAGTATCCCTGCTTGTCGTACGAGGCGAATAAAAGGGTTGGTGGTGGGTTAGTGCCCCACCCCGTAAAAAGAACTAACTAAAAAAGCAAATAAAGCACCTCGGACCCGGACGGACCATACGTTGACGACTAAGGAACGGACAAAGGACATTCTGAGGGTGGGAACATGGAATGTGAGAGGAGTGAATGATGAAGTGAAAGAGAGAGAGATTGTCCAGGTGCTTGAGGATGCAAAAGTGGATATATGTGGATTGTTTGAAACTAAATGGAAAAGGTGAAAGGATGAGAGAATGGGAATACGGTGTAGGTATATGTGCGGGAGTCAGTGAGAATGAGAGGGCAAGAGAGGGAGTATGTCTGATGATAAGCAAGAAGTGGAAGGAGAATATAAGAGAGTATGGAACAGTGGGTGCAAGGATTGTATGGGTGAGGATGAAAGTAGGTATACAAGCATGGGCGATTGTATATGTGTATGCTCCAACAGAGGATCGAGTGGCAAGAGTGAAAGATGAGTTTTGGGCGAGAGTAGAAGCATGTATGGACAAGTTTGAGAGGAGCGAGAGAATGCTGTTGATTGGAGACATGAATGGCAAAGTTGGGAATGTACGAGTGGATGGAGTGGTTGGTCAGTGGGGTGTGCCAGCTGAAGTAGATGGGAATGGTAGTGCTTTGGTGGACATCTGTGCTGGTAAGGGGTTGGCAATAGCCAACACCTACTTTCGTCATAAGATGATCCACCGGTATACATGGAGAGTAATGAGGAGGATGGATGGTGAACTTGTTGAACGAAAGGCAATGATAGACTACGTGTGTGTGGATGAGCGAATGAGAAGACAAGTGTTGGATGCAAGGGTGTGGAGAGGGTGGGGGAATGGAGTCTCGGACCATCACTTAGTGATGGCCAAGGTAGAGCTGCAAAGAAAGTGGTTGAGGAGACGAAGGGGAAGACAGGAGGAAGCAGCTCCTGTGAGAAGAGTGGAGAAATTGCAAGATAGTGAGAAAATGACAGAGTATAAGAGCATAGTGGAAGAAAGATTGGGAAGGTATGAGCTAGAGCAGATGGAAGGGGTGGAAGACGTATGTAAGATATTCACGGAAGAGATAAGCGCAGCGTGTGAGGCGGTTTGTGGAGTGAGGAGGAGATGCAAGGGTGTGCAAGGGACAGCATGGTGGAATGATGAGGTGAAACGAGCTGTGGAACAAAGAAGATGGCATATGGTGAATGGTTGGCGAGTAGAGGTAGGGGAGAAGATGAGAGAGAGAAGAGAGAGGTATATGTGAGCAGGAGAAGGGAGGTTAAGAGACTGGTGAAGGAGAGTAAGAAGAAAGTGGATGAAGAGTTTGGGAGGAATCTGAGTGTGAAATGGAGGAGAGTAAGAAATTGTTTTGGAAGGAGGTAAAGAAAGTAAGGCAGTGTGAAAGGGGAAATAGTAGAGGAGTGAAAGATAGGAATAATAGATTGTTGGTGGAGAAGAGAGAGAAATTGAGGAGATGGAAGGAGCACTTTGAGGATTTGTTGAATGTAGAGAGTGAGAGCAGTGTGAGTATAAGTGGTTGGGGAATGGCTGGGAGAAGAAGAGATGAGAGGAGGGAGGAAGAGATCAGTAGGTCGGAAGTAGTGGAAGCGATGAAGAAGATTAAGCTGGGAAAGGCCCCAGGAATTGATGGAGTGTGTGGTGAAATGCTTAGGTATGGGGGTGAGATTGTTGTGGAGAGGATATGGAAGTTGTGTAGATTGGCTTGGGAAGAGGGAAGGGTTCCAGAGGACTGGAAATCAGGTATAATTGTTCCTCTGTACAAAGGAAAAGGGGAGAGAGAAGTATGTGGTAACCATAGGGGTATTTGCCTTCTTAGTGTGACTGGTAAAATATATGGTAGAATACTCATTGATAGGGTTAGGCATATGACAGAGGAGCTAGTTGGAGAAGAACAAGGGGGATTTAGGAAGGGAAAAGGGTGTGTAGATCAGATATTTGTTCTAAGATGTTTAGTGGAGAAGTATCTAGAGAAGGGAAGGAAAGTGTATGCTGCCTTTATGGACTTGGAGAAAGCTAATGACAGAATAGATAGGCAAGGTATGTGGAAGGTATTAAGAATATATGGAGTGGAGGGGAAATTGTTGAGTGCAGTGAAGAGTATGTACGAGGGAGCTAGGGCTACGGTGCGAGTGGATGGTGAGCTGAGTGAGTTCTTTGATCTCAATGTGGGACAAACAGGGGTGTGTGATGTCTCCATGGCTGTTTAATATATATATGGATGGGGTTGTAAAGGAGGTGCAAGGTAGGGCAGTGGATGTGGGGGTGGCCCTAATGAATGAGGGTGAGATTTGGAAGCTTCCGGTGTTGCTGTTTGCTGATGATACAGTATTGTTGAGTGAAGATGAATGAGAGTTGCAAGGTTTGGTGAATGAATTTGGGACAGTGTGTAGGAGGAGGAAGCTGAAAGTTAATGTAAACAAAAGTAAAGTTATGGTGTTTGAGAGGAATGAAGTCACAGAGTGTGCAGTGAGGTTGGATGGTGAGGATATGGAGAATGTGAGTGCATTCAAGTACTTGGGTAGTGTGATGAGTAAGGATGGAACTTTGGGGGATGAAGTACGTGGAAGGGTACAGCAGGGAAGAAAGGTTGTTGGTACACTGAAAGCAGTGATGAGAAATAGGGAGGTGAGTATGGAAGTTAAGAAGTCACTGCATGATGGTATTGTGATCCCTACCCTGACGTATGGAAGTTGAGGCGTGGACCTTGCAAGAGGGGAACAAGTCAAGAGTGAGAGCAGTGGAAATGAGTTACTTGACAGGAGCATGTGGAGTGACGTGGAGGGACAGGTTGACGAATGAAGAAGCGAAGGAACGTTGTGGGGTAGATGTGGATGTGGTTGAAAAGATTAGGAGAAATACACTGAGGTGGTTTGGACATGTGGAGAGAATGGAGAATGAAAGACTGACTAAGAGGGTGTATGTAGGTAAGGTGGAGGGAGGGAGAGGGAGGGGTAGACCGAGGATGAGGTGGAGGGATGGAGTTGAGAGGTATATGAGGGAGGGGGGGGTGAGTTGGGGGGAGGGGAGTCAAATGGTGGGTGACAGAGTGACTTGGAGGCGTTTTGTCTGCGGCCACCCTTTGCGGGATTAGGGCGTCGGGCTATAGATAGAATAGATAGATAGATGTACTGCAATGGTACTTAGCTTTTGGGGGTCCCCTCCCCCCTCCATCCCGACATCATCTGACTCTGAAAAATTGATTCTAGAATTATTATTTTTGTCACAGGCTCAAGTGGACGTTAACCCAGTTGATTACAGGCTGCATCAGTAAGTCTCCTGTAATTCACTATCCCCCTTTCGAGGGATGGAAGGAAGTTAAAGAACATATATATTTGTCCTGGGGTGTGGTCTGGCTTTGAATATAAGAATTATACATATTTTTAACTTTTTCTCTAGACAACCAGATTCGAGATTATAAAATTCAGGTGACCAGTCGAGAGACGTGAAGGAAAGCAACCAACTTCTTTCACGGGCACGAAGAATAATGTGCTTTGATTGCTGAAACTCGTAGAAACAGAATATGAACTATGAATGTAAATCAGTACATCACGACACACACACACACAGTATGAATATAAATCAGTACATCAAGACACACACACACACACACACACACACACACACACACACACACACACACACACACACACACACACACACACACTTGTTCAAGCCACTCACTGTTTCTCACGCCCACTTTGGAAATTGCTCACGCTCCCCTGGTTGAGAACCACTGATCCATTATGTGCTGAAGACCTAAACAGCTGCTGCTGTGTCATACTTAAACATTAACTTCAGTGCTTCCGGGTACTGTACCTCGGCATTTAAGAGTTATCATACACCAGACATTATGTATAGCATTCTCACACACCTCAACGTTATCTACAATGATGCCACAAGACGACGTCATCAGTGGGATAAACTGTCACCATTAACCCTCTCGTGGTTGGAACAACTCTAGCATTTTTTTCTAGGTAATGCCAGACGATTTTATTCAGCTTGAAATCATACAAGTGTAGGAGTGTTCATATCGACATGGAAATTTCCTCCTAATAATCTATCTATTGATAACCAGTTTCAGTAAGGCATGGTATCCTGATTTATTTGCATAAAAAATATCATGATATAGTGGAAGGATTGGTTGTAAAAGTACATATTTTCCCACCATGGGGCATTTATTTACCTGGATTGTTTTAATGTAGGTCAGAGATGTAACGTGCCGATTAATTTGCATTAATACCCTTGCTTTTTATCAATCAGGCTCCTTTGACTCACCCAGCTGATTAAAATAGTCTACATTAGCTGGAATTTAAAAAAAAAAGTAATTAGGTAGTCATTGCTCATTTTAACACTAAGGCTGCAATTATTCCCTCTCAGTGAAATAAAATCTTCCAATGTCAAAAGGAAAAGAATGCAAGAATTGCCCTAACCATGACAGGGTTAATGGTGACAGCGTTAACACTGGCTGCTTTATTCTGAGCTGAATGAAATCGTCCGGTGATAGCTGGAATTGAATGTGAGGTCTGTTAAAAAAGAAAACGAACTTTTCAAAAAACTAATTTGTTGAATCACAACTTCAAAAGCTATTTGTAAAAAAGGAGAATCAGTCAAACAGAGGAATACCAGCGCACCGGGAAAATAGTCCAAGGTCCGATAATTTAAGTTTGTCCTGCGAGCTAAACCTTGCCGACTGGTCTCGACATCGAATTCTTTCATCCTGAACTATTCCACAGTGTTAGGTAAAAATCGGATAAATGATGTTTAAGTGCTGTGTGAACTTGACCTTTGATCTATTATTCGCGACACAGGGATCAGATTTAGCTCTGTAATGCAAATTTTAGCATCATGTGGGCGGATTTCATGGCTTTATTTAATCTGGCACTAAGACAAATGTGAAATTTCATTAGTATGTTTGTTCACAGTACGAGTTAAAAACTGAGTTTGAACTGATAAATGGGACTGGAGAGATAAGAACTATATTAAATTCCAAAGGAAGGTTGAAATATTTTGTCTTTGAAATAAACAATTGGGTACTCAACAGTACTTGCTATTTAGTGTATTAGAATGGAAATTATTGCTTTGCTAGTGTAGACTACAAGCATTGTAGATGATGATCAGGCCGTCCGACTTCTTCTTATACTGTTTTTTTTTTTTTTTTTTTTTTTTTTTTTGTAACTATAGGCTTGTAAGTAAAGGACACTGTACTCCAGACATTTCTACGCATGGTGCTTTGTTCATCAAATTCTCTCGAAAGATATGCTGTTTTAACCGATGCCTGAAATGTTGAGATAAAGAACGAAACCTTTGATAAAAATAATAGGAAACAAAAACTGCTACGAAAATGCCATACCTAGTAGGCTGTACAAATCACATAGCTGGGTGCGTGTTTAGTTAACAAGGAAAAATTTTAACATTTTTTCATCAAAATTACAATTATTTTTCCTTCCATATACCACTATCTTGTACGAAACATCTGGTCACACTGGTTCTTAAACCCTATACAGTAGGTAAACCCCTTGGTTGACACATCCTTCAAAAAAAAAATATATATATATAAAGAAGAAGAACGGGCGAAATCAGATCAAGTATATTATTTTGTTAACACAGAGATACACCGATTGAATATTGGCCTTGCCCAGTTTTCTTGATCTTTGATTGTTAGTTCTGAAAATCATTGCATTTCGTTCCTGTCTTAACCTGAACCATCCCATCAAGCATAGTCTAAATCAGACAAAATTTATTTAAGCTAATTTTTCTAGGTTAGCGTGTGACCTAGCCCATTATCATTGGCGAGTGATTTATTGTTGTAAAAAACAATAGTTTTTTTGACAGGCAGAACGTCAACCATCCACCAAATTTTGTTAAATACGATGAAACCTTATTGAGTTAATTTGCTGAAACACACACACACACACACACACACACACACACACACACACACACACACACACACACACACACACACACACACACACACACACACACACAGCGGTCAGTAAAACAGTATCAGCTCTCTCGGGGGCGTAGTAAGATAGAATGTTAAGGTATAATGTACAATGAAATAGATAAGGAAGAGGAGCTACGAAGGTTCCTATGCCAACTAGAGTAATGACCTTCAAAGGCAGAGGTTATCCATCAATGGGGCAGTAACACTCTCGGACTCATATGACTCAGTATAAGCTGAACAAAATCGTCCAGAGCTAGCTGGAATAGAATAACTGAGTTGTCCCGACTATGAGAGTTAAAGACAGTCTTTCCCGCCATGTAAAAACCGGGCGAAGTAGAAACGTACGGTCTCAGTGGTCTGTGTATCTTCGTAACACAAAACACTTATTCTCAACGCAATTCCCCCCTCCCGCCCCCCCCCCCCTTTCTCTCTCTCTCTCTCTCCTACTCAACGCGACCGCAAATAAATTGAGTTCCGGACAGTGTAAACACCATACTACCCATATCATCCTGATTTTTTGTTTTGTTTTTAACCACAGATTACAGTCACTAATAAACTCCAAAACACTCTAACTAAACACTACTGTATACCCATTGCTTTGCAGATTACAAAAATATTCAACAACAAACGCATACGGTCCATAAAAGGATATTTTCCACGCGAAATAAAGATAAATATTTAAACTTAATTCCACAAAATGGGATGATGATTTTCCCGAAACCTGTCTTAATATTGCATACAAATGTCTCCATCAGAAATTTAATGACATATTTGACCTAATATTTCCAGAAACAACCTTTGCCCTAAAAAGAGATCAGTTAGATAAGCCTTGCAATACGTAAAAATTAGACCCTCGATCCGAGAGAAGAATAGCTTGGCAAGGCTCTAAATGAGATCTACGCTGAAAAGCTCTCCATGGAGTTTACTACAAAACTTGAAAGCTTATTGTATGTTTTCACATATGATGCTCGTTTCAAGGACATACCGCAATAAGTTAACTACAATTATTCGACAAGCAAGCAATATTTTAATAATTAACAATTAACAAGGAAATCCTAAGAACACATGGAAGGTTTTGAATGAAATTTTATGTATGAAAAATTAATGCAGCCAGAGCAGTTCTGACATGAATGTTGATAATATCTCGAACATTAGTAATGAATTCAATCAGCATTTTAAAAACATCTGGAGGTCAATATCAAAAGGTGTTCGTCAGCGAGGGATAAGCTTCACTAAGTACCTTCCTCCTCTACCAGACTTATCACTCTGGTTAACCCTGCATCTCTACAAGAAATGCTAGATATCATTAGTAATTTGAAATATACTTCCTTGGGCTATGATGAAATTCTCGTCTCTGTTATTAAATCTTCTTCTCATATAATTATCCCTATTATTAATTTATCTTTTAAAACTGGTGTTTTTCCTGATGCACTGAAAATTGCTTGTGTGACTCCAATTAACAAAGCTTTTTTTTTTTTTTGTTAGTGCTAGGAAGAAGAAACCAAAGGCTACGAGCCCGCAAACTGTTCCTTCCAAATAAAAACCAAAACAATACAAGAGAGAGCCAAATTCAAGATCCGATCATTTCGAGATGCCTGGACACACTGCGTTTGAAAGACTGGAGATCATAGGAAGTAGGAAATACAGACAGAGGGAGACAGTTCTAGAGCTGACCTGTTGCATAAATGAAGGACTGGGAGTAACGGTTAACTCTTGCATTTGAGAGTTGGACAGAAAAGGGATGAGAGTTTGTTACTAGATGGGTGCTATGCGCCCAGTTGTATTGGTGAAGTGATGCAAGCAGACAGTTAAGAGGAGCAGTGGCCACTGACGTAGCGATAGAAAGGACAAAGATGCAACAGTGCAGCAAAGAGACAGAGGCTGAAGGGAGCCAGTAAGAGGAGGAAAGTTTATGAGACGAAAAGCCTTTGACTCCACTCAATTGAGAAGAGCTGTATGTGGGGAGCCTCCCCACCCATGAGAGTTGTACTCTAGACAAGGGCGAATAAAACTCATGTATAAAGTCAACAACTGTGCAGGGGTAAAGAAGGTACCGGGTCGGCTTTGCACACCTAATCTCTTGGAAGCAGATTTTACAAGAGATGTAATATGATCTTTCCAAGATAAGTCGAGAGTGAATGAAACCCCAAGCATTGTTCAAGGATGATGCAGGATTACGCTAGATATTATTATTAAACATTAGTGGGTGGTAAAAAGGAAGACGTTAGCATTTATACTGTAGACCTATATCAGTTCTGCCTGCAATAAGTAAGCTATTTGCATGAGCTATATGTTCGAGACTTGTCCTTTTCCTTCTTGGTAATAATTGCATTAATCCTCAGGAGCATGTTTTTTTTTTTTTTTTTTTTTTTCAGAATAGTCAACAGAAACGGCTCTTGTAAATTTTTATTAATGTAATCAATGAATCATTGGAAAGAAAAGAACATGTCGTTGGGGTATTTGTAGAATTTGCCAAAGCTTTTGATTCTCTAGATCACGCTATATTTATTGCTTGATGAACTGAACTATAAGGGTGTAACTGGTGTTCCCCTTAAATTGTTTTCTTCCTACTTAAGCAACAGGATACAGAATGTCGTTTATAACCAAGAATATTCCAGTTGCTTAAATATCTCAACAGGAGTTCCTCAAGGGTCAATCTTGGGCCCTTTGCTATTTTAGTTTATATTAATGATCTTGTCAGTGCTAGTGACAAAGTAAAGTGTATTATGTATGCTGATGATACGAATATATTAATGTCTTATGAAAATGTGCACAACATTTTCATTATTAAATAATGAACTTGGAAATTTAAATAGTTGGATTATTGCAAATAAATCTGGCAGTACTTAACACATTCAAGACTCACTACATGCACTTTTATAGAACGGTTAAAGTTGAATCCTTACAACAGTTAGTAATTAGAGGTCATACTATAAGCAAACAATTAACAGCTAATTTTTGGGGGGTCACCATTGACTATAAATTATAATAGAAGGGACACATGCTGAGGGTAAACAATCAGATTGTCAAAACATGTGGTATATTGTATAAAACACGTGAAATGTTTACCTCCTATGCATTTTGAAGTGTGTACCATTCCTTAGTATATCCATGCCTTATATATGGTATATATTGTTGTTTGGGGCAATGCAAGTCAGGCTTGTGAAAATCCTTTGGTTATAATGCGGAAACGGATAGTAAGAAGTATTTCTTATTTAAAAAAAGAATATGATACAACTAGTAATGCATTTAACGAGCTGAATATTTTAAACATTGATCAAACATATTAATATTTTAGCATACTTTTTACATTTAAGGCTCTGAATAGATTGAACTGCTGTAGCAACATGTTCCAGTATGAAAGTCACAATCAAGGTACAAGAGGCCGTGAAATAAATCTTATTATCCCAGCAATTGCAACAGTTACCAGCAAAAATCATATATACTGAGCAGGACCAGTTAATGGAACTGCCTGCCTTATCACCTAAAGATTAATAAGAATCTTAGCTTCTCTAAACAGGCACTTAAAGATAAAATTATGTGTGGATTCTTAAACATTGATTAATATATACTGTATATAAATTTGTTTAATAAATTAATAGCTTTTTATTGTCAGAGGAAGTTATATCAAGATATTTTTAAAAGCTTATTAGGACTGTAAAAGAGCTACTAGCTCAACAAACCTGGCCAGTATAGTTTCTGCTATGTACAGTCGTGGTCATAAATAGTCATCTATCCTCCGCTACCCGTTGCCTCAGGTTGGCACATTTATGCCCGGCAAGTCACACTGAGGTAAGAGGGGCTGAGAGGGAAGGGCCAGAGAGAGAAGGGAAGGTGGTTGGGGGGACGAATGATGGTTCGGGGGTGGGGTGAGGGAGGGGAGGAGTTGGAAGTAAGGGAGGGAGAATGAACTGTGATGTGGTGGTCACATTATTTGTCTATTTCTTTCATTCAGGGCATGATGTAAAGGAGTTAATATTCGGTAGATAACGTTGCATTACACCTGGTATAGCTGCATCAGATCACGAGCTTTCGATAGGAGGTGATGTCAAGGGCAGGCTGAGAGAAATATACCGGCGTGATATATCAACATTTGTTCTGAGCCATTGAGACTGTGGGCCCCAGTTGTCAATGCGTGGGAACCAGAGAAAAGGAGGACACGGGCCCGCCTCCTCCAGCACACGAAGGACGAGTGGCAGCTGTTCAGACGAAACCAGCAAACCATTAACAACACTGTTTCCTGGTGCCGCAAAAACAGCAAGAGGTGAGGCAGGACGCCACTGAACTAATTACAAAGGCTTTCCTGGTTGCTTTGGCTTGACTAATGCCAGTAAACATTGACACAGATATATTTTGGGAGTTTTGGTAGGATTTTGTTTCATTTTCCTTCTAAGAGATTATGAGAGATATAGTTATTATAGCGACCCATGTGCACAGACATCAAATTTATTTACCTTTTATGCACAGTTATTTTCAACGGCCGTTTCATATAGAGATGCCATAAAATAGCTGACATGATATTGACTGTATAGAGGGAGTATATACCGAGATGATGATCATAATTATTTACTGTGGACACAGCCATAACAAAGGTTGCATATGCTATTTAGTTCCAGAAATTAAATACATGTAAGGGTAGAGAACATCTCTTTTACAAACATTACGGAAATCTAAGCCAACCAGATTCCTCTGCGCCCGAAGTCAAAATAGACGGATAAACACTAATATCTGGCTCCGCACCAATGCTTGATCTGTCACGTCAGTATATTTCTCTCACGAGCCAGCCCTTGATATCGACACCCTAAAGCTTGTTATCTGACGCCGCTATACAAGGTGTAATGCAGCATTATCAACCGAATATTAACTCCTTTATATCATGCCCTGAATGACAGATAATAGACAAATAATGTGACTACCACTTCGCATTTCAATCCCCCTCCCCTTTCTCACTACAGCCCCGCACCATCACTCGTCCCCCCACCCACCTTTCCCTCTTTCTCTGGCCCCTCCCTCTCAGCCCCTCTTACTCTACTGAGACTTGCCACGCATAACAGGAGCCAGCCTGGGGCACAGGGTACCAGAGGATAGGTGATTATTTATGACCACGACTGCACGTACAATATATGTCTGTATGTTACCCTGGCAAATAAAAGAATGACTTTGGTTTTGACTCTGAAATTGACTTAGTAGGTAGAAGGGACGGCCTATCATCCACTTAATGAATGTAGTGCTATGTCAGAGTAAATTTACGGTAAGTGATATCGTAAATGGTTTCCTGGAACTCGAGAAACCATTAGTAAGTGGAAGGTAACCTTATAACCCCGTATTTTCTGCGGTCCCAAGTAAAACAGACGAGCCTGGCAGGGGATTGTGTTCCCCATCGTCTACTTTTACTCGCTATCAAAGCTTCAAGGACTCGAAGGACTCAGTACCTGCCCAGGCCCCGGACAATGTGGACAGGGTTCATTTGACCTGTGTGGCTGTTGGGGTGACTGTAGAGAAACTGATGCTTGGCAGTGTTATTGATTCAAGGACGGTGAGAAAGTGATGCGGAGATTCATATGATCATATGCTTGTTCGCATGGAAATTTAAGATGAGAGAAGTATGGTAGATAAAAGATGAGTGGAACAGTCGGTGCAAAAGTTTTAAAGTGGAAAAAGCCAGAAACCGAGAAGTTGCAGATGAATACCGGGAAAAACTAGTTGAGAAGTCAGTCAATGAATTGGAAGAGAATATATCTGGATGATTTGTGGAAAACATATAGGGGGTATTTAGTTACGAATGCCAAAGTGATGCGAGTTGTTGTAGGGTTAAATACTAGGGAAAAAAGTACACCTTGATGGGATGAAGAGGTTGAAAAGGTAGTGGATGAAAAGAGGAGGAAGTGCCTAGAGTGGATACATGGAAATGGTTCAAATGAAAGAAGGGAATACATTGATAAGAAGCGTGCGAAGAGACTAGTCTATCTATATACCTAGGCTGCTTCCCCCAAGGAAAGGGAGGTAACCGAGACAAGACGACACACTCCCAATTTACTCATCCACTCAAACACATTCATTCGCATCTTAGCCTCAAAGGCCCAAAGGGAAGAAGGGACAGATCCTCACCGCACCACACCGCACGAGGGTCAACTGCGCAGTGCAATCAGTGACATCCGCAGCAGGGCCCGACAGCAGAACTGGTTTACCCCTGCCACATCATAATAGGCCCATCCCCTTACCTGCACCTGACCTGATCAGCTGATCAGACCAAATCCGGGAGAATATCCCCTCAGGGCTGCGTCATCACTTATTCATTCACAATTGCTCTCCATTTATGTCTGTCACGCACAGCCACTCTTCCTTGCTCAACAGACATCCCTCTCGCATCCAACGCTTTCTTCACACTATCCATCCATCCCATTCGAGGTCTTCCTCTCAGCCTTACACCTCTCACATCAGATCTAGTTATCTTTTTCACCAGTTGCTCATTATCCATTCTCTCCATATGCCCAAACCATCGGAACACCCTCTGCTCAACCTAATCAGCCATCTCCCGAACAACTCCAGTTCTCCTTCGCACTTCATAATTTCTCACTTGATCCATATGCATCACTCCACACATACTCCTCAGACACCTCATCTCCATTACATTCAAACTTTTCCTCTCTGCTACACCCATATTCCATGTTACAGCTCCATATAACGCAGTCGGTACCACAACACCCTCATACAACCATCTCTTTATATTCATTCTAAGCGAACTACATCTAAACACTTTTTTCATTCCTCCCAGCACCTTTCCTACTTCATTCATTCTAAACTTCACTTCTGCATCTATTCTTCACTCCATAGCAACATGTGGCCCTAAATATTTAAAACACTCTACCTCCTCAAGCAACTCACCATTCAAAACTATATTCATCCTTCTACCATCTACCGACCTCGTACACATCATCAACTTACTCTTATTCTCATTTACTTTCAATTTCCTCCTATCACACACCCTTCCAAACTCCTCTACCAACTGTCTCAGTCTCTCCTCTGAATCTGCCACCAGTGCAGTATCATCTGCAAACAGCAGCTGCTTCAGATTCCACTCTCTACCATCAACATTCACCAGACTCAGACTATCTAAAACTCTTGCATTCACCTTCCTTACAACACCATCCATATAAATATTAAACAACCAAGGCGACATCACACATCCCTGCCGCAGCCCCACTCTCATGGAAAACCAATCACTCACAATATTTCCCACTCTTACACACGCTTTACTACTTACATAAAAACTTTTCACCCCTTTTAGTAACCTACCATTAAGTCCATACAATCTCAAAACAGTCCACAAAGCCTTCCTATCAATTCTGTCATACGCTTTCCCTAAATCCATGAACGCCCAAAACACATCCTTGCCTTTTGCTAAATACTTTTCACACACTTTTCCCACACAAACACCTGGTCCACACATCCCCTCCCTCTCCCAAAGCCACACTGCTCATCACCAATCACTGCCTCTGTACCCTCTCTAACTCTCTTAAATAACAGTACACCATACACCTTACCTACAACACTCAACAGACTTATACCCCTAAAGCTAGTACATTTATACTTATCTCCCTTGCCTTTATACAACGGGACCACACAAGCACTTGCCCAGTCAATTGGCACCATACCTTTCACAAAGCACACATTCAACAATCTTACTAACCAGTCAACAATAGTCGCTCCACTACCCTTCAGGCATTCCACAGCACACCCATCTATACATGCAGCTTTCCCTGTTTTCATCTTCTTTACTGCCTCCTGCACCTCCTCCTTCGTGATCAAAGAATCATTCAACTCTCCTAACACATTTATTCCTTGCACCCTTCCATCTGCCACAATCCCAGTCTCCCTTTCCTCCTCTACATTTAACAATCTTTCAAAATACTCTGCCCATCTCTTCCTTACTGCGTCCATCTCAATTAACATCCTTCCATCCTCTGCTTTTACTCGCTCCTCCTTCCCAGACTCTCCCTTTTGCACCCTTTTCATCTCCTTCCAAAACATTTTCTTATTCTGTTGAAAATTCTCAGTCAATTGCCTACCCCACCTCTCATCTGCTGCCATTTTAGCATCATGCAGAGCCCTTCTCACCCTATTCCTCTCTTCCTTATACCTCTTATATGACACCTCATCCTTCCTCTGCAGCCACACTTCATTTGCACGTCTCTTCTCAGCCACAGCCATACTTACTTCCTCGCACCATCATTCACTTCCTTTTCTTACACCACCACCTACTCGTCTCACACCACACACCTCTTCCGCATGCCCCACCACAGCACTCATAAACAACTGCCATTCCTCCTCCACACTGCCATTTTCCTGGTCGTTCACTGCATTCCACTCATCTTTCAATTTCTCCTGATACTCTATAATTTTCTCTCTTTTTTCCAACTCACTCACTTTCAAAACCTCCCTGCCACACCTAACTCTCCTAGCTTTCACCCATCTCATACCTACTCTTAAAATTCCATCCACCAGGTAATGGTCAGGCATATCTCCACCCTCCCCTTTCAGAACTCTCACAGTCTCCTATTACGTTCCTAGGCACAACCTCAGAGTCCATCAATGCTCTATCAACAACCCTTCCACCCTCCTGTCTCACCCATGTATATTTGTAAATATCTTTCTTCTCAAACAGGGTATATCCAATCACCATCTCTCGCTCAACGCACAACCCAATCATTTGTTCCCCTCTTTCATTTCTTCCAGGCACACCATGCATACCAACTACACTTTCAACTCCTACATTTCCCACTCTAGCATTCAGATCTCCCATCATTACCACATTCACATTCGCTCCAAAACTCTGCAGACACTCATCAACATTATTACAGAAAGACTCCCTCTCTTCTTCATCCCCTTCACTACCAGGCCCATATGCACTCACAAACACCCACAACTCACGTTCAAATTTCTCTTTCACATACATCAATCTCGATGACACCTCCTTCCATTCAATCACACACTGCTGTACTTCCGGACTCACTAACATGGCCTCACCTTCTCTTGCCCTTCCTCTATCAACAACTGAGAATCTTCCATTCACACTTCCAAACATAGACTCACCCTTCCGTTTCATCTTCGCTTCACTCAAAGCTAACACATCCAACTTTCTTCTCACAAACAGTCTCCCAATATCCTCCCTAGTAAAGGCAAAAAAGACTAGTAAAGGCAAAAAAAGGTAATGATAATCTTTGGACAAAAAATGAATGCAAATTGGTCCTCGAAAATGAAAAAATATGGAAAGGGGTGCAAAAATGTTGAAAGGAATGAGGAAACAATTGTGAAAATGTGAGGGATGAAAATAGAAGAATATTAACAAAAGGAAATGAAGTAAGGATCTGATGGACGGAATTTTTTGAATGACTGAAGAATAAAACTGAAGCAGGGAGAACGGTAGTGAACATGTTTGGTTTTGGTGGTGTAAATGGAAGTCAGATATTGTCAGGAAATATGATGCTGCTGGAAATGAAGAATGCAGTGATGCGGCTAAATGATTGGGTGGCGAGAAGTACTGATGAGAATTATGCAGAGATAATTATAGACAGAGAAAAAAGTGGAATGAAGTGTTTGTTAGAGATGGACAAGAAAGCCTGGCGAGGTGGAACTTTACCTGGAAAGAGTCTCGATAGCGTGGTCTTTAGTACTTGTAGGGAGATAGGGCAATCGATTATGGATCGTTATGCTCGTCCAGAATAAAGTAGTGAGACGTAGTGTCAGCGAGGTGAGTTACAGCACTCTTGGGTTACTAAGTCTATTTAAACAGTTATAAAAAATGAATTACAGTTTAGCAGAGCGTGACCCTAACGTAGGACCTACTCTCTACCCCTTCTCTCCCCTTTCTCTCATCCGAAGGGAATCTCTCCGACATTATAATTATACAGCGTGGGGAGGATGTGTATGGTAAATTTCCTATCACGTGGACTAACTGGCTAGGGCTGGTTACTCCACGTGTTTGAATACTTCATGAAATTCTTGGTCGTCTGGACTATGAGGAAGTTTTGAGATACATCGTATGGTTAAAGATTCTTGATGGTCTGGGACAACAAATGTTGTGGATATATATTATGTGAATTGACATTCCTGATTAGTCTAGGTAAGAGGATGTGTTCTACAGTATAACTCTTCCTGGAGAACTCAGACATTACCTGTTTTACGTATTGTTACCTATAGCTATGTAGTTACATACAGTATTGTGTCATATATGCCTATATATCGCTCGGTCACGCAAAACTGGCGTATCATTGACGGTAAATATTGTCATAACATATTAATGCATACTATTACAACAACTTCTAAGGTAATCAAGTGAAATACATAACATTGTAAAGTTATTATTGGGATAATGTAGTTATAAAATTGTACATATATAATATAATAGTAATATTTTAAAAATACAATGGCAAGTCTGCTGTAGTCAGTTATACAATATATATGAGAAGGACTTGCTATATATATATATATATATATATATATATATATATATATATATATATATATGATAGTATAATTAAAGTAGGCCTATATTATGTGTAACGCACATTTTGTTATTTTATATAAAATATATATACAATATTTACAGTGTGTTCAGTGTTCACTTAGTTTCACACATCAATAGACAATATAGTCCTCCAAAGGTTGTAAAGTCAGTTTGATATGTTTGCTCATTTTAAAATTCATCTTTAGGTATGGGTTGCAAGTATTAATGTGTGTGGTTGAGTATAGCACACTGTTGCTAGCTCCTTTTGTTTTAGTCATTTTCACTTGCTTTTCCTTGTCACTGTAATAGGAAGAATACATGTGTACTTTTATTTTGATACTCTGGTTTTACTAGATTTTCATATGTATGTATTATATGTTGATGTAAGGATCTTGTCTACCACTGTGTATATATGTAAGGTTGTATGTAAATGAAGTAGTACTATTAAACTAAAAAAGTAAGTCTTCGACTCACTGATAATAACAGTGGTGGAAATACTGGCTAGGGTGCTGCTGCTGCTGATAGTGATGATGGCTGAATGGTGTTGGTACTGTGGTAGGTCAGGGTCCTGGTATGAGTGCGTCATCACTCAGTGTCATCAATGGGGCAGGCAGACAGGCTGGCAGGCAGGCAGGATGGTGGTGTTATTGAAGATCAACACGTCATCGTTTGATCATCACATCCGGTGTCAAGACACTCGCTTGCCTCCTCCTGGTGGTGGTGATGATGGCGGTGGGGAATAGTTGTGGGGGTCGTGGTGGGGTGGCATAGTACTGTAGATGGGGGAAATTCATCTGTGATGTGCTTTACTCAGGTGACACTTCTCACTTTATTTGTTTCTTCTTCTTGTACGTTTGATTTTCTTTACTTGTTGAGATTAACTTGTAGGCTTGTAGAGTTGTTGATAGACGTTGTTTGTCGCTGCTATTGTTTCTCGTAATCGTGGAGTTGTGGTTTAGGAGCGATTAGGGACGAAGTTAAGCTGCGTTGATGCGAAGCCAGCTCGCTCTCTGTCTTTGCTCGTTTGTTTTTCGTTTGATTGCGTGAAGTCGCCAAACAGAACGTAGTCGTAGATTGCTATGACTGAGACGTTAATCGGCTTCGTTTACAGCTCGCCACCACTCTCAGTAAACGTAGTGAGGTAGATATCGTAGTTTACTCGTTGTAGCGGTTGTGTAAACGCGTAAGGCGTAGCTTGATTGTGGTTCGTTTTCGCCGCTCGCCACCAGTCTCGAGTGACGTAGTTTATCGTAGTTGGTTCGTAGTTACCTATAGCTATATAGTTACATACAGTATTGTGTTATATTATGCCTACAAGAGGAAAGGGGTTATGACTGTACCTGGATAAAGATGAGAAAAGTGAGAGCTAAAGTTTTCGTAGCATTAAGCTTGCTCAGTGCAGTAGAAAAGGTATGTGGATGATCTATTCTCGAGAATGTAAGGGATATATCAGAAGTCCTCGTGAGTGACGAAAGGGGAGGCTTTAGGAGAGGGAGTGGATAAGTGATTCAACAAACTGCAGTGAGAACGATACTACAGAAGACCCGTGAGAAAGCTAGAAGGTATTTATGACAATCATGGATCTGGTAAAGTATACAAAAGTATAGACAGAAAGGGATTATAAAAGGTTTTCCATATGTATTTTGTTGATGGTAAACTGCTGAATGTCCTTATAAGATTATATGATGGTACTGAAGCCTACGTAAGGGTACATGGGGAAATAAGCAAGTGGTTTAAGATTCGTGATGGAGTAGGAAGAGGTTGTGCTGTTGTTGTTGAATGCCATTGATCTGTCTGACCAAGCATAACCATCAATTACAGGCAATATCCGCCTTCGCGGGACCATCCTGTACAATGAAATGATGTTCCCTTGCGGTAGACAGCACCTCGCCACAGCGAGGCACGAAGAGTTTGAAGGTTTGGTTCCCGGAAGGAAGCCGGATGTGCGCGTCTCCACCCAGTTACGAGGGGCACTGTAGTAGGCTCCATGTTTTCCTGGAAAAGTGTTCATAATGACATGTGGAGAGTAATGAGTGGGAGAGAAAAACCGGGGGAGAAGAAGGTAAGAGGAATGTGAACGGAACGTGAGGGGAAGAGAGAAGTAGAGGGAAGGGAAAAGGAGGTAAGAAGGAGGAGGACGTGTAGGGAAGATGGAAGGAGAAGAGGAGATGTGAGAAGGAGGTAAGAAGATGGGAAGAAAGAAGGACTGGATAGTAAAAAAAAAAAAAAAGATTTATTTTAATGGTGTGGCGGTGAGGGAAGAGGAAGCAAGGGGCTGGGGGTTATGTGAGAAGAGGAAGAAGGCAATGATGACATGGTTTTCTGCGTCTACGCTAAGAGAGATGTAATTTGAGAGGGACGGTGGTGAATAAAAAAAAAAAAAAAAAGCAGATAGCAAGTAATACACGGGGCCTTTCGAGATCACTAGCTACAGGGTAAGCATTGATTACAGTGTCTGTCTCTTGCCATTAGTTCGCCCTACCTTGTTGATGGGTAAGAATTAGGTCCATATACTCGTAAATGGCATAAGAGGCTTGACAGCTATCCATCCTTAGCAACTTATTTTGCATATTTTACATAAAAGTTCTCATTAATGCTATTTATATTGCATCAGTGTCAAGATACTTTGCATCAATATAATACAGGAAGATATTGAGGTGCAATATGCAGATTAAATTGCTAAGTAACAAGTGTTACGGAATCTCTAAAGTCACTTATAACATGACCCTTAAACCTGCATTTGGAAACGTTGTTTACTGGGGAAATATAACAGCATCAGCCAGATTTTGATGTGAAGAGGATCCAGGTGAAGCCAAGACTGTTGTATCTGCCTGATAAATATTTTTTCTTCCCCAAATCTGCGTATGATTCATCCATTGTATTATCTATTATGTGAATCTAAGACAGGGAGGACAATGCAGGAAGTTCCCCCCACCATCCAATTCCTCTGCGAAACCGGCAGGGAAAAATTAGAAAGTCTACTGTGTACTATACACAAACTGTACTAGAAAGTGCATAGGACAACGTGAAAAGAGGACATAACTTACATCCTCTTAACACTTCCTCAGCGGCAGACCTCATGAGAGGCACAATGAAGATCTGCACAGGCAAGCTGCAAGCGTCGTATGAGGTAGAGTATACATTGGTTATAAAAGAATGACTCAGGAGAGGTAAGCTGTGTTACAAAGGATCTGCTCGGTAGTTGGTTAATCAATACGGGACTTGTACACGGCGATTCTGCAGTTTTGCCATCGATGATCTGCAATATTGAAGAATACTATAGTTACGCTAAAATGTATATCATGTGTATGTATATATCCAACCATTCATTAATCGTAGAGGTTACTTTAAGGAATATAAGAGTACAATAAAAAGACACCTCATACTGGCAAACGAAAACCAAAATGCCACGCGAGAAGCTAAGAATGCATATGATATGATCGGGTAATGAAGGTGGAACGAAAGGGTAATGAGTCAGGGTGGGGGGTGATGCGTCAGGATAATGCGGCAATAATGTTGAATTGCAGGGAAAGTCAGACAGTTAGACTGAACCCACAGCACGGAATATAATAAATGATTGTCACTGAGTGTCATTTCTCAAGGTTAGATTAAGTTACATGGTGTTAAATTCAGTTTGGTTTTGTTCAGCTTGGCTGTATTCATATACGAGTATTGCTCTTCGTAGTCTGTTGGTTCTATGAAGTCTTCCATGTCACTTAATATGAAACTCTAATATCATCCCGGAACATACAACAACTTACAGGGGTGTATAGTGCAGGTTATATCGCTAAGAAATAGTTGTTACGATATCTCCCAAACGATTTAAGATACGATCCAAAATCCTTTAAGGAAAATGTACCAAAAGCAGGGCCATATTCTACAAGACATTGAAGATTTCGCAAATTATCTCGCTTTGCAATTTTTTCTGTATATTACGCTTTGGTGTCCTCTTACGTGCTGCTGACGCAAATTATATCCATATTCAATCGGTCAAAATCATTCAGCATAATATTATTATGCAATTAACAAAGTAAAATCGCAGAAGAAGAGGTGCTAGGAAGCTTCCTGTGTCTCTTGAAGTATGTCCGTAACCACTGAGAATAGGAGGCACGTGACAACAGGTGCTGTGAGGTAATGATTTGTGCCCTCGTCGTGCCTCCAACATGGCCGTCCCATTGTGCAGTGTTAACATCAAACAGCTGAGTACACGTGGAATACTCTCTCTCTCTCTCTCTCTCTCTCTCTCTCTCTCTCTCTCTCTAATACTGTACGATTTTGTTTTTTGTTTTTTTTGTTTTTTTTTTACTTAACCCCAACCACCGGATTATTTCTTATACAGAGTCCAATCAGAGTAGCGTAGGGATTTTGTGTGAGGGACATAACACATAGGTAATGTGTGGTTTAGTGAGTTAAGGCACTCCAAGTGTATCGGGCCCACAGGGATTTACACCCATGGTGTTGTTGGATTTCGTTGTGTGCATTTTGCCGCTCATGGATGGGTGAGGTGGGTCACCCTAGTCTTAAATGACGGGACTGAGAAGCCTAGCCCCTGCCCTCTTACGTTTTTGACTGGACTGAAAAAAATAATAGGATAATAGACAGATAGACTATATATTCCAGAATCTTACAAAAAATAATCTAAACCTTACTGATAAATCACATATCACTTACACTAGATAGAAATTCTTGAGCAACTATTAGTGGACGATGTAGCTTTGACATATTGCCTCCAAGTAAAGTGGATTATGCAACAAGACGATTATGCAGGGGTTTCAAAAGAGGCTTAGTAATGAAGAGGTTAATGGAAAGGTATATGTAATCCCTCAGATTTCAAAACTTCTCTCCCATCTTTTTTTTTTTTTTTAATACTCATGGGAGATAGCAAGAACATTATGAAATGCGCCAAATGAGAGAAGTTGTCAATAATAGTTGTAAAATATAGGCTTTGTAGTAATAATTGCAGCTCCAGGCTTAACTGGAAGTAAACTTGGTGAACTACAGGCTGAAGCTGCTCCCTATTGTCAGTCCATCCTCCTCTAATCGTGGATTACTGAGGAAGTTGAAGAACATTTGTATAACCGAACAGAGGAGTTGCCCGATTAAATCGGTGCCACCATATGATGGTGAACCCTCACCAGCACCAATATGGATCTTGTGAATGCCTCATAGTGAAGATTTTAAATTATGGCGGAGAGTACATATATTACCCCATCCACAGAAAGGAAAAAGAGAATTAAATGATGATGATGATGATAGTACACAGATGTGAAAGGGATGCTCTTCCTCTAGTATGGCACACCTTTATGGTGGGATTTTTAAATTAAATATGGATTAAGCAAGGAGGCACGAAACCATATAATGGATGGGTTTATTTTAAGTCCTGTAAGATTTGTGCTCCATGGGATTGAGGATATAAAGAAAAAGACTTAAAACATCAGCAAATACACACATTTATGGTACCCAAGTTACTTTTCTATCATCATTTCCTTTTACACTTTGCTCCAAACCCCAGGCACTGTCCCTTGCATCTAGAATAATCTATGAGATTCACTGGGTCGGTCATTTTAATGCCTCCTCTCCGCACTACGAAGAATAACACACAAAGAGAGTATTACACCTTGATATCCTATTACATGCTGCTGACTCAAATTATATCCATATGAAATCGAAAATAATCGTTCATCATAATGACCTTTCAAAGTCAGGACAACTCTGATATTCTGCCTCAGTTAACGCCAGACGATTTTTTTTTTTTTTTTAGGTAAGAGTGAAAACTAGGGAGCCTCGAAAGGCTGTGGCAAGAGCATCTAACATTTCAAATATATACATATGGCATGCAGCGTGATTGCTGGGACTCAGGGAACGGTATGTGAAGTCTTTCATGGAGTTGGACAATTTGTGTCCGACTCTGGGCTTGGGTTTCACAGCCTGCTCTCATGGCCCAGTTATCCTCCTACACACCATACCCCTCTACATGGCACCAATTCGGCGCTAACACCCACGCACCCAGAATGAATACGTGCTGGGGCTGTCTCATACAGGATTGGTGTATTGGTATTAGCGGAGGTATTTTTACGACATGTGGGCAGGTCTAGTAGTAGATCAGTCAAGTCTGCTTTATGTAACTGAAATCCTTAAACTGTTCTCTGTCCTGTTTGTATCCTTTTTGTAAATATTATATAGTATGTAAATATAGTATGTAAGTAGTTGTAAGTAGAATTCAAGTAGGGCATCACCGCCCAGTGTTATGTCTAAGAGCACTTATATTATGTCTGGATTTGAATGAGTCATGACTTCCGTAGTCGCACCGCCGGTCTAGCCTGAGAGAGCTGGCGATCAGTAGCTGTCTGTAAGGGTCTGGGGTTGGACACGAATGCTGTCCTGTACTGTTGTACAAAGATTCAAGACGGTGTTTAATATATTGTCAGAAAACTAACTCCTACACTTTGTCTTCACCTACGTCTGGCGTCAAGGGGCGTTGACAGCATTAACATTTAGTGGAAAGCGAATGAGATTATAGTGATTTACGTCTTTTGTGGGCCGGCTTAGCCGTGTCTGTCTTCCCACGCTGCTGTCGCTGCTGTTCTTCCCACGACGACACACAGTCTATCTCCGCCCTAGCCTCCAGCCCTGTTTGAAGTCTTGGTGTGGAATCGTTCTAGCAGCCTTGATGTAATTTTGGGAATTTCCTCCACATTAACATCCCACCTACCACCACGCCACTACAGCCACGCAAGGCTCCTGTTCCTGTCAACCTACAACCTGCCTTTGCCTTCCTGTGTTCCTGTCCGGCCTGCTGTAAGGGTTAGTTTCAGCCCCCACAAACTCCACCCCAGACCCCACTCCAGGAAGCAGCCCCCAACCGCCGCCCGACGCCGTTACGTCATCATTTTCCCCACCCACCACACACACACCGACGTCACCCAGGAAGCGTGACCACTCACACCGAGCTACGTCACAGTCTCCTGCTCCTGTCAGCTTCTCGTTCCGCCCAGTGGTGAGCCGCCACTCAGTGACGTCACGGACACTTCCACCCAATCATGAGGAGACGAGAGCCTCACTTTTTCTCCAGCCTTGGGATGGACCGCATCTCACCGCATGAGGAATTGCATTTTCATGCAATTCCTCATGCCATCACATTGATCAATCCCTTTCTACAGAGAAGCCAAGCTGTCTCTGTAGATTGTGATATTTTTACCATTTACTTTTATCCATTCATTGCATTCTGGTCCCTCATTTTCCATTCAGTCAGAATTTTTCGTTCACTCACTCCTACTTCATCCCATTTTCTCCCACTCATACTCAGCTGTAAATAAAGCATTCATTTTCACTCATATTAATTGTATGTAAATCATTTCTTCACAGATTACAAATATTTTTATTTATTTATTCTCATTTATTCATCCATTTGTTCATTTAGTTTCATTTGCTTACTTCCTATTCTGTTAATGTCCCTTTTTAAAAAGGTAGATCTCTCCCCTATTGAATCTGACGGTAAAACAGATAACGCTGTATGTAGTGATAATGTAAATCTTCGAAGTGGCAAATCTTATAGCAAACCAACCGTAAGTTCCCTACCTGTTTCTACTGCTCCTGTTACTCCTACCCTAAATCCAGATATATTAACTCCAGATACTCTATTATCTTCTCCAACTAATTCTCCTGAAACCACTCAGTCTTCTCCACAGCCTTCGTCCTTCCCTACTACTACACATACATCACCACTACCAACGACACACACCACTACCGCCACGACACTTCCTTCCCACACACTGTCTCAGTTCACTACTATGCCTAGTTTCTCACCTTCGCGGTCTCACCCTCTTTCTGCGATGATGACTCAGAACCCTCCACCTCCCCAATCCATATATTTGGATGATGTTAATAGACCCAAATTTACAGGAGAGGATAGTACTGTTTCGATTTACGATTTCCTCAGAGAGCTCGAAAATGACATCTACAGTCGCCAAACCATCACTGAACCCTTGAAAGTTTCTTACCTGCTAAGTCGACTCCATCACGGCAGATCACAAAAAGGAGCCGCTATTCGTGCAGGCACTTCAAAGATTGCCAAACGTTTGACGCATTTCACCAACGGCTTAGTCAATATTGTTGCCAATATTCCAATGCTGCATCCCTTATAGGATTGACCAATCTTCTCAAACAAATGAAGGAGGACATGAAGGTACCTCCCCAACATGCAAAAGTAATTGAGGCAGCTGCTACTATGAAGGCGACGAGTTCAGAGTTGCGCCAATTATTCCATGGTACTCAGTGGGTAACACAAAGCAATGGAGAGGTCACGATATCATTAAATAATTTTGTAGACTTGTTCGGTTACTTAAGATTTCTCAACTGGCTTTCGGACTCCCAAAAGCAAATAGCACTACAAGTTGGCTTTAACCCAGGAGACAAAATAATGGATATTAGTAAGGCCATCGCTGAAAGGTCAGGAACAGACTTCACTCGCCAGATAGATTCTTACAGTTCACCCTCTCCCTCTGCAGGTGGTACTGCGAGAGTACTACACACCAGCATCACTTCATCTGATCCCTCTCGTTCGCGACCAGCTACAAGAACCAAACCTGGTAATCGGCCTCACTTACACTATCGCTCACCTTCTAGCGGTCGTGACAGTTCAACTCAGCGACGAAGCAAACAATGCTCAATTGTGTGCTGGCACTGCAGTAATGTAGGTCATCGAGAGTCTAGCTGTGCACGCAAAGAAAGACGTTTTTGCTCACAGGAAAACCCGCGAGCACCCTTGCGGTCCCGACATCTAACATGCAAATACCGTAAGAATAGCACAACTCACTCCACGGACGAGTGTCGTTACCTTAAGAGCCTCAGTCGGGGGAAGACGAGCGCTCGGATTGGAGAAATGTAACCTAATAGTGAGGATCTGTCGGTGTCTGAAAATTAGATAACAGAAAATCAACTCCCCATTCGTCAGGTAGGACCTATTACATCTTTAGGCTTAGTCATTCTAGAATGGAGTGAAGGGGTACAAAGCTCTTTCTTTATGAACAGCGGATCTATGGTAAATCTAATCTCAGATACCTCTCTACATCATGAAAATAACCAAAAGAGTTGGGCTCCTCAAACCACCTGACATTCGCCTATGCAGTGTGGATGGCTCAGAATTTCAGGTCAAAGGAAAGATCACACTAGAAGTACAACTTGATAGAGCCTTAAGACCTTTTGACGTAGAGTTTCATGTTACTAATGATCTTAATTATCCAGCAGAAACTCTCATCGGCTTTCCGACAATGGCTCAAGAAGGTATTGCTCTCCTCCCTGATTCTTGTAAAATAATTTTCAGTGGTTTCCCAATATCTAGTATGGAATATCCACTTCCGGTTGTCTTATGTTTTCTAGGTTTTATTGCAATTGTTTGTATCATGTATTGTTGTCTCAAGCGAATGGACAAAAGGTTGCACAAGATCCGTGTAGCAACAATGTTAGTGCGACAACCAAAAGACCTGGAAAATGGTAGCTCTGAGTAAAACTCATTTTGTGATTACATATGTATATATTTGTAAATTGACCAAACCTATATGTTTATGCTATTTCCAACATGGCCATGTAATGTAAATATATCAATCCCTTCTTACATCCAGCTTTGTGAAGTATGTAGTAATATCTCATTTATTATTATACTCCCATGTAGTCCTGGTTGACTGTATGCTCAGACCACTTGCATTCTTGCCATATTATGATTTACTGTCTCACCACTGTGTCAGGAGACACACTTTTGATGAGGGGGAAAATTGTTTGTAACCTTTTTGTAAGTATTATACAGTATGTAAATATAGTATGTAAGTAGTTGTAAGTAGTTGTAAGTAGAATCCAAGTAGGGCGTCACGCCCAGTGTTATGTCTAAGAGCACTTATATGATGTCTGGATTTGAATGAGTCATGACTTCCGTAGTCGCACGCGCCGGTCTAGCCTGAGAGAGCCGGCGATCAGTAGCTGTCTGTAAGGGTCTGGGGTTGGACACGAATGCTGTCCTGTGCTGTTGTACAAAGATTCAAGACGGTGTTTAATATATTGTCAGAAAACTAACTCCTACACTTTGTCTTCACCTGCGTCTGGCGTCAAGGGGCGTTGACAGCATTAACAGTCTCAGCGGGGATTCGAACAGGGTCCATTAGGACTGCAGGTCACCTCTCTACCGATTCCCCTTACCCCCCTCCCACCCATCCAAAAAAGGGAACAGATTGGAAATGTAAGATAAGAAATAAACTCGGGACGAAATGGTAGGGAAAAATGCTACAGATACAAAAGAGGACAATGCAGTCAATTAGGAAAATCAAAAATCATAATTAGAGCGATACAAAGGAAGCAAAACTGCGAACAACAATGAAAAGACTGATGATCTGAGAGAAAATGGAAAAAACAACAAAACCTGAAAGGTGTTGAAATAAAAAGTAGCCTACTTGCAGTTGAAACAAAGAATGTGGCAGAAAGGATAAAGTGAATATACTCGTAACGAGAAGAATGAGAGAGAAAGAGAGATCACTACTGAGGAGGGATAATGACGAGAAAGAGGAACATAAGAAAAGAAAAAAAACTTCAGTAGGAAATGAATGAAAGGAAGAAGAGGAGAGATGAAGAAGAAAAAAAGAAAGGATGAAAGGGAAGGAGCAAAGGGTCAGAAATAAAAAGAAGAAAAGCATATGAAGGGAAAGGAGAGGAAGGGGAGGAGTAGGAGGAAGAAGTAGAATTGGAAACTGGAAAAATATACAATACATCGTTGTTGCAAAGGGGGTTTGCATTTATGAAAATCTCATGTCGAGTTTGCTTGCTTGCTTGTGTGTGTGTGTTGTGTGTGTGTGTGTGTGTGTGTGTGTGTGTGTGTGTGTGTGTGTGTGTGTGTGTGTGTGTGTGTGTGTGTGTGTGCAGTATAGTCCAAACAATATTTGTCTGATCTGGAACATATTTGGTAGAAGGACTGAGAATAGGGCAAGCATAGCACAATATGAGTTTGAGGACAATCAGACAAAGATAGAGGTGACAGGGTAAAGTCAAAGATTTGGCCCTTTGACCGATTATATGGTGTGGATTATACACTCAGTGCTCCTTCTTGTCTGAACGTGTGTGCTTGCTTCCATCCCAGAATAGTAGATAATAATAAGAACGATGGTAGTAAAAAAAAAAAAAACGAGAGTGAAACTAATTGAATAAGTAAGAACAAACATCCAAGGAAGAGAAACAAACAAATAAATCATTCACCATCATTATCATTATCATTATAACCATAATTCCGACTCTCATTCTCATCTAATGATGGGGTGAGGTAGGATCCAGAAGCCAAGAAAAAGTGCGAAACTGATACAGTAATATTAAAGAAAAACGTTTAATATATACTGACAAACAGCTATAAAAATACTTGATCCGTTGGGCGTCAGGGTCCTAATATGTAGTATCTTCAAAGACTAAGGAAGTTGAGCTGGTTGTTTCCGAAAAACCATAGTGAATTATGATGGACAGCCTCTCTTTTAGCTATACTCGTGCAAAAAAGAGCAATATAATCAAATGCACGCGTGCCCTCAACCGGAGAACACCATTTTCTCATAATAATTTTTGCCTTCTTAAAACGATGTTATTGCGCCATAAGGGTAACCCCTCGGAAATGAGTTAACGAAATTTATATATGTTTTACTCTTAACTGGAATGTTTAAAAACCGATAAGATTTGAAGTGAAATTTATCGGGAGATGGAAAAAAACAAGAGAAATTCAATAGCAAATGGAAACTCATGGAAAAAAAAAGAAGAGAAAAATCGAATGAAAAATAAGAAAAAATTCATTCATTCATCCATTATCCAGTCCTTTTTGGCCGATCACGAGCCTAGGCGTCTGGGCTAGGTAACTCATTTCCGACATTTAATGACAGGGTGACCAGCCTTGCTTGCTGTTGAGTGGCACTGTGTGTTGCAGTAATCCCTGGCCATCCCTTGTATGTAAATTGTACTCGTAAACCCTTGGGGTCCTTGTCCGGCTGGACAGCCTTGACCCTTTGGCCAACGAAGTTGAAGGAGGTTATGTATTCATGTTTGTCTGTGTCTGTCTATCCAGACGATATCTCCAAAAGTTCTCAAATGAATTTCAAGGAAATTTGGTGAAGGGTGGGCCATGAGCCAAGTAAGAAGTGATTACATTTTGGGGAGGATCCTGATCCGGACTGGGATCCAGTCTCCACGGATCCGGATCCAGAGTAATGGCATTGACGGAGGTATGTGCTATCTGAGTGCTTTTTAGTTTGGATATGTGGTTACCACACAACATGGTGAATTATTTCCTGGATTACAAGAAATCATTTGGCTTCTCATTCCCTGTACAGTCACCTGAGGGCAGCAAACCACTGAGTGAAAGGACAGAGACTGTCACTATTAATTTTAAAATTGCGTGTAAAAATTGCAGTAATAATAATAATAATAATAATAATAATAATAATAATAATAAGGAAACTGCAACCAGGAACGTACCTGATATTAAGTGAAAAGAAAATTGAATCAAAGGCCGAGAGTGAATCATAAGAGAATTAACAAAAGAAAAATTAAAGAATTTTGACCAGCTAATTTGAACCGTATGAGGAACCACGAAACTCGACCACACAAGGAACACCAGTTGCGTATTCACTGAAGATTTTTTTTTTTTTTCATTTGGTGGGCTGCTGAGAATTATCGAATCGGAAAATTTATAATTAACACACCCAGGTTCGTATAGTCATTTTCAGCTGAATAAAATTGAAGTCAGCTGGAACAGAATATTCCTGTTATGAGTGAGAGAGAGAGAGAGAGAGAGAGAGAGAGAGAGAGAGAGAGAGAGAGAGAGAGAGAGCAACTCATTGTGAAAGGAAAAAAAAAATCATCATTGTCATCATCATCATCATCATCACGTCATCTTCGCCTATGTCTTCCTGCATATGCTGGGCAGCCAAGGATTACCAAGAACTTGGTGTATAATATTCATGACTTGGGAGATGCATGTCCCTTTCAAGGTTCGTGGGACGATCGTTGCCTTAGTTAATTATCTGTCTCATGTTCTGTCTAATTTCTGTCGTTTTCTGTCTAAATCATCGCTTATAGTGATGATGTTCATGATCATGATGATCATGATGATGACAGTTCTATGACTAAATTCTGTCCTGTATAAATCATGCTTTGTATCTAAATTCTCCTCACTGTTGTCATAGATAACACGCATGATCCTGACTTTTATACTGAATTATCACATCTTTCGTCTAATATCTGCTTAACTTCCTTAAGGCGACTGAGCTTGTTCTCTCTATATTATTCGGTTTCATCTCCTCTCTTGGCCAAGTCCGTATGATTAATTCTCAGGTATTCTCTCTTGTTCTCTCTAAATTCTTCGTTATTATCCTGTTCTCTACGTTCTTCGTAATTATTTCGTGTGTCTACATTCTTCATTATTCTATCGGTTGTATACATTCTTCGTTATTCTATCTTCTGTCTAAATTCTTCGTTTTTTTTACTCTAACTTTTTCGTTATTCTACCGTCTGTCCTAATTTCTTCAGTATTCTATCATATGTCTAAATTCTTCGTTATTTTACCGTCTGTCTAAACTCTTCCATATTCTGTCATCTAAATTCTTCATTATTCTTTCATCTGTCTAAATTCTTCGTTATTCTATCGTGTCTAAATTCTTCATTACTCTGTTGTCTCACTGCCGTATTGTACGCGGTAGAGGGGACTACGCAGCACCTTTTCCTTACAGTATATATTTACTTTGCATATTAAACCTTTATAGTTTCCTGTGTGTTATTAATATCGATCTAAATTGGGTATACATAGCTTACAACATTGACAAAACTGAAGGTGATACATAACTGACAATAACTCGCTCCATAATAGATGTTATGAAATCTTGAAAACCATTAACAATACGAACCTAACTTCTCACTGTGCTCTGTCACTGGCTAACTCGTGTAACCTTGATTTTGTTACCCTTCTGTTTCGTCTTCAAATTTCCTTCTAAATTCTTCACAGATTGCCTCATCCTATGTAGAGTTTAGTCTCGCCCGTTCACATCTTCATCGGTTTTGTGCTTATCCTTCTAATATCTGCTCAACTCAAATTTCCCACTTAGGTCCAAATTCTGCTCAGTTCTACAGTATCTCTATTTTTTTTTTTTTTTCTGTCTTGTCTAACGTCTGCTTAGTTCTATGTGCATTATTCTCTCTTCTGTATTTGTCTAACCCCTCCCCCCAAATATTTTTCTTTGTGGCCAAAAACCCACTGCGTAAAATTTAATTGAGCAATATGAATATTTAGAGGTGGCTCAATGGATCAGAAGTTTCTTAACTGTCAAGTTCTTTCATGCATCTGCAAAAACAGCTCATAAAAATCAGTTATATTTTGTTATTTGTATTGTTATTTTTGTTATTTGTATTTTCGTATTGGTATTATGTTATTTTTGCTATTTATGTTTTGTTATTTGTTTTTGTCATTAATTGTGTTCTCTTCATTTCAAATATTATTACAGCAATGGCTATGACTAAGACTAAGTGCAGTGATTCTGCTTCTAGCAGACTTGAAAAGGTGAACCTTATCGAAGGCTCTGAGGACTATATTAAAGGTGCAAAAACTACCCTCAAACTAACACGTTTGGGGGTTTCTTCTACATCTCCATCTATCTACAGCTGGGTGAAAAAGTTCACAGCTCTGCTACTAGGAGTGTTGAGAAGGTAGCAGACCTTTGCCATAGGGCAAAAATTCCAATGACGGACAAGCAGCATTGCATATAAAAGGTGAAGGCCATGTTTACATAACGGAAGGGGATGGAGAAAAATTCAAGCCATCGAACAGAGACCTAGATGAGAAAAGAAAATGAATTGAAGGACTGTTTTCAGGATTTGTTTGACATTGTACATGTTGAAATTCTTTCAATGGTAAAAATTGATGAAGATATGCAATTGTTGATTGCTCAACCGGGAGAAGGACGGAGAGGATCAATAATAACAGTGGACAAGAATCTGCAGAGGAAAGAGAAGAGCAAGGAGGAGAGAAAGGAAAAGGAAAGGAAGAGAAAACTGAAAAACGAAATTGACATGCTTGAGTGTGAAAGAATGGTAACTTTGGAAAGTAAATCCAGTTCCATTCCCAGTTGTGGGGAGAATGAAGGTGAAGCGGAACCAGTTGCTGGCCCAAGGCAAAGAAGCATGGGCGAAAAAAAGCGATCACTCTAAGCCTTGCAGTAGCTTTGGACAGAAACAATGTGTCGGACAGACCAGCACTCATGATTGTTGATAAAGCAGCATGGGGTTTAGGCCAAGATCTCCAGTCAGTGGTCTTAAATTGGTCAAACATTTGTCAACAGCGTCAGAAGCATAGGAAAGACACTGCTGCAGAAACCTTAACCCGAGGCGTTCTGTTGACGTACGGGTACATCTCCACTGTCATGGTGACACCTCCTGACGTTCCCATATTTTTTGCCATTGTGAGGTCCGTCATTTGCACATTTTTCAAATTACGCGTGTGATTTTTGGTACGTAGACGCTGGACACCTTCCTTAACCCGCCGCAAGGTGGGAACACTCCCAGATCCTGCACGACCCTCGTGCTGCCTTGTCTCGGTCACTCACCTGTTAGCAGTGATCCAGCACAGACATTGCACGGTAAGGTCTCTCTGACACAGAAATTCAAGCCACCCTTGATACCTTCACAGGCGACAGTGATTCCCCTCTCAATGACGATGTGGCAGACAGGGACTACTTGCTTCCTGAAGATGAAACAAGCAGCAGTGATGAGAAAGTACCATCTCCGAGGAAGCAGCAGTGTGTTACATATTGTGAGGCTAGAGAAGGCCAGCCTGGACCCCAACCACATTCACACACCTCTCTCCAGCCCCTAAAGGAAGGGGAGGATGAGGATGAGGACAAGGACGAGGACAAGGACGGAGCCATGGGACATGGTGTTACCTCATGGTTCAGGAGGGAAAGGATTTTGCCGCGGGGAGCTGAAGGGGTGACGAGGAGGAAAACCAGGTATGGGGCTTGTGCTTTGTATAGGGAAGGCGCGAGTGGTGTGGCGGGAGTGAGCGTTGAAAGGGAAAATGGTGGTAGCAGGGTGGGAGGGTGAGCATGTGGTGCACCTGGGCAGTGGGCTGGTGAGGAGCAGCCATGCCCTAGCACCTCTTTCTCCCAGCAAGATTCCTGTGCTTCCTCCCCACAGCCCCGAGATGTGGAGAAAGGAAGGAAAGGCAAGGGAAGGGAAAAAGGAGGGGGAAGAGGAACGCAAGTGGGGAGGGGCGCCGCTCTCCATCTCCCCAACCACTCCCATCACCCTCTTTTCCACACCTTGACAAAGGCGATGATGGAGACGAGGCTGGAGACGTTGGTATGTCGTGGAACTGGGAGGATGGGAGTGATTTTATGTCCATCATTCACCCCTTCATGGAGGAGTGGAGGTCTGACTGCATGGCTCCTGGAATCCATGCAGGCTCCACCAGGATGGATTTCTTTCACCTATACTTTGATGAGGAGTTTGTGGAGCGGACTGTGGAGCAAACGAACATATTTACAAGCAGCCAGTGCCGTGAAAGCAAGCTTGAAGGTATGAGAAGCAGGCAGACCCTGCAATATGACTACCCAGTTACCACAGGCGAAATGTTTATCTTTTTCTTTGAGAAGGTAATGGGCCGGAATAGATTTCAACAAATTCTGAGCCGCCTCCACTTTTACGATGCCGATGATCCTGCTAATGCAGATAACATGGATAGAATAAAGAGAATAAGGATGGTATATGATCACCTGCGGGAAAAGTTCCACTCATCCTTCTATTCTTATAGACTCCTTGTCCTAGACGAGAGTCTCGTGTTGTGGAGAGGCAATATTGCTTTTCGGCAGTACATACCCAGCAAGAGACACCGTTTTGGGTGCAAGATCTTCGTTATGTGTGAAGTAAAATTGGTTATGTGCAAGACATAGTCTTGTGCAGTCATAAGAAAAACTATCGTTACCCTTCAGAGCTATGCACTATGACACAACGACGAAGTGTTGTGGAGTGACAGGACAGGAAAGTTTGTACCACAAACCCGTCAATGTCAGTTATGTGAGACAGAGATATTATCTATCTATCTATCTATCTATTGCCTGATGCCATAATCCCGTTAGGGGTGGCCATTTGACTCTGAGTTATTTATTTTACAGGAAGGGGCACTAACCCTCCACCAACCCACTTGATGACACGTAGGGAGCACGTAATTGTTTGGTTATATGGTTACCACCCAGCGTTGTAAATGGTTTATCTGGCACCTAATTCATTAAATAAAAATATAACAGAATGGTGTAGAGTCAGCAACACACATGCAGATGGGCAAAGAGTATGTGCACCCATGCCAGACATCTATCTATCTATCTATCTATTGCCAGACGCCTCAATCCCGTTTGGGGTGGCCACAAACAAATCGCCTCCAAGTCGCCCTGTCCCCCGCCATTTCACTGCCCTTCTCCCAACTCACACCCCTCTCTCTCATATACCTCCCCACCCCATCCCTCCATCTCATCCTCGGCCTCCCTCTCCCTCTTCTCCCCTCTACCTCACTCACATACACTCCTCGTCAGTCTCTCACCCTCCATCCTCTCCAAATGGCCAAACCACCTCAGTGTATTCCTCCTATCGCTTCCTATCACATCCACATCCACACCACAACACTCCTTTATATCCTCATTTGTCAGCCTGTCTCTCCATGTGACTCCACAGGCTCCTCTTAACCCGCCCCGTCCCGATGACGTATGGGTACGTCACCACGATTTGCATTTGCCAGTCCCGGCGATGTACCAGTACGTCGTGCAATTGCAAGGTTGCTAATTTGCACAATTTTCAATTTTCGCACGTGATTTTTCGTATGTATACACGGGACACCTTCCTCTATTCCTGTACAAGATACCAAGCAGGGACAATGCCTTACACTGCATAACCTCCCCCCTCCCCCCCTCACGACATTGTCTTGGCAAAGGACCTGTTACCAGTGACCTGGCTAGTAAAGTTATTCAGGGCCAGAGTGATTCCCCAATCGATGACAATGTGGAGGACAATGTTTACATAGCATTAGAAGAAGAAACAGCCAGAAATAATGATCAGGTAGTGTGGCAAAAATAGGTCAGGTATGGTGATTAGTTAGTGAGTGAAACAATGCTTATAATGCCTTTATTACTGCTTGAAAACCAATATACTGTCATACTACATATACATTCGTACCAAGTAAATAAATAAGTACCGTTTATGAGTGGATAAAATAGTTACCCTCCCATAGAACTCGTTTTCTTTGGTGCCAGCATGTTAGAAAACCCACTCAGGTAAGGAGGAACTCCTACCTGGATTGGGCACTTTAAACCTCAGGTGAGCGATTTCTCTATGAATTTTCGATGTTTCTCACCAAAAGCGAAGGTTTTAGCCAAAAAAAAAAAATTCGAAAATACCTCGGGACTGGGGGATGTCGGAGGTGCGGAAAGCCTCGGGACGTGACGGGTTAAATAACTCATCTCCACTGCTCTCACTCTTGCCTTGTGTCCAGACTTATGATAGTAATTTAGTCAATACAAGCCAAGTATTAGTAAGTTTTAATGTAATAATTATATGTATTGCTTTCTACATAGAATAATTGAAGAGTGATTATGGCCCCTCATGCATTCTGTTACGTCTCCATAATGCTTAACATGGATATATCACACTCCATCCATATTAACTCTGAAGCATCAGTCTGAAGCATTTAACCATCCATCTGAAGCAAACAAATGAACTTGTGCACCCCTGCTAAACTATGATTAAAAAAATAAAAAAGTCGATGCCTATAGATTTAATACTCTTCAAAATAATCTGTTTGTTGTATTCTTTAAATGATAAGTGTTGAATAGTAGGAAAATAATAAACGTGCCGAGTTGCTTTATTAATCCCTGGTGGGGTGCTCAGGGTAACACAAACACGTCCTATATATTTCCCCGCCATATGGCTCATTCTTGCTCATTATTCCAACTCTTGTAATGGGACTGTGATATGGCAACACTAGATTGGGGAGGGGCGAACAGCAAAGACCTGCTCACATAGCCCGGCTAACGTTCGTTTTGCATCGAACATTCCTGGGGGTAACGATAGTTTTTCTTATGAGTGTATACCGGTGCACAGACATAACAGAAGATCGAAGTGCTGGACTCTCTGGGGCCGTGGTAAAGATAATGATAGATGAGTACCTTCATCATGGTCACGTCCTGTACCTGGACAACTGATGCACTAGCCCCCTTCTTGCTCAGTACCTCCACCTTCACGACACTGGAATCTGTGACATAATAAAGAAAAACCAGTGCCACATGGTCGAGGTTGGGAGGAAACTTGATAAGAATGAGGTGTTTTATTTCAAGTTAGATAACATCCTCGCCACCGTATGGAACCACAACAGGGAAGTTTTCTGCACCACACTGACTCTGTGCATTACCGCAGCGAGAAGAGGCACCACGTCTGGAAACCGGAGTCGGTCCTGGACTACAATGTCAACATGAAGCAAGGAGACCAGTCTGACTCCATGATTTCCAGTGTGGAGTACGCCAGGACCACGGTGATGTGGTACAAAAAGCTCTTCTTCCACTTGGTCAATATCACGGTCATGAACGCCCAATACCTCCACGCCATGACTATGGGAACCGAACCTCTGAGACCCTCGAGAGGTTTGTGAGGGAGCTGTCTCAGGAAATCATGGAGAAATGTGCAGAGGACAGGCCCCATCACCGCTGCCACCCGGCCACTGACGCCCAGACCACCCTACGCCTCACCTCACGCCATTTCCCCACCACCATCCCTCTTCAACCGAACTGCCACAGACCCCAGAGCCACTGTCAGGTCTGCAGTAACTCAGAAGTGAGATCAACCACTCAGAGAAAAGACACGAGGTACGAGTCTGTGGATTGCAACATTGGATTGTGCGTTGAGCCTTGCTTCAAGGAATACCACACCTTAGTGCATTACTGCCACTATGTGCTCTTGCGATATGACACTCACGATAATACTAAGTGCTGCAAATATGCGATAATCTGATGCTCACTATAATAATAAGGCCTGTAAGTATGTGATACAGTCATATAAAGTGGAAGCTGGTATAATGTTAGTGGAAAAGAATAATGTAAGTGGAAAAATAGAATGTATGTTTAAACAGCATAGCAAGCTCACTAACTATGTAAATATGCACTAATATTACGCTAAATATAATCGTAAGGCCTGTAAACATGTGATAACAGTTATATAAAGTGGAAACGGGTGTAATGTTAGTGGTAAGGTATTATATAAGTTCAAAAATAAAATGTAACTTGAAACAAATCATAGCGAGTTCACTCACTATGTAAATATGCGCCAATATTACACTAAATATAATCGTAAGGCCATTAAATATGTGATAACAGTTATGTAAAGTGGAAATGGGTATAATGTTAGTGGAGACGTATTAAGTTGAAAAAATAAAATACAAGTTGAAACAATAGTCATAGTGAGTCATGTGTGCCAGAATCAGGCGATTTTCATGTGATTGCTATATGGAACAACACTTATAAAGACTATATTTTTGTTTGAAAACCAATATATTCTTGTACTGCATGTTATTTTTTTTTTATAACCAAATCAATAAATAACTACCTATTCTGAGTGGTTTCCCATACTAATCTCTACCATAGAAAACATGAAAGCCACAGCGCACCTCCACAGAAAATGGTACCAGGTGTGTGGAGGGTCACCTGTTTAGACCACTGCTAGGCTCAGGTGAGCACTTCCTTTGTGATTTTCCATTGTTTCTCACAAAAAGCGGGGGTTTGAGCCAAAAACAATTTTTTCCAAAATCTTCCAGGATGGGGGGGGGGAGGTCAGTGGTGAAAAATCTGCCGGGACACGGCGAGTTAAAGAAGTCTGATCCACAATGGCCTTTACTTGTTCTCTGGGATGGCAAATTTCTCCCAGATCTTTCTGGTTCAGAAAATGTTGATCGTCTCCCTGTGCTGGTGTCTAGAAATGGGCAGGTTCAGCTGCTTGCAGTGCCAAAAATCTCTTCAGGATCAGGAGATACACAAGCTCGAGAAGATTTTGATGTTCTCAGTGAATGGAAATTTGAGGAGAAAATCCGAGGAATGCGTTTTGACACAAGTTCAAACACAGGCCGGCATAAAGGAGCATGTGTCATCCTGGTGCAGCTACTTGGTCATGACCTTTTACATACTGGATGCTGACACCACATTCTAGAAATTGTGGCAGGAGTGGCATGTAAGGAGGGCATGGGTTTCTCGTTCAAACGTAAAAGAAAAAAGGAAAATCGTTGATCAGCATTTCTTTCAAGACTCCTCCAGTGATGAATATGCAACCAGCGCTGTTGCTGATGCCATAGCTGTAACACTGAAGTTCCTGGAAAAGGCAATGAAGTAGAAACAACCAAGAGATGATTACAGGGAGCAGATTGAGCTTACCATGCTTTTCCTTGGTGTCCCACCCCCTCGTGGATCGCGATTTGTTGCCCCTGGAGCTATGCATCATGCCCGCTGGATGGCTAAGGTCATCTACACATTCAAGGATTGGGTGTTTCGTTCCCAATTCACACTGACTGCAAAGGAACAGCGAGGGCTACATAACCTGTGCATACTCTTCTCCTAAAATTATGTCAAAGCCTGGATAACAGCCTCGTGTGCTATGAAGGCACCCCAGAATGGTTAAATAGCTGCAGACCTACAGTGCAGTCTATAAAGGGATCTCCAGTGTCACCATGCACATGATAATGGGCCACCTTTGGTTCTTGTCAGAAGAGCTGGTTGCTCTAGCCTTGTTTGATGATGATGTTGCCACTGACATCATGCAAGAGATGGCAAATGCAATGTTGCAACCAGGTCAAACATATGAAGAGGAAGATTCACCCAAACGTGCAGCAGTAGACTTACAACTGTAGCAGGGAAAGTCGAAAGTCACTTGCAAACTTTACAACAAAGCACTCCGGAATGCTACTGAAGAAGTTAAAGTTGCCAGATGGGTTCTTGCAATTGCCAGCAACCCAGTGGGAAGAAAATGCCGACTTTCAAATTAGCATGAACTCTGGCTGTAGCCAATGACCATGCTGAATGGGGAGTTGCATTGGTGCAAGAGTTCTCTAGTCTCCTGACCAAAGATGAAGAGCAGCTGCAGTAAGTTCAAGTTGTTGCTCACCACAGGAAATGCTTCCCTGAAGCTCTTAAGCAGACCTTTACTGGGCAATAATCAGTGGCTGGTCACCATGATTCCCCAACTTTTAAGTGAGGGGGACCCAGACAAGTAAAATTTAATGACATCCAGTTATGTACGTAATTATTTTTCCCGCCTTTTGCAATCAGGGGAGAAAAAGAGATTCGTTGAACCACCTCTAAATATCAATATTTTCCGGTGAAACTTTACATAGTGTGTTTTTGGCCAAAAAGGAACAGTTGCGGGGGTGGGGTGAGAGCGTAAAAAATCAAATTTTAAAAAATAAGGACCATCCATATATAGCCGCACTATGGGGTGGTACTACTACTTTGTGGCCAGGTTGTGTTAGGAAGAATACTGCCACCGTATTCCCTGTGTGTCGTAAAAGGCGACTAAAAGGGGCGGGGTGAGGGGACTAGGGACCCCCTCCTCTGTTTTTTAGTTCCTAACAAGAGACAGGCCAGAGAAAGGGATGGGGGATGGAGTTATCCCCGTACCCTGAAGATTGGGCCTATGAATGTGCGTGGATGTAGTATGATTGAGGCTAAAAGGGAGGAGATTGGGAGAATGTTTGTGAGAAGAAAGTTGGATGTGTTAGCTTTGAGTGAAACGAAGATGAAAGGGAAGGGGGAGTCTATGTTTGGAAGTGTGAATGGAAGATTGTCAGGTGTTGATAGAGGAAGGGCAAGAGAAGGTGTGGCCTTGTTAGTGAGTCCGGAAGTACAGCAATGTGTGATTGAATGGAAGGAGGTGTCATCGAGACTGATGTGGGTGAAAGCGAAATTTGAACTTGAGTTGTGGGTGTTTGTGAGTGCATATGGGCCTGGTAGTGAAAGGGATGAACAAAAGAGGGAGTCTTTCTGGAATGATGTTGATGAGTGTCTGCAGAGTTTTGGAGCGAATGTGAATGTGGTAATGATGGGAGATCTGAATGCTAGAGTGGGAAATGTAGCAGTTGAAGGCATAGTTGGTATGCATGGTGTGCCTGGAAGAAATGAAAATGGGGAACAAATGATAGCGATGTGTGTTGAGCGAGAGATGGTGATTGGGAATACGCTGTTTGAGAAGAAAGATATTTATAAGTACACATTGGTGAGACAGGAGGGTGGAAGGGTTGTTGATAGAGCTTTGATGGACTATGTGGTTGTGTCTAGGAATGTAATAGGAAGATTGTTGGATGTGAGAGTTCTGAGAGGGGAGGGTGGAGGTATGTCTGACCACTACCTGGTGGAGGTAAAGTTAAGAGTAGGTAAGAGATGGGTGAGGGCTAGGAGGGTTAGGTGTGGCAGGGAGGTTTTGAAAGTGAGTGAGTTGGATAAAAGAGAGAAAAAGATAGAGTATCAGGAGAAATTGAAAGATGAGTGGAACGCAGTGAAAGATCGGGAAAATGGCAGCGTGGAGGAGGAATGGCAGTTGTTTAAGAGTGCTGTGGTGGGGCATGCAGAAGAGGTGTGTGGTGTGAGACGTGTGGGTGGTGGTGTAAGAAAAGGAAGTAAATGGTGGTGCGAGGAAGTAAGTATGGCTGTGGCTGAGAAGAGACGTGCATATGAAGTGTCGCTGCAGAGGAAGGATGAGATGTCATGAAAGGTATAAGGAAAAGAGGAATAGAGCGAGAAGGGCTGTGCGTGATGCTAAAGTGGCAGCAGATGAGAGGTGGAGTAGGCGGCTGGCAGAGAATTTTCAACAGAATAAGAAAATGTTTTGGAAGGAGGTGAAAAGGGTGCGAAAGGGAGAGTCTGTGAAGGAAGAACGAGTAAAAGCAGAGGATGGAAGGATGTTAATTGAGATGGATGCAATAAGGAAGAGATGGGCAGAGTATTTTGAAAGATTGTTAAATGTAGAGGAGGAAAGGGTGGCTGAGATTGTGGCGGATGGAAGGGTGCAAGGAATAAATGTGTTGGGAGAGTTGAATGATTCTTTGATCACGAAGGAGGAAGTGGAGAAGGCAGTAAAGGAGATGAAAACAGGGAAAGCTGCAGGTATGGATGGGTGTGCTGTGGAATGCCTGAAGGGTGGTGGAGTGACTATTGTTGACTGGTTAGTAAGATTGTTGAATGTGTGCTTTGAGAAAGGTATGGTGCCAATTGACTGGGCAAGTGCTTGTGTGGTCCCGTTGTATAAAGGCAAGGGTGATAAGTATGAATGTACTAGCTTTAGGGGTATAAGTCTGTTGAGTGTTGTAGGTAAGGTGTATGGTAGAGTGTTAATTATGAGAGTTACAGAGGGTACAGAGGGAGTGATTGGTGATGAGCAGTGTGGCTTTAGGAGAGGGAGGGAATGCGTGGATCAGGTGTTTGCTGTGAGACAAGTGTGTGAAAAGTATTTAGCGAAAGGCAAGGATGTGTTTTGGGCATTTATGGGTTTAGAGAAAGCGTATGATAGAATTGATAGGGAGGCTTTGTGGACTGTTTTAAGATTGTATGGACTTGATGGTAGGTTACTAACAGGGGTGAAAAGTTTTTACATAAATAGTAGAGCGTGTGTAAGAGTGGGAAATGCTGTGAGTGATTGGTTTCCCGTGAGAGTGGGGCTGTGACAGGGATGTGTGATGTCGCCTTGATTGTTTAATATTTACATGGATGGTGTTGTAAGGGAGGTGAATGCAAGAGTTTTAGGTGGAGGTCTGAGTCTGGTGAATGTTGATGGTAGAGAGTGGAATCTGAAGCAGCTGCTGTTTGCAGATGATACTGCACTGGTGGCTGATTCAGAGGAGAGATTGAGACAGTTGGTAGAGGAGTTTGGAAGGGTGTGTGAAAGGAGGAAATTGAAAGTAAATGAGAATAAGAGTAAAGTGATGAAGTGTACGAGGTTGATAGATGGTAGGGGGATGAATATACTTTTGAATGGTGAGTTGCTTGAGGAGGTAGATTGTTTTAAATATCTAGGGTCACATGTTGCTCTGGATGGAAGAATAGATGCAGAAGTGAAGTTTAGAATAATGAAGTAGGAAAGGTGCTGGGAGGAATGAAAAAAGTGTTTTAATGTCGTTCGCTTAGAATGGATGTAAAGAGAAGGCTGTATGAGGGTGTTGTGGTACCGACCGCGTTATATGGGGCTGAAACATGGAATATGGGTGTAGCAGAGAGGAAAAGTTTGAACGTAATGGAGGTGAGGTGTCTGAGGAGTATGTGTGGAGTGACGCGTATGGATCGGGTGCGAAATGATGAAGTGCGAAGGAGAACTGGAGTTGTTTGGGAGATGGCTGGTAGAGTTGAGCAGAAGGTGTTGCGATGGTTTGGGCACATGGAGAGAATGGATAATGAGCGATTGGTGAAAAAGATAACTAGATCTGATGTGAGAGGTGTAAGGCTGAAAGGAAGACCACAAATAGGATGGATGGACAGTGTGAAGAGAGCGCTGGATGCGAGAGGGATGTCTGTTGAGCAAGGAAGAGTGGCTGTGCGTGACAGAAATAATTGGAGAGAAATTGTGAATGAATATGTGATGACGCAGCCCTGAGGGGATATTCTCCCGCATTTGGTCTGATCAGCTAGTCAGATCAGGTGCGGGTAAGGGGATGGGTCTGTTATGATGTGGCAGGGGTAAACCAGTTCTGCTGTCGGGCCCTGCTGCGGATGTCACTGATTGGATTGCGCAGTTGACCCTTGTGCGGTGTGGTGCGGTGAGGATCTGTCCGTTCTCCCCTTTGGGGCTAAGATGCGAATGAATGTGTTTGAGTGGATGAGTAAATGGGGAGTGTGTCGTCCTGTCTCGGCTACCTCCCTTTCCTTGGGGGAAGCAGCCTAGGTATATAGATAGATAGATAGGTAGATGATAGATAGATAGATAGATAAATATAGATATAGGTATTGGTATAGATATGGATATACATAGTCTTATTCTTTTCTTTTTTCATTTTCGTCTTTAGGACACCTTTGTCTTCTGTGTACATTCTGCTGGTTCTGTCTAAATGTAATCTTGTCTCTAAACTATGAATTATCTTCCATTTTTCTGTCTATAGTCTACTTTGTTCTGTCTAAAATATATTTCATCCTCGACATCTGTCTAAATTTTTCCTTTCTTCTCTCAAAGTTCTTTTCAAGCCTGTGTAATTAATGGCCTGGTTTGTCTCAATTTAGTCTTATCTCACCTCTTTGCATTTCATTATCTTTAACTCTTTTTCTATTTCACTTGAGTCTATCTCATTCCGTCCCTAATCTCGTCCTATTTGGTCTTGTCCTCCCAGCCTCTCCTTCTCTCCCTCTCTCACATTCCAATCTCCTCACGATCACCTCAAACTCCCTCTCCCGTTCTTTGTTCCCTCTTCCTTGCCTTGGTGGAGCCGGTGGTACAGTGTTAACATATGCAGTTCGCCAATGGAAGGTTTCGAGTTTGACTCTCTGGCAGGTCAGACAAGTTTGTCCCCTGTCTTTGAAACTTTGAAGGTTGCTCCTGGTACACTGACAGAAGACTGAGATAGTAAGAAATGACAGTCTGCCCAAGCTTTCAGTTATGTCTCTTACTTCTAAAGCAATTCTGTCGTTTATTCCTTCTGTCTAAATATGCTGTCATTATCATTTCGTAGTGTCTTGCTTTGTCCCCTGTTTTCCAGACACTATCATCTCCCTCTCCCACTCCCTGTCAACTCAACCCTGTTACCCACCACCTTAGTTCTGTCCTACTTCCTTCTGTCCAAGGTTTGTCTATTATATATCATCCCTGCTCTGTCTTGTTCCCTTCAACTTTCCTTCTCACCACCGATTCTCTGTCTCTACCTCCACGACTCTCAGCTCCATCGCAATTCTGGTCTCTCTCTTTCTGTCCAATATTTCTATCCCTATTAATCCCGGTCTGTTGCGCCTTCCTTTATACCACTACCAATACTCTCGTTTCCCTAATGTGTGTGTGTGTGTGTGTGTGTGTGTGTGTGTGTGTGTGTGTGTGTGTGTGTGTGTGTGTGTGTGTGTGTGTGTGTGTGTGTGTGTGTGTGCGCGTGCGTGCGTGTGTGTGTGTGTGTGTGTGTAAAAGGAATAAAAAGCTGGAGATCTGCAAAAAGGCTACCCTATTTATTTATTTATTTATTTATTTTTAGCCTCTCCTACTTAATATAAGTCAGTGAATGAAGAAGAGAGGGTCTGGGGGAAAGAAAGGGTTGGGGAAGAGTGTAGGAAAGGGAGAGGAAGGGTGCTGAGTGGGGGTTGGGGGAAAAGGGAGGGTTGGGGGAGTGTAAGGGAGAGAGTGGGAGGATGCTGGATGGAAGTGAGGGGTTGAGGGACGGGATGGTGGGAATGTAAAGAAGGGAAGCGGGTTGAGGGTGGGGTTAGAGGTCATACCACGTTGAGTGCACCGCTTCCCGTCCGATCAGCGAAGTTAAGCAACGTTGGGTCTGGTTAGTACTTGGATGGGTGACCGCCTGGGAACACCAGATGCTGTTGGCATCCCCAAGTGTCAAGTGGGGTTGGTGGAGGATTAGTGCCCCTCCCCGTAAAACAATTAACTCTAAGCCCTTGGCCACCCCGTGTGGGATACATGGCGTCTGGCAATGAATGTGTGTGTGTGTGTGTGTCTGACTCTGGGCATAGGCCTAGGAGTTCATTTCCTTAAGCTCAGCGATCCTCCTACGTGCCACATTCCTGTACATACCACCACATCAGCACAAATACCCACCGGCCACATTCAACACATGTTAAGGCTGGCTTATTCAGGACTTGTGATGACATAAGTATTTTTTTTTTTTACATGTGGGAAGCTTTTTTTGAGGGATCAGTACAGAAAGTTTCCAAGAAATTCAATAAATTAGAGTGTACCCTCCCCTCCAGCCTTCGATGCAGTTTGAGTTTTTCAGATACCAGACCACCATACTAACCTCTTGGTGTGTGTGTGTGTGTGTGTGTGTGTGTGTGTGTGTGTGTGTGTGTGTAAAGTTTGTGAGGATGTGGGTGGGTGAGAGAGATGAGAATGGTTGGGGACTGGAATTGAAGGGACTTAGAGGGTGGTAGAAGGAAGGTGTTGGGGGAATGGTGGACCAGACGAGATTAGAGGGACAGTGGGGAGAATGGAGGAGGTTAAAGGAAGGTCGGAGGGGTCTTGGAAGGGGTGGAAAATGAATTGAACGGGAGTCGAAGCAGGGTTAGAGTGGAATGAATGAGAAGGACTGAAGAGCGGGTGGAGATGGTTGGAGGGAGGTTGGAGAGGGTTTGGGGAAGGGTTAAGCAGCTCTTTTTAACCTTGTGTGCTGAAATCAATTTTCGAGGATGCTGGGAAATGCTGTATATTATTTCCTTATTGGTTTTGCTTACTCTTGGCATCCTTAATGTTTTATTTTTGGAAAATATATAAAAAAATTGTCAAGCCGTACTTCGTTTTACTTTACGTTATCCTTTTAATGGTGCAGCAACTGTATTAATGTAGCAACTGTAATCCCAGTGACCAGATGTAAGGGAATGCTAGATTGTGAGACCCAGCTACAGGAGGTGCTGAAGTCGGAAAAGGCTAAGAAACGCTGAGTTAGATGGAGTAGCAGGAGGTTTCGAGGTAAGTTGTTGAGGGTTGAAGCAGATTGCAGGAGGATTGGAAGGGACTGGAAGGGAATTAAAGGGTTCTGAGCGGAAGATGAATGAGGGTTAAAAGGGGATTAGGGGTGTTTGGAGCGAGCTGACAAGGAGGTTGGAAGGGGAGTGGAGAGGAGTGAAAAGAGTTGGAGGGGAGGTGGAAGGAGGGGTTGCAAGGCAAGAGAGGGTGGCTGAAGTAATCGATGTCAGGCCATTGTAAATCCAGGGGGAGGGGTAATTAAGAATAATTACCGAAAATTGATGGCAGTTACCCTAAGGTTCACGATGGTTGTGTGCTTATACTTCCCTTAACCCTCTCGTTGTGCACCACCGGACGGTTTACTGTAATTTAACTAAGAGTTCCAAGTAGTCGTGATGTTAAAAGTGTCTCCCACTCTCTTCATATTATCTTTCTTCATTAGTCCATCATTCTCTCTCCATTGGCCTTATTCTCTCTCTCTCTCTCTCTCTCTCAGCTATACTACACATCCCAGTGCTCACCTTCATCATCTTTGTCATAAACTGAATCGGGACGCCTTCAGGTGGTGGAATTGACATAACACGCCGGCTCCACTGCCCGGTTACAAAAAGGGTCCCTCACCTTCCTCCCTGTTCCCTTAAAGGAAGATGGTGGGCTGCATGAAGAGGGCAGCTCCAGCCAGCAGTCTGCTGTGTTCAGGATCACATGAAACGGTTGCAAATACTACTACTACTACTACTACTACTACTACTTCTTATTACTATTATTACTACTACTGCTGTTTCTACTACTACTACTGCTGCTACTACTACTACTACTACTACTACTTCTTATTACTATTATTACTACTACTGCTGTTTCTACTACTACTACTGCTGCTACTACTACTACTACTACTACTACCACTGCTACTGCTGCTGCTGTTGCTTCTAGAAATGGCTAAGATTGTGTGTGTGTGTGTGTGTGTGTGTGTGTACGTAGGTAAGTAAGTACTAAGAGAGAGAGAGAGAGAGAGAGAGAGAGAGAGAGAGAGAGAGAGAAGAAATCGTTATCAAGTCATACACCACTTTCATTTGCTGCGCAAATAAACGAAAAAAAAAGAAAAAAGAAATGACTGCCACATGCAAAAGCAAATTTTTATAGCACTTATACTGATGATAATATCTTTGAATGCCATCTGTAATTAAACCGACGTCTCTTTTGTATCACTAATATTAAAAGAAATAGAGATTAAAAAATAGGGGATACTCTGTTATCGGTAGGGAAAGAAAAATGTAACTTCAAATTATTCGTAATTTGGGGATCAGTACGTGTGTGTGTGAGAGAGAGAGAGAGAGAGAGAGAGAGAGAGAGAGAGAGAGATGAATTAGTAATGAGTTCGATTGGTATAGTCACATCCTTTCACCATGCCGAACTCGATCACTTCCACATCTTAAATATTCAGTCGTGGTTGCATGAAATTCAGTGAGCATTAGTCTGAGGCAGGAATGAGTCTGCCTTGTGGCTAGTGAAATAAATCCTCCAGACAGACAACATCTGGCAATCAACTGTGCTGGAAATGTTACAAAGATCTTAATCAGGTTACAAAAACGCACTGTGTTTTTACTCGTGAAAGTATTGATGGTACTGGTGAAGATATTACTATAGTCTGTTTATTTTCACCTGACAAAGATCCACAATCTCGAATTTTAGCACTCACGACTTAGCATTTAATATGTGAGAGTGGTCCAGCTCCCTCAGATAAATATAAGCCGACGATAGTGGTGTTGTCGTTGAAGGTGAAAGTGGTGCTAGAGAAGTGTTTCTGAAACTGAGGGTCATGGCAAGATTTTACGGGGACCATCGCAGACTACAATAAATAGTAGTCTATTTTAGAGTAAATGTGGTATTTTATTATTTTTTGTGTGTGTGTGGGTTGTACTTTGACTTGTCAGGGAAGAAACTGCTTTGATATTAACGGTACTTTATATTTCTGTCTTTGTGTGTGGTATTAACAGTACGGTGCAGTGTTATTGGTTGCACAGTACTAGCCTGTCACTTCTGACGGATTTGCTCAGACTGCACGAGTTGGGTTCCTGCCAGAGATAGGCGATGGGCGCTGAACTGAGTCATGGATCTCCCATTTTTGGTACATGCTCCTGTTTCAGTGATTGCACGACTCTGGTTTCTGTCCGGGGCAGGTGACGGGATCAGGATTGAGTCAAGGATCTCACGTTGGTACATGTCTCTATTTCATTACTTTTGTAAAAGGTGGTCAGGCCTATTATTTTCAATTTGTCTCAGTTATTGAGAAAGCATGTAAATGAACCGTACTTGTATGTTTTACGAGTTATTGCAGAGGCATTTTACTATAATTTAATTATTAAGTATGCACTATATATATTCATAAATGATTCCCATTCCTATTTTCAATGGCCGGTAACTTTTTGTGGAAGTGGGTCACCTTTGTCAGTCGGTACACTGTTACTGGGTCAGCGTTAGAAAACTAAGTTATAACTATATTAGAAATGCAAAAAAAAAGTATACAAAAAAAAAAAATCGTTGTAGTTAAAGAATACACTATGAATAAAGGTAGTTCTATCAATGTCTGTGTCAGTGACTCTAATTATGAACATAACTGATGATGAGGAATACAGAAATTTTCTCAAATGATCAGTAACATTGGCATGGCGGGGTAAAAGATGCCTCCCACTGTTATAATCCTTTGTCTTTATCACTCGTCTGTTTTTGTTTTTATTTTATTTCCCAGTGAGTCCCAGTGTCCCTAAGAAGTAGAAGTGCGATTATGAATGCACGAAATTCGAATTCACATCAATACTCAGTGATGGGATTGAGAAATCTCGCCGTTTACTGTACTTTAAAGTGATGGAGAATGAGAGCAGGCTGATGCATCATCTGATGACAATCCACCTGCAGTATAAGGATAGCCGTGATTTCTTTAAGCGCCATAAGCGTAGTTTGGGAAAACAGAAACTGGATGAGAGTGGCGCTTTTCAGCAACAGAACTTGAGTATAGTGGAACATCATACGAGTAGGTAGTCCTCTTGAAATATCAAAGAAGAAAGCCCACGGGTGAAACTTTATTTACCGGTAATCCATGTGCTTTAAAAATGATCAGATGAGTTCTTAGAGAGGCAAGTGAACGTACGATTCTGCAGATTTCTGTAAGACGACGCTGTGAAACGGAGAATTAATGAAATGTCAGATGATATCATAGAACATGTGATACAAACTGGTACGTTCGCTGTACAGCAGGATGAGGCACCACATGTGAGTTCTTGCACACAGCTACTCGTGTTTGCAAAGCAATGTTTCCTGTTTGACATCATGAATGAAAATTTGTTCTGTACCCAGCTTGAAATTACCGGTACAACACCAGCTTTATGTGATGGAGGAGTTACTTCTTTTTCCATAGCTAAGTGAATTGCCAAGGAAAGTTGTTGTGGAGTTTGTACTGGTGGAACTCCGGCAAGACAGGGACCGAAATCAAGGTTACAGGAGAACGTTTAGGTCGCAGCTCCGATTGCGAAAGTGGTTCATTGTATGATCCACAGTTTTGCATTGGCGTTTAAAAACCCTTTCTTGTACCATTTTCAAGATCCGGGAGGTAGTAACAAAAATGTGTCAACCTGTGAAAGCAGAGGATATGAACTTCCGCCTCTTCCAGCGACACTGTTAACGTAGATGCAGAGCATGAAACCCTGCTATTTTATTCCAAAGCGCAATGGCTTTCCAACGGTAAGTTGTGAATCGAGAGTTCGAACTTCTAGATCTAAAACTTTTTTCTGGATATGAAAAGGAAGACTGATCTAATTCACTTTAAGGGAGTGTTGTACGGGCCACGTCTAGCGTGCAGGCCAGACATCTGAGCTACTAGACAGGTTGAACCTGAAGTTAAACAGCATGGATTGCATTCGTGTTTTTCACACCATATTTCAGATCTGGCTAAGAAAAGTCAGTGCAGGAAAAGTTGTTATGATTGAGAATCTTTTAAGTAGGTAAACATGTGCTTTACATTTAGCAGTGGAAGCACCTTACCAAATCCATTCTTCTTCTTCCTGAGAGTCTGTTAAATTTTTCTGATTATTTCTGGGGTGGTAAATAAACGTTTCTTTTTAAATCTGATTCTCCTTTGTTTTTAGCTGTTCATCTCTGAGAACTCTTGTTTGATTCGTCAACGTAATGGCGGAAGGGACTGTCCTAACCACAGTGTTTAACTAAATCTAAACTGACCTAGCTTAACTCTATGTAATAAGTTAACCTAATCTAACCTAACCTAAGCTCCAGTTGGGAAATTGGGAAACGAAATCCTCCTTTGAGTACGTTGAGCTAGTTTCCTCCAATACTCTGGAAACAAAAAATCGTAAGTACGGCTTAAGGAACGTGATGATAATAACAGAGGGGAAATTTCCCAGAAGGAAAAGGTTATTTATCATCCTGAAATCAGTCTGAAAATACAGAAAACAGCCTGGAAGAATATGAATTGAATTGGTAAGGTCTTTCTGCTGCTTCAAGTAAAGCGTACATTTACCTTCAAGTATTCTTGAGGAGGATGAAGGAGGTCATTTATATTACCTATCACTCAACACAAATAACTCAGCAATTGAAATCCTTAGAAAATGAGCTTAAAACGTACTTCACAGAAAACTAGGAAAAAGAAGGGAAATTTACAGGGAATCCTTTCTCTGCCGGTTTTCATGTTCCTGGCATTGCCCATGATGTTCAAGACGATTTCTCTGAACTCAGGAGCAATTCTTCTGCCAGAAACCTCTACGAAGAAAAATCTCTGTCATTATTCTGGTGGTTAAGGTATCAGTCGTATCCAAGAGTTAGCGAGCTCGCACATCGGGTCTTTGTCATTTCACACTATTTAAGTGGATCGGGTTTCTCCATCCTTCGTCATCTAGGGAGTAAAAACAAAACCGGTTGGATATGAACCCGGACACGAAATGTACTTTATTAGTAAATCAACCTCGAATCAATAGACTGGCTGAAAAGAAACAATGTCATCGATCCCACTGAACTCAACAATACTCAGTTTGACTGATGATTGTAAACATCAATATGAAGGCGTAGTATCAAAATAGTATAGGTTCGTCATTGTATGATATTCAGTCTGACTGATGATTGCAAGCATCAAGATGAATAAAAAGTATCAAAATTTCCATCAGTATCCTATATCCCATGATCATCCATTCTGACCTACGTCTGTAAACATTAAAATAAAGAAAGAGTACCAAAATGTTATATTATCATCATCATATGTTTGGGGCTTACGCGAGGAATGAAGGATGATAACACAACTTCAAAGGTGGAGTTGAAGGGGAATGGAGTAAGAAAAACATTTGAGAAACACTGTGCCTGAGTAAGGATGGAGTTTGTACTCGTATAGTCGTCCTTGGCGCCTATAGCCACCACGATGAACAATTCTTGTATGTCTCTTGCACCAACAACTGAGCCAGTGTAAACACGAGGAGGCGAATTCGATTTGTTACTGTGTTGGTGGTGCAGAAGCGGGACGCCTTCACCTGATGGTGCAGATATGACCGGCGGTGGGACTGACCTTTTATACAAACGTCCCTCTGCCCTCTCCATAAAAAATATTTCTTGATGGGAGAGTGGTGGACTGAGAGATGTTGACAGTTTTGGCTTGCAATCCAACGGGTTCACATTGAGAAGAGTTTGAGGTTGCAACAGCAGCAACAACAACAGCAACAACAATAACCACCACCACCACCACCACAAAAACAAATACTGCTGCTACTACTACTACAACAACTACTACTACTACCACAACGTGGTAGTAGTAGTGGCTCAATCGGTAGAGAGGTGGCCTGCAGTCCTACCGAACCCAGGTTCAAATCCCTGCTGGGGCAGGGAACAGTTTAAGGATCTGAATTTCATAAAATCAGACTTTACCGATCTACCAGACGACTCGCCGACATGTAAATATACCTCCGCTAATACCAATACACCAGTCCTCATGACAGCCCCAGCATGTATTCAGTACGGACAGTGGGTGTTAGCGCCGAAGTGGTGATATGTAGAGGTGTATGGTATCTAGGAGGACTACTTGGCCTTGGGAGCAGGCTGTGAACCCTATGCCAAGAGTCGGACACATAAAAAAAAAAAAAAATTCTACTCTTGCTGCTGCTACTACTACTACTGCTACTACTACGACTTTACTACTATATCGGACTTGGAATCCTTTCCATATCAACTACTGTACTTTTAATTGCTTTTATAAATCCAACATAACTTACGCTATACAAACAGCTCTGTAATTACAGCTGAATACACGAGCGAATAGTTAAGCCTTAACTTTCTAAAGCCAATTTAAAACACGTACGAATATAGGATTGTGTTATACTGCATTCCACTGCACATAACTCAATCAGCAACAACCCATCCGTTCACATGGGGACCTGGATGTAAAAGGACTGATGCAGAGAGTGTTCTAGGGGAGGGTAAAGACTTAGCAAGTCTTGAGGGTCTGGTTGAATGACCTTAGTGTAGACTATAGTGCTTTCACCTTTAACTTGGCCTAAATTTTCCCCGTTTTGCGGTCTGCTCTAGATAGCTCAGTGGTAAAGTAAGACCGTGCTATTGCTCGACGGCCCAACCATAGCACTTCTTTGTGACTAGCACCATTTTTATTCGTTCCCGCCTCGGAGTGGCTTGGGGACGGGTATTGTTTTCACTCGGTTTGATTGTTTGTATGCTTGTTTGTTTGTTTGTCTGTCTGACTGTCTGTTTGTCTGACTGTTAACAACTGTATGCGAAAACTACTGGTGCGATTTTTACTAAAACTACAGGGATGGTGGGCTATGACCTGATCACCTAATTAACTTTTGGGAAAAACTGGGCCAAGACCCAGGCTGTAGGCCTCAAAAATGTAAAAAAAAAAAAAAAAAAAGGAGGGGGGGGGGAACGGGTAAAAATAATGTTTTTCCCATACCTCGTTTCAGATTCGTCATATCGACATGAAACCAAAACCTACAGGTGCATCTTTCAAATCTACATCCTATAACATGCCTCATTAGATCAGGGGGATAATCCCTCAGTTAGCGGTAGGGGGGGGGTCATTGTCAGGTGGGTTGGGCCTAAAATTTGAAATGGGCTTAAATCGTCCATTTTTACCCGATTTACCCCAAATTAATCGATATGTGAAATCTCTGACTTAATATCCTGTTGTGATTATAAGTCAGCACTATAATGACTGCCGGGGACGGATTTGCTGTGCCTTGGCACTGCTTCTTGTTCAGAGTTAATCTTTTTAGAACACCGGATTCAAAATAGAGGAATGTGACTTTTAGGCCAAGTTAGAGAAAAACCATTATAGACGATAGGCATAAATACTAAGCCTTTACTTATTCTCACATATCTAAGTTTTAAATTTTTGTCTCTTTCTATATAATAATTTCTATGACTCTAGACACCTAGGGTCATATTCTAGGTCCCATGAGGAGTTTCGTAGCACCGCTTCCTTAGCTATTTCTTTACACATTAGCAATTTCTATAGCCCATGATATTTACATCACACATATTGACGTAACTGAGTTAATGACACAGGAGAGTACTGAGGTGTAAGGCACAGAATAAACGACTGAGGATGAGGTGTTATGAAATCTCGAAAGCCAGGTGCAATATAACCCCTTAACTTTCACCACATCCAGTTTTCATATTTACAGAAATATTACAAGATATGATTGACAGATACAGTAGGTGAATAGACAGAGACAGAAGGATAGAAAGAAAGATGAAGGTAGAATAATATATAGCTAGACTGATACATGGGCAGATAGACAGACAGAAAGGTAAATAGATAGAGTAGATTAACAGACAGGCAGACACAGATAGAGATAGGTATATAGACATAAAGATAGAATGATTGGAAAATAGACAGGCAGACAGATAGATAAGCAGGCAGATAGACAGATGTACAGGAAAAAACGATTGATTGATAGTGTTAGCATACAGGTATGTTATGAAAAAATGGTCATTCGCCCGTACCGGGTAGTGAATATTGTTGGTGGGACTCACTCCTCTATAGGGCTGCTGAAGGACCGTAGGGAAACCCATTGGTCAATACTATACGGCGTTCACCTTAACTGAGCCTCCATACAACCGTCCACGTCTATCGTGTTTGTTCAGTTTCTTTCTTCTTGATTTTTTCCAAAGACTTTTCAACATGTAGCATCCATTTTTTTATATATTTTGCAATTAGCTCAATCTAGATACAGCTGTCCCTTGAGCAATTACCCCCAGACATCTTTTTTTATTTTCTCATTTAGACCTTTTGTAGGACTACATAATAGATAGATAGATAAATAGATAGATAGAGAGACAGATAGAAGCAGGGAGTCAGATGATGAGAAGGTGTTGTGTCTGCGAGAATCGAGCAGTGCTAAACATGCTTACACACTCTTAACACTGAGGAAAGCTGACGACAGCGGCCAGTAAGGAGATGATGCAGTTAGCTGTCAGCAGTCCTCTCGTGAACAAAGATCTGGTAACCACACACACATATACACACATACTCACACACAGGCTCCTTAAGCTTTCCATCCATGAGGAACACACGTGACACACCCCTGCTACACCAGATTTTAGGAAAGAGAGTTTAGAAGGAGACAAGCGACCATAGAGAGAGGTCGAGACGGAGATTAGCCTTAGAACAGAGAGAGAGAGAGAGATAGCGAGACAGGGAGGTAGCTACCAGGGACTTATACTCTTTCCGTGTGAGAGACCTGTTTAATATTTCCAAGACAAATAAAAATAGTCCCATACTATTCTTTACCTCTCCCGTCACTACATGACATCTGGTGGGGAAGCTACTACAAGATATAAAAGCCGCTCGACCACAAGTCTAAAATATACTTCTCTACAAGTAACTACAAAGTCTTTATGACACTTTTACAAGGATTTATAGGGCCAAAGTTCAATCCATACAAAAAACACAGATTCGGGCATCTTGTCTTGTATGTTTATTAGTTATCATGTAAATTTGGACAGAAGTATGTCGTTGTACTGCAGCTGTGTAGAGACCACCCTGTGCTCCCCTGGGAATGCTATTAATAATTCATTTGGTACAGGTTTTCGTCCTTCTGCAGCTTATTTCGCATGGCTTAATAGATGAATAAGACAGTAGTACGAATCTCCAAGAATTTTATGGCACTTCTTCGTGACTGCTAATATGTGCATGGTTTAATGTATTAGTACAGCTCAGCACTCAAGATGGAGAAATGGCAATTTTACGCAATATTAAAGTGCGAAGGGTATAATCGGGGTACGCCAAGACTGTTTTTCAATGCAAAATAAACACAAGACACGGAATTTGCAAAACTTGCTTCCTTCCAGTTAAGTGAACAAAAACAAAACATAGTCACATCTAGAAAACATCATCACCATCAGCAACACCTCCACTTGTCCTACCACGACCAACACCAATAACACTGTCCTAATAAAAAACAGTACAACTATCAATACTCTGAAAATCATTATCATCACATTTATAACACGATTAACACCACAAACTAGTGCCCTTATTCTTAACCATACCAGAGCTACCACCATTAACACTTCTAATGATGATGATGGAGATGAGGCTGATAATGATAATGAATAAGATAGTAATGCTGAAGATGACGATGATATTGATACTGACGACAGTGACAACAGTGACCATTATGATGCTATAGAAAATGATGATGATGATGATGCTGTATTTCCCTAAGAAGTCTCACAAAAAAAGTTCTCCATTGTAACCTCTCCTCATCATCTTCTAACCCCCTTCCTGCCTCTCTTCCTTGCAATTTCCCTGCTCTTTCCTGCCCTGTATCTCTACATCATCTACCCCTCCCCTTACTCCTCCCCCTCTTTCTCGCTCAACCTCTACGGCTACTTTTCTCCTTTTCTTTCAGTCTCCCTTTCCCCTCTCCTCTCCTTCTTCCCATTTCTACTATCTCCCCCTCTCCCCATTCCCAACTCCCCTCTTTTTTGTTATTCCCTCTACCCCCCACCCCCTAACTCCCACCAAAATTCCTATTCTTCCTATACCACAATCTGATTTTAATATGTATACATTTTTATTCATTTTTTTCCTCTCACGCTTTTCATAACCTTCAGTGCTGCTGACTTAAAATGCCTAATTCCTAAAGATTTAAATTGGAAGCGGTTGAAATAGAGAGAGAGAGAGAGAGAGAGAGAGAGAGAGAGAGAGAGAGAGAGAGAGAGAGAGAGAGATGTGGGATTAAGGAGACGGAAAAAGTAAAAGGAGAGAAGAGGGGAGGAGGAAGAGGGAGGGAGGAAGAGGAAGAGGGGGAATATAAGTGAGACTACCTTGTTACCCCGCCTTCCTTCATTGTGTTTAATAATTTTTCAAAATTTACTCCACCATTTTCTCTGCTTAAAATAACCTCAGACCTCTTAGGCTGTATACTTACACAGAAAACGTATGATGTTAGCTTTTTAATTTTACCCACTTAACCCTTCTCGTAGCTATTGGGGTCGAGCTTGTTCTGTGGATGTACGTACGTACGGATGTATGTTTGTATGTATGTATGTATGTATGTATGTGTATGTTTGTATATAAGTGTCCTAGCAATGCATCTAATACAGGCCGACTGTAGAATCTGCCATTTCGTGAAAAGGCTAGTCAATCCGTGAAATAAAGTTTGTTTAAACTGGATTAACTCAGGTTAAGTTAATTTGTAAGGTTAGCTTACACAGAGTTAATTTTGAATGTTTAGGCTCTGCTAGATTAGGTAGTTAACACTAAGGCTACGCTCACTTTGTTAAATATTGTTAATATTACTTATGAGTATGATGGTGTAATTTTACCTGACCTTAATGTCAGTTGACCTGACCAAACGTAAACTAAGCCCTAGTTCTACCTAACTCAACCTAAGCTTAACCTATTTTAATATATCCTAATTCACGAACTGACTAGTCTCTTAACGAGACGGCTGATTTCACAATATGTCTGCAACATATCCATTTTACTATGCTCGTATCTCAGTTAATGACTAACCCAATGCGAATAAAGTTTGCCGCATCCATGACGTGTGGGCTGGGAAGAATTAATTCGATTTGATGCAAATATATCAAAGGTCATCGTCACGGACCAAAGTCAAACCTCATGGCGTGGCGTTAACTCATGAATGTCTGATCCGATCTGGATCAACGTTGGTACATACATTGAATCTGGGTGAGTGTGTGTGGGAAAATCTGACTCGATGTTGATTCAGATGAGGTCAGAGATACAGGTCAATGTCAAAGTTCAGGTGCGACATCACTGTACTCTATGATCTGCTACTAACACAGTAAATGGCAATTATATTCAGTATAGTTGGGTCTCCACGTGTAGTGAAGGGGTTAATGAAGGTCCCACCACCTATGAAATACATCCATCTGTGCTACACTCCTTTAGCTTTAACTTGGCCTAATCTTGCCGTCACTCCATCTTTTGAGGTTGAGCTGTAACAAGAGATCAGCAGAAGAAGAGAATGTTACTCGCTAAGAAAAGTGCCGCAAAATGTACAACCGGAGTGCTGCCTTATCCTGCCAATGAGCTCAGGGGACAACCTGTATAAGGACGAAAACCTCCGGCAAGTTATGCCTGACGAACTGTACCATTTACATACAAATTCCCAGAACACCAAACCCATTAAAGCATTTTATATGAAACTATGCCTCCGCAACCACTGAGGGTCCAGCAGCTGTCATTGTGCTGTTGATTCAAATGATGTCTTCTAATGGTGTATTTGCCGGTTTTAGAGTGATGGATCAACTATAAGGTCTCAGCCTGTCAGATTTCATAACAAAAGTGTTGTATTCTAAGAGGTTCCATAAAGGCTTCGTGACACCTCTTCCTTAGCAGTTTCTTTCTTAATCTAACACGTCAATATCCTCTTGTATGTGTTTTGGACACTTTCATGGCTTTGTCGCCTCGTTCCTGGTGGCATGTGCCTTCACTCGAGTTATTTTTTGCCTTGGGTACGACTGTTACACAGCATTCTAGCGCTAGTGAAATATATCTATCCCTTTTCTTTCTTCACATAGCGCCTCACCTTTATCTTCCTCGAGAAGGTGAAATTGACCAATTTTTGCTCTTTATCATTGAAGCATTAATAATACCATTAAAATGTTTTAAACCGCCAACAAACACCTGAAATATAAGTGTTAAAATCTGTACTTTTTTTTTTTTTTTTTCAGTAGATGAACATGTCTTCTGCTTTATCTCCTCCAACAATGTTGAAAAACATTTAGCAGCACAAAACTTTCAATTAAAGCTAGGAAATACAGTAACTCTTGACTGCTATATCTTCTGCTAACATTGGTGAAATATGTCCATTTCTGTTATATCTCCTCTACGCACCTATGATATCCGTCATTCTTACACTAGTGAAATACATCTACTTATGCCACGCGTCCCTATTGCTCTGCTTAAAAAAAAAATGTTCTAAACATCCCTCTGTCACGTAGGAAGTATATCAGAGTTCTGTTATATCTCTAAACGCTGCTGAAATACTCGTGTTACATCTCCCCCAGCAGTGGAGGAATACGTATATGTTACAGGGAATTTGTGTAACCAGTATTTTCATGAAATCCCTAGGGAATTCGTGATATGAGTTTAAATTAGGATGGGTTAATTAAGGTTAGGCTAATTTAGGCTGTGGTTAGGTTAGGCCGGGAAAATCTAGGTAAAGTTTAGGTTAAGTTAGGCTAGGTTAGTTAGGTTAGGTTAAGTTCATTTTGGTGAATGCTTAGTTATGTTTAACGTTCATCTAAATTAACCTAACCTAACCTTACAAAACTAGCCTAACATAATCTAAACTTAAACATCAGTATCCCAGTCTAACCTCGCCGCAGCCTAACCTTAATTAACCCATCCTAATATAAACTCTTTCAAGAATTCCCTAGGGATTTCATGAAATTACTGGTTACACAAATTTCCTGTAACAATTTTTGTGAACAGCTGCGAAAATACTTGTCCCTTACTGCAAATAATACTCCAGCCTTCCTCTATCGCGAAGGAAGTACTCTCTCTCTCTCTCTCTCTCTCTCTCACCTATTACAACCACCTCCACATACAATCATACTGCTCTTCACCCTCTAGTCTTTCACTCCCCTTGCCCTTTCCCATGGCCATCTTCCCCTTTCCTTTCCTTTTTCCCTTTTCACCATACAATCCTTATCTTCAACATCCCCATCCAAAATTTTCCTGCCTCCTTCCTCTCAACATATCGTATTCTTCGCTTTCCTCACTCCTCATAACCCACTTAACGTTTTCCAAATCCTCACAGGCCCCCCTCCTTCCGCTTCCCATATTCCCATCTCCCTCTCCATCCCTTCGCTTTCCCTTCCTAAGTCCCTATTTTCCTCCATCTTCCCCTACCATCTTGCATTTTATTTATCCTCCTCTTTTCCACTGTCCCCCTTCCCCATTGAATCTGCACCTATTACATCTCAACACCATCCTCCTTCCCCATCCATTTCCTTCGTACCCTTTCTGCCCGGCTTTCCCTTTCAAATTCCTTTTCCCCTCCCGTCCCCTTCCCCTCACCCAGCCTTCCCCTTCCCCTTCCATAATTATAATATCTTCTGTCGACGCCCTTTCCATTCTTCTCCCCTCTTAACCCTTTTTTCCATCTCACCCTACTACATTCCCCATGCCCTTCTGCCGCCACTCCCCACCAAACTTCATCTGCACTATCTCAAACTCACTTCCCTTCCCCTTCCAATCACACTGTCCCTTCCGCACTCAACCTCTCTTCACCTTGAAACTCATTCCCTCTTCTTCCATTTTTTTCATTACCCTTCTCATCCACCCTCAAAAAGTCACCTGCCTCCACTCTCAATCCCCCCCCCTCCTCCTTCTTTCCCCCTACCCTCATTCTTTCTCCTCCCTTCTTAATCTCATTTCCTGTAAAGCTCCACCTACTTCCTTCCCATCCCTTTCCTCTCCCCGTCCGCTTTCATTCACCCCAATTTCTTTTTCAGCACCTTTTCGTCTCAGTACCCCATTTCTCGTGTCAACCCCTTCTCCTCCCTCTTCCTCTTTCCCATCATTTTCCCAGTTCCTCTCCCTCCCACTTCCGTTTTTTCTTATCCTTCATTTCAATTTCAAGTTTCCCTTCTATTTCCCCGGTTCCCTACACTCCATCTTCAGCCCCTTCCCCCAAACATCTCTACTTCCATTCCCCTGCCAAAGCCGCACCTACCTCCTTTCTCTCAACAACTCCTTCCCTCACTCGTTCCCTCTCAACTCCTTCCATTCCCTCCTCCCCCTCTCCCACCCTCGCATTTCCGGTCTCTCTTCTTCCAGCCTCTTCCAACACTACACATAGCTCTGTCTCTCTCAACACTTCTTCCCTTTTCAATCCTCCTTTCCTCTTTCTTCTGCCCCATTCTCTTTCAAAACTTCATTTTCCCTTCCCTCTTGACGCTCCTCCTCTCTCCTCCTTCCGTTTCCCCCTCTCACCCAACTCTCCTCCTCTGTCTCAGCCTTTTTTTTATTCTTCCTTCTCATTCTCCACCTCTCACTTGCCACTTCCTCTTTAGTCCACCCCCCCTTCTCCTCCTCCCCCTCATCTCCCACTCCTCACAGTAGCCCTCTCCTTTCTCCTTTCCTTCCATCCCACCAAAATGCAGGCCCACTCCTGGCTCCTCCCTGCCCCATCAAAGTGTACCAACATTTATTCTTTTCATTACGTCTGGAGGCAAGGCGGCCTTTATTATTTCTGGTATTTGTTCCCCTAATTATTCACACGACTTTAGCTGCTCAGAATTTCAGAATGGGATACACTGTGTCCGCTTAAATATTCTGTAGCTCTTGAGTCTGTAGCTCTTGAGAGAGAGAGAGAGAGAGAGAGAGAGAGAGAGAGTGGGGAGTGAGGAGGAATGATGAGGGAGATACGATTAGATGGGGAGGCAATATGGGGAAACGAGGAGGAAGAAAGGGGAAGCGATGAGGAAGAAAGGCTGTACCAATGCCTACGGACGACACGAGGATCATTAATATGGTGGTACAGAAGAATAAGCTTTATATTTTTGCTGCTCCACAAGGCTGCCCTTTTTCCTACTGACAAAACATGTTTCTGGTAAATATTTCGTCGGAACAATAGAAGCAGCACAAAACGAAAGCTTTTGAGGGGATTCTCGAAGGAAAGTGAGCAATATTCGTGTAACTTCTAATGCTGTTTAAACCATAAGTGTTAGTGTTTTATTTACAACTTTTAACACTGCATAAAGCAAGAATATATAAATGTGAGTTCATTATTAACAAATAAATAACAACTTTCAACTCTGTATAAAACAAAAATGTATAAGTGATTGTAAGTTCATTATACCTAAGTGTTCTGCAATGATGGTATAACATACTGAATATTTTTCGTACGTACGAGGTATGCATATAAAACATCTTTTGCATATTACACGATTAAATATAAAAGTTTTAGGTAAGATGAGTTCAGTGAAAGGTGTAAGTACTTTATTGTGTCAAAACTGCAGATTCATTAGAAGATGGGTACAAGTTGCCCATGAATTATGTCTTTATGAGGAACTGCTTCTAGTCTTTATTTATTTATTTTTTCCAGAGTACTGTTGTAAGACTCAGTGAAATTAATGCCTCTTTCTGCACAATCATTCGCCACTTTTACTCCACAGATTTTCTTCTGTATGGCAAGATAAGTTTCATCTGCTACCCAGGTAGCAGGGTCTTTCTCTAGAAATTCTAACTCTTCACTGTTTACAGTTACTAGTTTAAAAAGGCTGCTTGCAAAGTATGTTTCTAACTGATAACCAGTGTCAAATTCTGTGGCTGGGATGCGATGTGCAGGGTCTGATTTTGGTGGTCTCTTTAAGTTTGCAACCATTGCAGCCTTTGTTTCATTGCTTACAGAGTTGTCAGACGGGGTCATTGGTGTTAGGTGTTATACTGAAGATGTCGCTTGATTGCTTTCAAGGCCTTCTTTCTACTCTGACATCAGGCTATGACTGAAGCATGTTAATCAACTTTAAATCATTGAAAGGGGCCTTTAGTGGGATTAGTACATCATGCCAGAACCCGACTTATAACAGAGAGACAAATATTCCAACTTTCAGTAAGGCTTTTAATTCACTCACATTGGCTTCAACTGAACTCTAAAGTGCAAACGTTTCAAAGCATATATTCCTTTCATCATCCAACGAATATGGTGTATGGCTGCAGGAACATGAAATCTATATTCTCCATCTGGTGTACTATCTAGAAATATGAGATATAGCGCCAAAAATCCCTTGTAGTTTTCGCGTGGATGCTTTTCTTTTATTGCATGTGTATAATATGTTATCATTTCCCTACGCAGAGATTCTTGAGTGGAGCTAAATATACATATATCATCATTTCCTAGGTGAAAAGCTTCTTGATTGATCTTGCCCTAGTTTTTCTGGAGATGTTTAAACAACTTAATTTCTCGACCATAAGATGGTCCATGTGTTTCAGTCATATCTGATAAAGCTACTTTAAAATGTGGTGAAGACAGCTAACCTTATAAGTTTTTTCCAAGAGATGCTTCTATTAGTGTACTAGTACCTGATCGTAAACCTGCTTTTGAACTTGTAGTATTAAAAATCAAGTCTTTGAATTGTGACTTCAGACGGGAATTTTCTAGCAGCTCAATGCAGGCTTTGGCATGTTCATTACCAGTACTACGGATTACTTTTGTTACTCCAAGTAGTATTTCTGTTTCAAATCCTTTTACCAATATGACCACTCTGCCCTCTTGATCAGATTTGATACCTATAAAATCAGGGAAGAGCTTCCCATCCCAGCACAGTAGAAAGGGTATAGACAAATCTGTGAATGATCTCACTTTTGAAGCTCTCATTTCCCGATTTTTAATCCGAGCACACTGTATACCACTTCTTGATAATGACAGATCAGGAACAGCATGCCCCAGAACACTTGCTGCAGCACTGGTGACAAACATTGCCTTACGATCAGAGAGAGTAATATTGTATAATTTTGATGCAACATGTGTTGTCACAACTGTAGTGAGGCTCTTTCCAGATTTCTTGGGTTCTGCTGGTTCATTTGGTACATAAATAGATCATCTGATTCTGAATCTTCAGTACCTTCAATATTATCACTCAGATTTCCAGTGTCATTCATTTCTGCTGTCGGACCCTGCTGCGGAAGTCACTGATTGCATTGCGCAGTTGACCCTTGTGCGGTGTGGTGCGGTGAGGATCTGTCCCTTCTCCCCTTTGGGGCTAAGATGCGAATGAATGTGTTTGAGTGGATGAGTAAATGGGGAGTGTGTCGTCCTGTCTCGGCTACCTCCCTTTCCTTGGGGGAAGCAGCCTGGGTATATAGATAGATAGATTCATTTCTTTAGAAGCAAATTGCTTATTTTTTCTTTCTTCCTGCTCAATTCTGATTTGCTTCCGTTTTTCCTTTTCTGCCAAGGTTTTGTCATCAGAACTCATGCTGCAGCTATACGTGTCTTCACGCTGAATCATGGGGAAGATTTTATCCTCTTCATTTCTCATGCTTTGAAGAACAGCTTTGCTGGATAAATAAAAAAGACTTGAGTTATAGAAACATTTGTTGCTTTAACCTCTAATTTTCAGATATTTTTAGACGGGCTTATTTGAAAAGACAATACTCATCATATATTTTTAACAGCTTTCGCTCAGTTGATTAATTTCTTTGTACCGGTAGTCTGTATTTTTTCCAGTATATTATGGTAGCCTTGACAGCTTATTTTAATTTTCTCTGAAAGTGTTGCTTTCCACATAATGACGGAACAATAAAGTCTTTAAGACATGTAATATTGTAGTAAGTCTACTGGATGTGATTTCTGTTTTAGGCTTTCCAACCAGCCACACCGATGGGAAAGTTCGAGTTTCTGACATCTTTATCACATGCTCAGCTGCAATGGACTAAAGCAATATTTAAAAAGAGCTCTAACAACAGGACAAAAACTTGCGATTGAAGCTTTAAACGTGTTTACAGTCAAAACTGTACTCACCAGTTCATACATACCGATTTGAAACGATCTTGATGATTAATTTTGACTGACCTTCCGTTTAAAGGATTTGAAAGCGTGATGCATAGATTACAAAAGCAGTCAAGAAGTTTGAAAGGTTGACGGTGGGCAACTTAACACTGCATTTGGAGGAATATTTTCAAACAATTAAGGCTGGAGGCGGTGGCAAAATCGGTAGAGAGTTGGCCTGTAGTCCTAATGGACCCAGGATCAATTCCATGATGGGGCAGGGGACAGTTTAACGATTTTATTATTTTTTTTATACAGACTTTACTAATCTACCAGAAGACCCGCCGACGTGTCATAAAAATAACCCCGCAAATACCAGTACACTAGGGTATTTCCAGTCTATCAAGACGGTCGGCTGATGAGTGTCAAGAATGCTTAAATGTCAAATCTGTAATGATAAAAAAACAAATATCATATTTTTAGCTATTAACTACTTGTAAATGTATTTTAAATACTCTGCATAGATTCATTAAAAAAAAGCTATATAGTTTTTATGAATCATTCGCTTTTTGAGGATGAAAACAGTGACTTTGTATAAATTTCATAAGACTTGGCACCGTTGTTTTTCGAAGCTGGCAAGTCATGCGGCATGAGCCGGGTGATCGGGCCACTTAATTATTAGCAATACCCCGCCATGGACGCATCTCCTTCAACTCACTCTCGTGTTCTCCACAACCAAGCAAAAGAAATTGATTTACAATGTGATTAAATATTTCTAAGGCAAACGGAGGACCATTAATAGATCCTCAAAAGCAGTTGGACGAACAGCCAAAGCCACCAAAGTGAGCGAGAGAACAGTGATGAGAATTTACTGTAAATTAAAAAATGCTTGTAGCAAACAGGATTTTCCAGAAGAGCCTGCATTCTCTTCACAGACAAAAAGTCGCCCTCCAACTGTGACGAATTTCGATGAGTTTGACAAGTGTGTACTTAGAAGAACCATCTAGGTATTCTACGAAAGGAGAGAAATGAAAAAAGAAATTGTTGGCTTCCCCCGATTAGATGTGGCAGCATCGCTAGTGGTCATAGTCCTGAGGGAACCACACCCAAAGTGACTCGATAGAATAGAAGGACCCTAGTCCAGTATGAGACAGCCTTAGCATGTATTCAATGTGGACGATGGGTGTTAGAGCCGAATATGTGACATGTGGAGGTGTACGAATGGAGGAGGACTACTTGGCCTTGGTAACGGGCTGTGAAGCCTATGCCAAGAGTCAGACACATAAAAAATAAAAGCATACAGTCTTTGATTAAACTTTAGTAAGCCACCCACATAACTGCACAGTCAGAATTTCATACTTATTCAGTAACACAAAATCTGACTTTTTGTTCAACCTCCAAATTCATTAAGATGAGGTAAAATTTTCTCTGTTATGTCTATTTGCCAAATCGAACAGGGACAGTCTTGTGGAACAGTGCTTATTAGTTTTTTAATTTTTACCCATGGATTGTGGACAACCCTAATCGTCAAGGCAGACAGTCATTTTTTGCCATCATAGTCTTCCCCAGAATACGACCCGCAATAGTCAGTGTTACATCCAGGGCCTCAGTTATTTTGGTAGGTGAATACGATTTAAGGAAAAGCATGTGTCTGTTAAACTTGGGTAGCATTATCGTATGTTAATCCCTTCAGTACGACACCATTCTTTTTACTGATTTTTGTTACCCCCGGACGATTTTGCTCAACTTAAGACAGAATACTGGTGAGGAAGGGGTATATGAAGGCTGTATCTAATATCTCCAGTTTGAAAAGTCTTTCCCATATTGATTAAAACTACCAGGGTTAACAAAAAACAAAGTAAAATTCGTTATCCAAATAAAAGGATTAGCGAGACTGTACTTCCTATTCCGTACTATATTTCCTCTTACGGCAAGCTTTAATTCTGCTGTGCCACGTGGGTCGACATTAGACTGAGTTAAATGATAGAAAAGCGATTATTCCGTACCAGTTTGGAAAGTGCGATATTAGAACCACACAAGTAATAGAGTTTATTCAGTTGCAATACGGGAACTGATATTAACATGAGGTAAATGAAGTAAGAAAATGCGATATTAGGATGGGTTAACTAATAAAGAAGAGATTACTTAGTTGCAGTATGGAAAATATTATAATGGGATGAGTTAAATAATGAACAAGAGAATTTTATTGCAATTCAGAGAATATGATACTGGAATGGTTTAAAACGATATTACTAAACTGCAATATGGACAACAAAGTGCTAAGCAAAAAGTGCTGGCAAGGCTGCTAAGATGACGAAAATATTGTTCTTGGAATAGCAAAACTCAAAACTATTGGTAAGTATTGTTTTACGCTAAGGCTTCTCCCTTCCATCTTTTCCTTGGCGCTTCTTCCTAGTTTTCTTGTAAATTATAGTTGATCAATTTCATAAAGGTTATTTATATTCTTATCTATATCACATCCATTGTGTTAATAGCACTCAAGCTGATATCATCATACAAATACAGAAGTAAACTGGAAAGAAAGAAATGTTAGCCAGGCTTCTTAAAGAATAACAGTACAACCAACACGGAAGGTGGTATGACGTAAATGAAAGAGGTGGAGGGTAGTTACTGAGTTAGGACAGCGCTGCCTGGAAATATATATCGTGTGAAATGTGATAGCATCGAGACCTGCCCGGCTACAGAAGCGTCCCGCAGTTCCTTCCTTATCCCTGAAGATGCATGGAAACGGGTAACTTCAGACTGCAGTCCACTATGTTAATATCCACTTGAGCCTTGGGCATCAGGAACAACAACAACAACAGCAACAACAACAACAGCAACAACAACAAAACAACAACAGCAACAACAATAACAGTAATAACAACAATAGTAACAACAATAACCTGTAATTTAAGTCAGTCCGTAAATTTCGAAGAAAATTGTCTAATAGCAATTCTTGTGGTTAGTAGATCGAGGACGAGGTGGACGGATGGGCTGGACAGGAAGGCTATATAATTGAGGACAGGGTGAATTGGAGGTGAGTCGTTTTTGGCCACGCCTTCCAGGTTATAGGCAACTGGCTTTAGATAGAGTAGTCTAAAAAACGCCAAAAATTACATACATTAAATTCTCAAACAAACCTCAAGCGTATTTCTTACGATGATGCCTTGCAGTTGGCTGGTTGACAAAAAAAAAAAATCAGATTCAATAACCGGAAAATGTTAGGTATAATTTGCAATTCATGTTGTAAATGCATTTGACACGGGAACTGTCTTCCGCAGTCCATCTTTCCCACTCCCTATGATCTCTAGTTTAATGTAATGTGTTCAGATATCTGGAAATTAACGATTTTTTTTCTTTATCCTGCTATTTTATCTGGAAGGAATACTTTCTCCTGACTAGTCATGGGTTCTTTCTTGCCTTTACTAAGATTCTTAGCACTCTGAAATAATTACTTCCATCTAGACAATGACTGAAAGAAGACAGTGGTTTTTAAAACTTTATTCTTCAACTGTGCAGTCCCATCTATACAGTCTCAAAGCTGTGGTGTAGGTGACAGTGGCAATTTCGTTAACACCTCGTTCTTAATAATTAGTTCTGCTCACCGCATGCAAATATAGTTTTGTATGTCACTGAAGCAAAGCATGTCCATACAAAAACTATGAAACAGCATAAAAAGGAAGGTTTAGTTGCAATGCGAAATTTAAATCGCTAAGGAGAGGTACTACAAAGCCTCCTATACTCAATTAGAACTTGAAAGCAGGCAAAGAGCGTATACCTCTGACAATGCCATTGCAGGCTCCGGGTCCGGATCCGCCCTCAAATTAAATCAAGTCTTTCATGACACATGGCCCACCCTTCCACAAAATTTCAATGAAATTCATAGAGAATTTTTGGAGATATCGTGCGGACAAACAACCCAAAAATTCCTGGATCCAGATGATGATCCGGATCACCACTAAAATCTAATGGATTTTTGCTTGGGTTATACCCTATCCCTAAAAAAAAAAAAAAAAAAAAAAGCAAAATCCGTTCATGACATTTTGAGTGATCCTGCTAACAGAGAAACAAACCAACTCCGGCAAAAATAACCTCCTTGGAGGAGGTAATAACGCTAAAATATTTTGCCAGTCTGACATCTGCATATTATTAAACATTCAGCTATTATAACCTCAGTACGTGTTGCATCACCATCCTGTCATGTACTTTAATCTACATTAATGAATATTGAAACTACTATATGAACTTAAACTCGCCACTGATGGAAAATATTTGTGATGTGATGGATTCTAGCTTGTGTTGATGGCGTTAATTCAGTACTGGGCCGGGAAAATGCTCTAAAATGTTAAAGCTTTATTGCAGCCTTGATTAACAGCGTCCGACTAAAATATATAGGTAATGAAGTGTGAAGGTTGTGCAGTGTTTGGCTGTTTTTTACATAATAACAATTGGCTGTGACTGCTGAACTGCTACAGTCTAATCACTTTAACTGGACATGAAACTCACATTTTTCCACCTTGAATGCTGAGCTGTAACAAAAGAATAAAAAAATATAGTACTAGTCATGGTGAAATGCTGTGGGAAAGAAGCAGAGGTGGAATACTGTCTTATCCTGACACTGGACTAAGAGTAATAAGTTGCAAAACGAAAAAAAAAATCCGCCAAATTAAAGTGAATGAACTGTAACATATAACGCCCACACTCCCAGCATCGTACGACTCACTCCCAGCTGAATATAATAATCTAGCATTAACTGGAATATAATAGTCGAGCTGTTCTTACTGTGAGAGTTAATAGTGACGGTATTAACACAGGATCCTATGACTAGCTCTTAGCTGAATAAAATCGTCTAGTATTAGCTGGAAGAGAATGCCAGAGTTATCGTGAACATGATGGAATTAGTGGTATAATAGTGGGTTACTAACTTCCGACAACGAGTTCGAGGAGGCATAGGCGTAGGAACAATTGTGACATTGGAGGGACACAAGGCCAAGTGATGACGAGCTAAGTGAACCCGAACAGCTGGGGGGGGGGGGTGATTGTGAGAGGCTCTGTGAACTCCTCCCCCCCTAGGAAATTTTTGAAAATTTGCCAATTTCAGGGACGTTTTGAGGCCGTATACACTGGGTACTGGAGCATATTCAAAGTTCAAATAACAACGAAAAAGAAAACAAAACAAGCTTTTGTCACACATAAGGTAGTGTGGGAATAACATTTAGGGATAGAGCTCTTGCTCATGTGGGGTTAGATAACTCTTTTGACACCCCCCCCCCCGAATATGTCAATGGCCCATAAGTACATAAAAGATCTATCTATCTATCTATTGCCAGACGCCATAATCCCGTAAGGGGTGGCCATTTGTCTTTCAGTTATTTGTTATACGGGGAGGGGCACTAACCCTCCACCAACCCACTTGTTGACACGTAGGGAGCACGTGTGGTTTGGTTATATGGTTACCACCCAGCGTTGTAAATGGTTTCTTTGCTTACAAGAAACCATTTGGCTTGTCACTCAATGTAAAGCCACCTGTAAAGGAAAGAAAAGCATTAAGAAGTGAGAGGAAAGATGGGAGAACTAGGAAGAGAGGAGTGCAGGCACAGAAAAAGAATGATAAAGGCTAAGGAAGAAGTAGGCAGCACTACATCAAGTGAGAGGATGATGGTCGCCACCACCTAAAGAAGTTAGTTATATTAGTGATTTACATTAATGTGTCCCTTTGATGTAAATCACTATACAGCGTAATGTGTTACTGTGCATCCTTCTAAAGTACAGATTAAAAAAAAAAAAGGTATGTTAGAATGATGGCATGAGATGCGTGGAAAATATCAAAACGAAAGCAACGAGTGAAAACTGTCATCATGTAATACTGCCGGATTTTCGATAAAAGGATAACTAAATTTACTGCTTTATTTCACACTGACGATCGTAAATTAAGAAATAAACTGAATATTCAGTAAATTTTACAAATAAAGAATAGATTACATCAAATCAATTCACCTGAAGCTTCCAAAATACTGTATCCTTTTGTCATTTGCCATTGCAAATAGTTGTGCAATGTCTTTTAAGTTATGCAGATCTGTAAACTTTTTTATAAATGTACATCATCATAACACTGTTAAGTCTCCAAGAAAATTTTTTTAAAAAATTACCAATTTCAGGGACGTTTTGAGGCCGTATGCACTGGGTATTAAAGGATATTCTAAGTTCAAATAAGTACCGGTACACACACACACAAAAAAAGAACAGTTAAGCTTTTCTCACTCAATAATAAGGAACAGAGGCAGGCTGGATGGCGAAACTTAAAAAAAAAAAAAAAAATCTTACGAATGTTATGCTGTTATCTAGGCCACTGTAAGAAGTTCTAGGCATTGTGATAATGTAATTTTTTTGCGAATATATTGGGCCCACCCGGTTCCTACGCCACTGAAGTTTTGTATTCACCTTTATCTGCCTGTCTGTCTGTCTGTCTGTAGACAATATATATATATATATATATATATATATATATATATATATATATATATATATATATATATATATATATATATATATATATATATATATATATGTTATCGGATTTCAATGAATTCTGTGGTTAGGTGCGCAATGGGTCAAGGAAGAGCTGATTTGTTTTTGAGGTGGATTCGGATCCGGGTACTGGAATAATGAATAATTCTCTTTGTCGCTAAAGGAGGTATGCGTTCACACAGATTCTGTAACAGAGCAGACTAAATCAGTTAACTGACTGACTATGAGACGGTAAAATTCTTTGTCTCGCAGGAAAGAGGAATTACCACAGTAAATATTGAACTATATTGCCATTAGCGGAGGTATGCACTGTATGAATAGTTCCTAGTTAAAGCAAATGTTTTGATAGTGAAACCATAGAGCTACAGGTACCCGAAAGGTGAAAGGGATCAGGAAAAATACAAGTAGCTAATGCCATTAGGCCTACTCTGTCATTCTTTTTTCGTATATATGCATGTGTGTATGTATGTATTCATGTGTGTATGCATGAATGTATGTATGTATATATGTATGTATATCGTAGGCTATCAAATTGTCTGTCTGCCATCAACTGAGGCTTTCATTCACTCAATTAGCAACACCTTCATTCATTCATCATCATCAATCCATCTATCCATCCGTTCGTCTAAGTATTTTATGAAGCCATCTGTCCACTCACCAACTCATCTGGCCATCCAATCATCGACTCATCCAGCCATCCACTCATCCATCCATTCATCAGACCATCCATCCATTCATCAGCCCAACCAATCAGTCATCCATTTATCAGTCCATCCTTCCATCCGTGCCTTCACCCATTCATCAAGTCATTCATCTATCTGTTTTTAGTGTTTGTCCGTCTGTCTGTTTATCTATCGGTCAGCCTATCTATATTATTATTATTATTATTATTTTTATTATTATTATTATTACTTTTATTAGTTTTGCTTATCTTGTTTTTGTTTTTTTGTTGTTATTGTGAGCATAGTGGTGATGGTGGTAGTGGTGAGAATTATGGTGATGGTGGTAGTTGTTGTTGTTGTTGCTGTGTAACCAGTAATCATATCAACATTAATGACAAATCAAAATAATGGTATGTAAGTCAATTAGCGAACATGCATTACAAAATCAGCTTTGGTTAGTTTTCAAAACATTCGCATGTTATAATTCTCTCTCTCTCTCTCTCTCTCTCTCTCTCTTGTGTATGAAGTGCGTACAAAAAAATAAAATAAATCTCTGTTATGGCAATGATGCGATACCCTTGTTCTACTTTCATAAATTATTCGTAATATTATTTAATTTAGTCCTGCTCGAGGCAACTTTAGATTTTTATTTCAGATAATGCCAGACGATTTTTTTTTTTTTTTTAATAGCTGAGACTGAGTCGAAGGAGCCGGAATGTTCAGTACTATCGCCCTTAGCTCTCTCATGGTTTGGACATCTCTTGTATGGGATCTGTTGAAAACGAAACTGAACTTTTTAAGGAGTGCACCAACCAGCCGGCGTAGCGTGATAGCAACGGAGTGCTGTGTAGCGGAGACTTTGAATTTTAGTCTAACGCTAGCCTTATAATGCCACGTTACTTTGTCACAGAGGTACACACTTGAATAAGCGTATGTTTAGTACACTTGGAGATTTTCTACAGGTTGAAAAATCATGAATCTTGATGAGCAATGTTTATTCGTGAAATTCTTTTTCAGATTGAGAGAAATCTTCACAAAGACTTTTCAAATATTGCAACAGGCTTATGGGGAGGATTGCTTGAGTCGTGCGTAATGTCACAAGTGGTGCCAGCAGTTCAAATCAGAACATCCACTGAAGACGATCCCAAATCGGGACGGCCTTCCACGTCAACAGACGACGATCACGTTGAGAAAGTGCGTGCTATGATCCGTGAAAATCGTCGCCTGACTTTCCATGAATTTTCTGAAGAAGTAAACTTCATTTTTACCCGAAAAACTGAAGATGCATCATGCTGCAGCAAAATTTATGTCGCGCCGCTGACAAGTGAGGTGTTTGAATTTTCGAATATTAATGAAAACTTTCTGAAAAATATCATAACTGATGAAACGTGAATGGACAGAAACGACATTGAAACAAAAGGACAGTCGTCGCAGTGGGTAAGAACATCGTCACCGCAAACAAACAAACAAAAAAACATTTCAGAGTCGCTCAGATGTGGTGACGTTGATCATTTTTTTTTTTTTTAATTGGAAAGGCGTCGTTCATTATGGATTTGTTCAGCGTGGTCAGACGGTCAATAAAGAGTTTGATCTCCTGAAGTTTGAGGGAGGCAATGCAGAGAAAGAGGCCTGAGGCATGGGCAAACAAAACCTGGATGCTGCTCCATGACCGTGCGCCTGCTCACACGTCGCTCCTTATCCTTGACTTTTTGGCGAAACAAGAGACTACTAACAACATCCCTCAGTCGACCTGCACTCCAGATATGGCTCCTGCCCACTTTTTTTTTTTTTTCCTAAAGCTGAATTCCATCCTGAAAGGTAGCCGATTTTAGACGATAGAAGAGACAGAAAAATATTCACAACGAGAACTGCGCACCATTCCTGAAAACGCGTTCCAGGACTAGTTCCAGAACTGGAAAAAATTGTTAGAAACGTTATATGAATAGTGGAGGGGAGTATTTTGAAGGAGACAAATCTTAATATCGATATAACTTACGTGCGTACTATACAAGAAAATAATGAAGTTTCATGCACAAAATATATAGCTGGGAAAGAGGCATGGCGAACTTGTCAAACTTTCACAATATCTGAAACTCGTATTTATTTCATCCAGTAAATATGATTCGTCACAAACCTCTGGCACTGGATATAATCTGCCCTTGACCCGCTGTTTTCAAGGTCCAATTATCGTTTAAAGAGCGCTAATAACAGATAGGAAAGCGGAAACAAATGGTTTTTGTTAAAATGAGTGGGTGTCGGGGTGATGGGATGGAGAGAGAGAGAGAGAGAAAGAGAGAGAGAGAGAGAGAAAAGGGGGGGGAGGGAGAGATAGCGAGGGAAGTCAAGAGTATACAGAGAGTGCAAGACGGAGGGAGTAATGAAGACTGTATTAAGGAAAATAAAATCCTAAAAGTCTTCCAACCACCAATCGCATTCAGACTAGCGACCACTCATTTCCGAGTCCAATGTTCTATTCCAATCGCCTCACCCACCACACCTGCCCTTATATACAGTACTAGGTGGTCCAAATATTACTCACCCCACCTCTTACGTATTACGGGAGCTGCTCAGTAAGTGTTACCAGTGTTTAAATTGCATCATCTGCTTCCCATAACCCTAATCACTTTTATATTGTCTGCTTCTTTACGTCCACTACATGGTTTATTAGTAATTTCAGGAAGTAGCCAAAATATCTTCACTCGCATCTAACAGCAGCCACAGAGGCGACCCTGCAGCACACTAACTATTTCAGACCTGGTGGGGAACATACGGACCTCGTTGAATATGAAAGAGAGAGAGAGAGAGAGAGAGAGAGAGAGAGAGAGAGAGAGAGAGAGAGAGAGAGAGAGAGAGAGAGAGAGAGAGAGAGAGAGAGAGAGAAGGTTGAGGTTTATTGTTCCCGTAATGCCACTCAGGGATGAGCGAGGCTGGTCACTCATTTTAAACGTCAGGACCAACTTGCCTAGCCCTGGGCTCCTAGGCTCTTCATGGGGCAACACAGGATTAGATGATGATGATGATTATTATTATCTTACCGTTACTACTACTACTACTACTGCTGCTGCTGCTACTACTACTACTACTACTACTATTACTACTACTACTAGTACTACTACTACTACTACTACTACTACTATTACTACGACTACTAGTACTACTACTACTACTACCACTACTACTACTACTACTACTACTACTACTACTACTACTACTACTACTACTACAACTACTACTACTACCATTAGTGCTACTACCACTACTACTACTATGACTTTTTTAACATTGTTTTTATTATTATTATTATTATTATTATTATTATTATTATTATTATTATCATTATTATTATTATTATTATGATTATTGTTATTATTATTATTGCTGTTATTATTATTATTATCATCATTGTTATTATTATTACCATTTTTACTATTGTTGTTATTCCTCTCCATGATAAAATTCTTTTTTACTCCATCAGGAGCGTATGAGCTTGGGGCTAGGGTGCTTAGTCCCGAAATTTATGAGAAGGGTAAGCAGCCTCACATGCCCCTGAGTTTAGTGCCCTAGTTAGGTAATAAACCATACCGTACAGTGAAATCCTTACATGATCCATCTGGTAGAAGTGCCTTAACCCACTAGACCACCAGGCGTCATGTGATTATACAGTATGGTTACCACGCAGTGCAGTATATAGTTGTTTTCAGTTGTTACAGAAAAGCATTTGGTTTGTCATTCACAGCAGAGCCACTTGAAGGCAGCACTACATCGAGTCAGTGGATGATTGACACCCCCACCTGCCACAGCCTCTCCTCTTTGAGAATAAAACAATAAGGACGTCTATAAATAATGAAGGGGTTGTAAATTCGAGGTAATCAACACTTTTCTAAGTATTTCGGTCCGTCTGGTAATTTTAAGAAACTGGAGCTCGAGGATGACATATTATTTTACATCAGTGTCTTATAACAGGCATTGGCTATTATATATGATCATTTTTATCATCACTATTATTATAATAATAATAATAATAATAATAATAATAATAATAATTATTATTATTATTATTATTATTATCATTATTATTATTATCCATCCATCCATCATCCAGTCCTAAGTTTCCCCATGAGGAGCGTAGGAGACTGGGGCTAGGCAAGTTGGTTCTGACATTTAAGATGGGAGTGACAAGCCTCACTTATCCCTGAGTGGCATTATGCGAGCAATAAACCCCAACCATCCTTTGGGTATAAACCTTCACCGGCTTAATCCGATTGGAGGGCCATAATTACCCTCTAAACCACCAGGCGTCAAAATTTGGTTATATGGTTACCACCCGGCGCAGTAAATGGTTTCCTGGTGTACAGGAAACCATTTGACTTGTCACTCACTGTAGAGTCACCCACAGGCAGAAGGAAGAGGAAAGAATGAAGGAAAGAAAGACAGAAGAGGGAGTGTAGGCAGAAGGACGAGGAAAGACTAAAGGAAAGAAAGACAGAAGAGGATGGAAGGAGAGAAGAATGGAAGAGAGAAGAGGGCAGACACCTGTGAGCAGCACTACATCGAGTGAGTGGATGGTGAGCGCCCCCACCTACCCACTTATTATTATAAATATTAGAACGCCGTGACTTGCGGCACGCATTACTGGAGCACAAATTGAAGGGGAAACTGAAAGTAAAAAAAGTATGAAATCGTCGGAATCAAGGAAAGGGGTGGAAGAGAAAGAATTGGGCAAAAGATATGATACATTACCGTGAAGGGGAAAAAGAAAAGGAAATTAAGGAGGGACATGCCATTGTTCAATGAAAATGTAGTGAAAGAATAAAATGAAATAATGGAATCAAATAGAAAGATATAAAAAAAAAAAGAACAGTGATGAGGAGGATCCAATGTGTGGGGGAAAGGTTGAGAGGGCTAGGTGTGTTGAAGCGAGTTACTGACTCCATACTAAGTTCTTGATTTTATACAGGATCCTAATCTACACCTGTGGAATATAGTTCTCATGTGTGGGGGAATCACCAATTACAAAGTTTCTAAACAGTGTTCAGTCAAAAGCTATTTGTCTCCTCCACTCACAGATTCTCGGCAGCCTCTCTTCACTGTAAGGTTGCATCTCTCTTTCTTTTCTGTCACCTCTACTCTGGCTGTATCTCTTCTAAACTCTTTGCTTACATTCATCCTACTTTACGGCGGACGCGTAGCACTGGTCTAGCTGCACACTCAATTCCTTTCTGTCCAACTCTCTCTCTCTCTCTCTCTCTCTCTCTCTACTTACGCAACTAGTCACCTCTAGAACTACCTTCCTGTTTTTCTCCGCTGACTATGACCGTCAGTCATCTAAATACGGTGTGCTCAGAAATCTCTAAATAAACAGAACATCATTTTTTTTTTTAAGGAGCAATTTTTTGTTTTTAAAACTTTGGGTTCTTTCTTTTTTATAAGGCTAAAACTATCCATCCATCCATCCATCATCCAGTCCTACGTTGCCCCATGAGGAGCGTAAGAGCCCGGGGCTAGGCAAGTTGGTCCTGACATTTAAGAGGAGAGTGACCAGCCTCAGTCATCCCTGAGTAGCATTACGTGAGCACTAAACCCCAACCACCCACTGGATATAAACCTTCACCGCTCAATACGATTGGAGCGCCATCATCGCCCACTAAAACCACCAGGCGTCAAAATTTGGTTATATGGTTACCACCCTGCACAGTAAATGGTTTCCTGGTGTACAGAAAACCATTTGGCTTGTCACTCAGTGTGGAGTCACCCACAGGCAGAGCGAAGAGGAAAGAATGAAGGAAAGAAAGACGGAAGAGGGAGTGTAAAGTCACCCTTAGGCAGAAGAATGAGGAAACAATGAAGGAAAGGAAGACAGAAGATGAAAGGAAAGAAGGTAGGAGGAGAGGAAAGGGTAGACACCTGAGAGCAGCATTGCGTCAAGTGAGTGGATGGTGAGCTACCCCACCTACCAGAAATAAGGCTAAAATTAACATGTGTAAGTAGCCAGTTCGTAATTCGTAAGATACTCATGTAAATAAGTCGTATAACATTCGTGCAAAAAATGCTTTTGGTTTCTCAGGAACTATTGTTCATGATACATTAGTTGCATTTCATCAGCATTCATAGCGCTACAGTATCCATCATTCGTTGGTGGTTGCAATTTTTCGTGTTTCAATACTTACATCAAAATTCAAAATTCATCAGTATTCATTAATGACTAATTCTCCCGGAATCAGAATGCATCGTATTCATAACGTATAAGAAAATCCCACCACCTGACAAACCATGACTCGTGTAAGTAGTCCTAATGCTTAAAATAGTGGTTGATATTTGCTTATAGATCGATAACCGTATATGCATACAGGACTGGTGTGTGTGTGTGTGTGTGTGTGTGTGTGTGTGTGTGTGTGTGTGTGTGTGTGTGTGTGTGTGTGTGTGTGTGTGTGTACGAGCTCGCCCGGTGTGTGTATGTGTGTGAAGGGAGGGGAGGGGGGTGCTGGCGCAAGTGCAGCCTTTGATATTGGTTGGCGTAATTGAATCAATTATAGATGTTATTTGCTTGGTTGTTTTTAGAAGTTGTAATGGTTGGCATTGCCTGTCTGTGGCTGTCACAGAGTTAACTGCTGGTCATTTCGCTAAGTAACAGCTGCTGTTATTGGTGGCTTCCTTTCTAATTTATTCAGTCTGCTGACATACGATGACATTAAACTCGCAATAGGTCTCTCTTTTCTTAGGGCTTTGTTGAGGTTGTATCGGACTCCTTAACCGTTAAAGTCTCTATCTTGAGCTGAATAAATCGTCAGATGACGGAATAAATATGACAGGTGTTCATGGGTCCAGGGAATAAACTCTCCCTCATGCACATATATTTTCTCAGCTGAAAATATCGCTTGGCTTTAGTTGGAAATAATAGTAGACATGACATGAGCACGTGAAGGTTAAAGTACGGTTTCAGAGGTTGTGCTGTATTTCGTAGACTATCAGTTATTGTGCTAAGTGACAGATGCTGTTTAGGTTATGTCAGCTCGGCTTTCATCCTTCCATGACGCCAGAAGTCTTTACTAATTTATTCTTTCTATCAACAAACTAGTGTATACCTGAGGAGTGCTAATCTCAAGCGTTTAACCTTCAGTCCGATGACGTATTTTCTTAGTAATTCTTCGTATTACAATAACTGTTCTGGAGAGACTTTTTGAACTAGTTGGGTTAGACCACAGCCTGGAATAATTAGTACAAAACGTTGCCATGAATTGAATAAAATCGTCTAGTCGTTACAAAACTAACATTAACATACACCATGGGATGCCAGTTGTAAACCCAGCCTACATTAACCCTTCCATGACGTGAGAAGCTCTATCTACAGGAAGGTCTATAACGTTCTTCTTCCACTCCGTAAGACGATTTCCTGTGCGTTGCGAGAACAGTTCAGTGTTTTCAGTGTGTACCCTGCATCATTTATTCACTTCTCACCCCCAGTACCACACCCACGCTCACGCCAGATTACTGAGCCATATCCACAACAAAATACCACCAGGTTACTTTCTATTAAAGCGCTATTTATGGATCACCGTCTTGTATTTCCTTTGATGGCCAAGACACTGTTTTATCCAGCTTGAGTGGCGCTTCTTGTGCAATACTGATTAACTTTTTGATTGCCTGGATTTGTCACAAGTTGATATAATTCTGTGGACATGGGACTCGTTTCGATCAGCAGACAACTTCTAAAACACTCGACCACCAAATAAAAGTCAATGATCACTCACTCACTCACTCTGAATCAGCCTTCACTCACTCATTCACTCTAACTCAGCCTTCACTCACGCACTCACTTACTCTAAATTATTCATCACTCACACACTCATTCATTCTATAGCACCATTTGCTTAACGAACCCTAAATCAACCTTCAGTCGCCAAGTCTCTCTAAATCAGCATACATCTCTCATTCACTCACTCCAAATCAACCTTCAGTCACTCACTAACCAACTCATTTACTCACCCTACTCACTCTGATTAAGCCTTTAATCACTTGTTCATTCACTCACATTAAACCAGGCTTAACTCACTAACTCACTCTAAATCAGCATTCAGTCACTCACTCACTGTATATGAATGCTTCCTTACCTTAAATCACCCATTATGCACCCTCTCACTCTACAGTATCCACCACCCGCTCACTCATCATATTCCTACTTATCATTCACTCACGGACTCATCACCTCTCGCACTCCCCCAGTTCTTGACCTCGCTTTCACTCTTATTTATTCACTCACTTTAACTTATGCTCATTTACTCCTTACAGTGCTCCCAACTTTCCTTCACCACTTTATCTCTTACCCATCAACCTCTTCCTCATGTACACACTCATTTACTTAATTTCTCATTTACTCACCATCTAGCCCTCCGTACCTCACAGACCATTCTCTCAGTCATTGCTTATTCATCCTCCTCGCTTTCACATATCCACACATTTAGTTTAATCTTTCGCTATCCCTCATACTCATACTCATCTTATGCTCATCCTCCACTCTCTCCTTTTCACTTTTCTCCATATCTCTTACTTTAACTCAGCAGTCACTTTCCAGATATAAGCAAATAAGAGTTAGGTGAGAGTCAGTAAAAACTGAGGAAGAGAAAGACAAGCAAGTGCAAGTATGAGCTAAGTGAGTAAAGGTGGTGAAAATTGGATTTTTTCCCCCCTGTATGTCTGCTAACTCATTAAATCTTCTGGTTGCAACTATCACCTAATCCTCTCTCTCTCTCTCTCTCTCCTTTAACATGCCTAGTAGAGTTTACATGTTCGGCCCTTTGTACTGCGAAGTGTATGGTAGCTGTATGAGTCAAACACAAAAGAATAATACGCACTCTTATCAGGAAAGCATAGGAGACTGTCAACGTGGAAACTTTGTAAACATGACTCCGGGTCCTAAAGTGGCTCCCTATAGTCACAGCTTACGCAACACAAGCCTCTAATTATCACAGTTTATCTGGACACAGCCGCATGATACACAGGGGTAACCAGTGACCCGCCTTGAGGGATTTGACGTAACAAGGCCTGCGTGTGTGGTGTGTTAAGGCACGTTTGTAAAAGCAGGGACATAATTTATCCTAATGTTTGACCTCTTCTCTTTACCACTTTCCTTTGCTGGCTGATTTTCCTTAGCTGAGGAAAGTTGATGTTTTCCTATTCCTACGTGTCACTGAAGCTTATTTATCCAACATGAGAGAGATTTTGTAATTTTTTCTGCCCATTGACGATTCTCTTTAATACCATCCGTGAGGTTGGGAAATGATGGACATTCCCAGGTGTTAAGCATACGTAGCTGAGGGTGACAGGCAACACAGTTAATTGGGAAAGGGCTTGAATCCTGCCGCTGAGGTGCTCTTTTAATAGCTTAGAGTAGTGAATCGCTTGTAGTAGAGGAAGACAGAGTGCGGAAAAAGGCTGAAGTGGGTTGAGGTGTGTATTTCAGGTGGTACAGGAGGATTCGTAATACCTCTTCCTAACCAAATACTTTTGCATATTATACCTTCACTTTCCCCTGCAAGTTGGGTTTATAGCTTTAATACCGACACGGTTCAATATGATACGTAAGTGTAATTTTACGTGGTATAGTAGGCTTAAAGTATTTCATCCTCAGGAATTGATTTTCTTTATTACCCACTAACATACTACTGTTTATTACTGACTCGTAAAACCTTTAAAATATTAAAACAGTTTACATCAGTACCATAGTACCATACGATAAGTTACTGATGTGTAATTTGCAGAATGAGTCGTAAAGAATAAGAGTCACGAAATCTCTAGCCCTTCGTACGCCGGGTGAAAAATCAACCTGGAACACCACGTGGGGTCTTGAAATACCCCAATTAAATTTTTGGATTTCTGCCGTATGCACAAACTTACAAATGCAATATTTTGTACATAAGTTGCCCAGGACACGGCACGTGTAGCCAGCCAATCCACCATGTGTCCCTTTTGTGTAATATTTGTGTGTGTGTGTGTGTGTGTGTGTGTGTGTGTGTGTGTGTGTGTGTGTGTGTGTGTGTTTTATTGAAAGTAAAATTTCCATGATTTTCTTCAAAATTTATGAACGTCTGCACATGTAATGAATAAAGTGGCATATATTTTCAGGTTACAGCATTCTTATTCATTCAGCAAACCCTTAACTTAATAAAATAAATGTATTTTCAGCTAAAATACCATAGAAAAAATATCATGAAAATAAAATGAAGCGAAAAATTTGGCTGAATCTGTGTTCAGAACATAAACAAGACTGACATTACTGCCATATTTATTATAAAAAAAACTCCTGAATGACTTTAACATCAGATAAATCACTGCAGGTGTCATTATCAGCATGAGAATGGGAGGATCTACGATTCTCCTTGCTGACTGTAGAACATCCCAACATTCAGTGACATGGTCAGTAACATCTAGAATTTGGTAGAAAAAAAAAAGTTACACTGAATGCCAGGTGGGGTACAGGACGACCCCGGTGATGTTTGCGCCCTCTTAACTCCTGAACTATAAGAGTTTTTCCACTCAAATGTGTGATTATACACTGGCTAAAGACAATATCATGGTTCGGCAGATCCCTAAAACAATAAGTTGCTGATTGGTATCAATTAATAATGTGCTGGGGTGAGTCTGACCCCACCTGGCGTGCGAAGTGTTAGAGTAGCCGAGCACATACGTACATACATTCATATATACATGTATACATACATGCATGCCTATATACATATGTACACACAACAAAAAACCTATCGTTACACCTTCTGCGCGATATAAAATGACACAAGAATGAAGGTTTTTGATAACAGCCTCCTCCATTGGTATCCCTGCGTGTGTTTGTTGCATATTTATTATAAGCTATATCCATTGCTTCTCCCATGCATATTTCTACCTCGTCCTATTTGGCAACTCACCCACTGTCAGGCTTACCAACCCTAGCGAGACAGCCAGGTTGTTCAGTATGAAACACATCGGACCCCCCTGTAACGATAGTTTTTTTGCTGTGTGTACATACATGCATATATACATAAACACATGCGTATGTACATCGATTGATTGATAGATCTTTGATAGAGATTAGATAAATATATAGATCATTAGGCAGGTTTTAGGTAACCTACCTAGACAGGAAGAAATAAAGCTACCGAAACTGACCTGTAGACAGCTAGAAAATTACTGAATTGATAGATGGATAGATAGTTAGACAGATCGGTGGATAGGTAGGTAGGTAGTATCTAAAACAGTAAGCAAGTAGCTAGCAGATAGTTAGCTAGCTACCCAGTATATATATATATATATATATATATATATATATATATATATATATATATATATATATATATATATATATATATATATATATATATATATATATATATATATATATATATATAAATATATATATATATATATATTTTACGGAACAGAGAAAGATAATGTACACTTTAAGTGAGAATACTAATAATCACTACTGTCCCGTAATGGTCCAGGTTCAAAATAAAAGAGTTAGGTAAAATTACAAGTTAAAGTTTAATGCTCAAACTAACAACAAAACATTCAGGACTCATAAGGATAATGTAATGGCAAAAAACAGGTTAAATATATGGTTAACTGCAATAGCCTCTATTAACACGAAATTAGCATGAGTAAATTTATCTAAGTCAGCCCTGTTAAAATGATATACCAGATAATACTCAGTGAATGCCAGATATATTATTACAGATACAAAATATTATTAATGATGGCTGACAATAAGAGCCTTTACACAAATTACAAAAACCTTACTAGGCCTAAGAATTAACCTTATGCTACACAGTACAAGAAAAAATGCAACGACAGTTATACTCAAATTACACACAGCTGCTAGATGGTTGGAGACTTCCTGAGCACTCACAATAATAATAACTGTACAGGGGAGGACAGAGATGTGAGCAAAATGAGGAGTAGATCTAAGTGGCAATAATGCAGAGACTGAGCTCATTATATAGGGGCCAGCAGAGCTTGATACAACTTGTAAGAAGGACGCGCAAATGAAGCCATAGGGGACAAAGAGCTGACAATCCTGCTCTGAACAACAGAAAGGACGACTTTACTATAACGGTAGAAGGGGGGACTGAGGCAGAACACGCTCGTGATCAAACATGCAGCATACTGTGCGTTAAAATTACACAAAGGATGATGAAATAGGCTATGTAACACCTCCCCACAAAGAAAAAGAAATTTACAAAGGAAATTTCTTAATACTCTAAAACAATCTGTCTAAAGTCTAGGTAAGCAATCTGCAATAACATTTTCTTTCCCCTTGACATGTTGTATGTCTAATGAATACTCCTGAAGAAGTAGACTCCATCTTGTCAATCTCTGATTTTTATCTTTAAACTTACTAAGGAATTTCAGTGGGTTATGATCGGTATAAATGACTATGGGGTCAAAACCAGAACACAAATAAAATGAAAAATGCTGTAAACCCAAAATCAAGGCCAAAAGCTCTTTCTCAATAGTTGAATAGTTCTTTTGAGGTGGAGTGAACTTCTTACTGTAATAAGATACAGGGTGTTCAATACCCTGATCATCCTCTTGCATCAAAACGGCCCCAGCTCCTGTATCACTTGCATCAACAGACATCTTAAAAGGCTTAGCAAAATTTGGAGTAGCGAGCACTGGCTGACTTAATAGGATAGCTTTAAGTTTGCTGAAAGAGGATTCACAGTTATCGGTCCAGACAAATTTAACTCCCTTTTTCAGTAGGTCTGTAAGTGGTGATACAAGAATTGAAAAGTTAAGAACAAATCTCCTGTAATAACCTACCATTCCCAAAAATCTTTGTAGCTCTTTCCTAATTTTAGGTCTGGGAAGATCACTTATAACCTGAACCTTAGCTCCTGGGGGTGCAACATGTCCATCACCAATTACATACCCAAGGTACTGAACTTTAGCTTGACCAAACTCACACTTTGATAAATTAGCTACAAGATTAGCATGAACCAAACGCTCAAGAAATTTACTGACATGGCATAGGTGATCTTTCCAGTTGTCACTGAAGATTAATATATCATCAATATAAACAACACACCCTGCCAAACCTTCTGTTACAACATTCATGAGCTTCTGAAATGTGGCTGGTGCATTCTTCATACCATATGGCATTACAGAACATGCAAAAGTCTTTCCTAGTGTTACAAAACATGAGATCTCCCTAGCACGTTCAGTCATAGGTACTTGCCAGTATCCCTTTAACAAATCAAACTTACTTATGTACCTAGCCTTTCCGCTCTTGTCTATGCAATCTTCCACACGAGGGAGAGGGTAAGTGTCTGTTTTGGTTATCTGATTAACACGTCTGTAGTCGATGCAAAGCCGCTGTGACCCACCTGGCTTAGGGACTAGAGTGACAGGAGAACTCCACTCGCTCTGACAGGGCTCAATCATCTTTTGGTCCAACAGGTAGCCAAGCTCCTTCTCGATGAGAGGAACTTTCACTAGGTTCACACGGTAAGGAGGCAGTTTAATTGGCTTTGCGTCTCCAACATCGACATCATGCATCAACACAGTGGTTCTTCCTGGAATGGCACGGAACACATGCGGGTACTCCTGCAGAAATACCGAAAACTCCTGCCTTTCCTCGGGAGGTAGATGAGAAAGCTTAGTCTTGAGATCATTCATGATATCAGGATTCTTCCCCAAAGTATCACTCAGGCTCATAATGCATGGGAGAGCTTCACTTGCAGACTCGGGTGGAACAGCTACAGTGCAGACTGGATTATTTTCGTCCCGCCTGTGATATAACTTTAGCATGTTGATGTGACATAGTTGCTTGTTCTTTCTACGATCTGGTGTGGCGATGACATAGTTGACATCACTGAGTTTCTTCTCCACGAAATAAGGACCACTAAACTTGGCTTGAAGAGGTTGCCCATGAACTGGTAGCAGAATCAAAACCTGATCTCCTGGCTGAAAGTGGCGTAACCTGGACTTCTTATCATACCAAGTCTTTATCTTCTGAGCAGCTCCTAAATTCTCTCTCGCCAGCTGTAAAGCAGTGGACAGCCGTTCTTTGAACTTCATCACATACTGTACTCCAGCAGGTTGATGTCATCTTCCTCTGACAGCCAGCATTCCTTGAGTAACTTAAGGGATCCTCTTACTTCATGGCCAAACAGTAGTTCAAAAGGTGAGAAGCCCAGTGATTCATTTGGAGATTCTCTTGCGGCAAACACAACGAACGGAAGACCTTTATCCCAGTCTTTCTGATGTTCCAAACAGTATTTCTTGAGCATCGATTTGAGTGTTTGATGATATCTCTCCAACGCTCCTTGGGTCTGGGGATGGTAAGCTGAAGACGTGATCTGGGTGATGCCCAACTCTTTCAGAGACTGCTTGAAAACGTTTGACATGAAATTACTTCCCCGGTCTGACTGTACCTCCTTGGGCAGACCAAACTTTGTGAAGAACCCTAGCATTTCCTTAACCACGTTCTTTGCTGAGATATTTCTAAGCGGAATGGCTTCAGGATAACGAGTAGCCATATCAATCAGGGTCAACACATAAGAAAATCCTGAAGAAGTCTTAGGAAGAGGGCCCACAATATCCACCAAAACACGGGTGAAAGGCGCCTCAAAAGGAGATGGGAACTAGAGGTGCAACCTTTTCGGTCTGATTACACTTCCCCACAACTTGACAGGTGTGACAAGACTTACAATACCAGGAAACATCCCTGAAGATACCTGGCCAGTAGAAGTGTTTCAAAATGCGTGCCACAGTCTTCCTCACTCCAAGGTGTCCTGCCAAACTGGAATCATGAGCCACTCTAATGATATCCTGCCTACAAACACGAGGGATGACAACTTGATGTACAACCTCCCACTCACAGTCGGCTGATGCTGTTGGGGGTCTCCACTTCCTCATAAGTACTCCTGACTTTATATAATAACAAGTAGAAGCACCAGCTGATTCTTCCTCACTGCAAGCAGAGTTAGCTAGACCTTTCAACTCAGGGTCAGCAACCTGCAACTCAACCAACTCTTGACGAGACAAATTATCAACACTATGCGGTACTGCCTCATCTGGTGAGTGGTCCAAATTAGCAAGAAAAGTGTCAGCTAGGATAACATCATCATCATCATTATCCTCTAAATCACCAGTAACTTTAGACTTAGCCCTAGTGACAGCACATGCAGGGAACACATCAGGGACATCACAATCTTGGGCCGCAGCCACTGGCTCACTAGACAACTGAGGAGCTGGAGACACTTGACTTCCACCAATATCATTTCCAAGTAAGAAAGTTACACCTGACATTGGGAGTGTCTCAACCAACCCAACCATAACGGAACCATTAACAAAACCAGACTCTAAATTCACTCTGCACAGAGGGACAGAGAAGTAATTATTCCCTACACCTTGTAAGGTTACAGTTTCATCAGAGGAATTAACATTAGAGCCTAGAACACTGGTCAGCATAAGGGATTGGCAAGCACCTGTATCACGATATATTTTAACTGATTTCCTGTCATTACTGTCCAGAGGACTGACAAAACCATCAGACAGGAAATTAGCACATGAACTCTTGAGAGTGTCACCCACGTTACTGCTCAAAAGAGGAGCTCCATCATGAGAATTTAAGTTACCCCTCAAAGCAGGTTCAGTTAACTCAGTTAAAGAATTATGGGAACTCTCAAGGGTGGACACTTGACCAATTGACTGAATATTTAAAGACCCCTTTTTGTTCACATCACGCTGTCTCCTGAAACATTTCTCCGTAGTATGACCAAGCTTACTACAATAAGTACATTTACTTTTCTGAAATCTAGAAGTGAAGCTGGTATTTACTTCCTGAGAAACATCATCTTTATTCTCTTTCCTGTTACCTGTACTCTGAGTAGAGGCAACATACTTACTCTCAGCTTTCCCTTTTTCTCTAGAATATCTCTTGTGAGTGAGAACATATTCATTAGCTAAAAGTGCAGCATCGGACAAATTATCTATTCTTTTCTCATCAAGATATAGGCTTACATCTTTACTAATACACCTTTTGAAGTCCTCCAGCAAAATCATCTGCTTAAATTTGTCAAAATCAGAACCCACATTCTTAGAATTTAACCACTGCTCTAACAGATCTTCTTTGATTTTTGCATACTCAACATGGGATTGCTTATTTTGCTTGTAAGTTGTCCTAAATTTTACTCTATAGGATTCAGGAACAAGCTCATAGGCCTTAAGAAACAAGCTCTTAACTACATCATAATTATGAGATTGATCCTGAGGCAAAGATGCATAGGTTACTTGAGCTTTACCGGTGAGAACAGTTTGAAGGAGTACTGGCCAATATTTTTGGGCCAATGAAAACCTGTAGCTACCCTCTCAAACAACTGAAAATACTTTGTTAAATCAGATTCATTAAAAGGAGGGACAAGTTTAACATTTTTAGCCACATCAAAGTCATCAGAGCTAGATGATCCAGTTCCACCTTGTTTCATGCGATACTCATGGTCTGCCTGAATCCTAGCAAGTTCAATTTGTGCCTGTATCTGTGCCTCCTGAATACGAGCCTGAGACTCCGCCTCCTTAGCCTGAGACTCAGCCTCCTTAGCACGTGCTTGAAATTCAGCCTCCTTAACACGAGCCTCCTGCATGGCTAGCTGTAACTTAGCTAATTCAATCTGCGTTTGCTCATTTGGAGGAGTTACATTAAACAAGCTTTTATTAATCATGCCAACAATTTGATATTTAGAATGATGAGAGTGAACTGCAATTCCCAATTGTTGAGCAACAAGCTTAAGTTCATTCTTTGTTCTGTTTTCTACATCACACACTGTTTGCACATTTGACAAAAAATCTTTGGCTTCATCAAGTGTAGTAATAGTAGACATCATGAAAAAACACAGTCGCAAAATATCAAGCAATATCCTTATGATAATATCCGGAATATCCTGATATGAGGTCGCCAAATTTATGTTACGGAACAGAGAAAGATAATGTACACTTTAAGTGAGAATACTAATAATCACTACTGTCCCGTAAAGGTCCAGGTTCAAAATAAAAGAGTTAGGGAAAATTACAAGTTAAAGTTTAATGCTCAAACTAACAACAAAACATTCAGGACTCATAAGGATAATGTAATGGCAAAAAACAGGTTAAATATATGGTTAACTGCAATAGCCTCTATTAACACGAAATTAGCATGAGTAAATTTATCTAAGTCAGCCCTGTTAAAATGAGATACCAGATAATACTCAGTGAATGCCAGATATATTATTACAGATACAAAATATTATTAATGATGGCTGACAATAAGAGCCTTTACACAAATTACAAAAACCTTACTAGGCCTAAGATTTAACCTTATGCTACACAGTACAAGAAAAAATGCAACGACAGTTATACTCAAATTACACACAGCTGCTAGATGGTTGGAGACTTCCTGAGCACTCATAATAATAATAACTGTACAGGGGAGGACAGAGATGTGAGCAAAATGAGGAGTAGATCTAAGTGGCAATAATGCAGAGACTGAGCTCATTATATAGGGGCCAGCAGAGCTTGATACAAATTGTAAGAAGGACGCACAAATGAAGCCATAGGGGACAAAGAGCTGACAATCCTGCTCTGAGCAACAGAAAGAACGACTTACTCTACTATAACGGTAGAAGGGGGGACTGAGGCAGAACACGCTCGTGATCAAACATGCAGCATACTGTGCGTTAAAATTACACAAAGGATGATGAAATCATAGGCTATGTAACAATATATATATATATATATATATATATATATATATATATATATATATATATATATATATATATATTTTTATATATATATATATATATATATATATATATATAGAGAGAGAGAGAGAGAGAGAGAGAGAGAGTGAGAGAGGGAGGGAGGGAGGAAGAGAGAGAGAGACTGGCAGCTATACAAATATAGTTGCACAATATTACTACGTACTATACTGTTTCACCAAGTTTGGCACCAACAGTGATGTCCTCAATGCCTGTAGTGTTAATGTAAATCCTCTGCACCAGGCGAACCTCTATTTATTACCTTGAGAGCATAATAAAAAGGCAGTACAAAACGGTATATCCAGTACTGAGGATCTTTATCAATGCTACAGGTGTTGAGGACATCACTGATGATGCCAGACTCGGTGAAATGGACGATAAGCGGTATGCTAGCCCATAACACTGTAGTGGAATGGAAATGCATATAATTCCACTCTAGTTCAAACATGAGCATACTGTTCCGTTATGAAACCTATTTATGCCTAACTGCAAAAAGACATGCATGTTTGGCAATTTTCGAACACATTTTCGAGTATAACAACGTAATTCATATCCAGACAATAGAGGTATTTTAGATATTTTACAGCATCTTCGCTTAATAATTACATTTCTTTTCAACTTTCCAGCTGTATTCCTGACAAGTTGTGTAAAACTAATGAAAAGGCAAACGAACAGGTCATTTTTGTCTCTTATATAAGAGCATCTATGTTTTATTACTAAACCAAAATATACTTGCAAATATATTTATTATAGCATTGTTGTTGTTATGTCTGTTGATGTTATTGTTGTTGTTGCTGCCTTTGTTGTTGTTGTTAATGTTGTTGTTGTTGCTGTTATTGCTGTTCTTGTTCTTCTTTTTCTTCTTGATGGTTGTGATGGAGGTGGTGGTAATTGAGGATGTAGATGAAAGGAGGAACACACACACACACACACACACACACACACACACACACACACACACACACAATTCTCAGCATATATACTACATGGCTTCCCATCGCATCAACTTGCTAACTTCCTGTAATTAGTGCATTCTCTCTCTCTCTCTCTCTCTCGTGTCAAAATTCTAGCCTTAAATGCAGATGAAAAGCTGTGATTGTATATGTACTGTATGTATGACTGCAAGCTATTGTGTGTGTGTGTGTGTGTGTGTGTGTGTGTGTGTGTGTGTGTGTGTGTGTGTGTGTGTGTGTGTGTGTGTGTGTGTGTGTGTGTGTGTGTGTGTGTGTGTGCATGTGTCGAAATATAAATCCGTTTACGATATTTTAAACAAAAGCTGAACGCCAAGGCTACTGATGCAACTAGTCAGTTATTCACATGGGTTAATGATATTTATTTTGCACAATATGAACTCCCTCCTCATTCTCTGTCCCGTCCTCCTTTCCCCTCTACCCTTTTCCTCTCCCATCCTCTTCCAATATTTCCGCTTCCCGTCACACCTGTCTGCTTCCCCTATCCTTCACCATCATCCCACTTTTCCATCCTCTTCCTTCCCCTATCTCCTTCCCTTTTGCCCCCCTTTTCTCTCTAATATCCTCTCTTTTCTTCGCTATTCCTTTTCCCTTTTTCTTTTCTGTCAGTTCCATTCCTCTGTACTTCTTTCCCTCTTCCTTTATCTTTCTGCTTTCCTTTCGCTTTTGTTATCTTCCTTGCCCTCTCCACTCTCCCTTTCCTCTCTCCCCTCTCCTCTTTTCCTCGTAGCCTCTCCCCTCCCTCCTCTCTCCTCGTCTCTCTGCTTTCCTTCATCTCATTTTCTCTATGTCCCTCATTTCACCCTTTCACCTTTTCCTTGCCTTCCCCCCTCCCTTTTCTTCTCTCTCTCTCTCTCTCTCTCTCTCTCTCTCTCTCTCTCTCTCTCTCTATTGAGTGTTAGTGTTCGTGTAGGCACAGGTAAATCCCATCGTTCCCCTCAACCCCCCGAAAATATACCTCTCCCTTCCCCCACCACACTCTGTCCTCCTCTTTTCTATTTCTCCATTCCTTTATTTTTCCCCTCTCTCCTCTCCTTCCATTTCGTTCTTCCCTCTCCTCTCTATTCTGTCTCATCTTTCTACCCCTTCTTTTCCTCTCTTCTCTTTCTCATCTCCTTCATCCCTTCTACTTCTCCTGCACTCACTCTTCCTCCAATGCTCTACACATATTCCTCCCCTCTCCTCCCACTTTGCTCCATCTCTCCACCTTTTTTCTTATTCTCGTCCCATCTCACCTGCACCTCAACACTCAAACTCTTTTGTCCTCCACCTCCTGTCTCCTATCCTCCATTACTAAACAGCAACTATCCACTCTCCCCTGTCACCTGCTTTCTAAATTACCTATCCACCCATTCCCTCTCCTCTCTTCTCTCTTTCCTGTACCTCCCTCTTCCCCTCTTCTTTCCTCAGCCTTATTACTACCTTTTCTCTCTTTTCACTTTTTTTTTCCTCCTCATCTCACCTCCTCCACCTGATGACTCCTAAGGCTCGGATAGGCGCAGAAACACCCACCTCTCCTCTCTCCCACCCTAATATATTCCTCTCCTCCCTTGCCTCTCCCTCCGTCTTAACCCCTCTTGCCTCTCTCCATCCCCGTCTTTTCTCTCTCTTCCCTCCTCTCTCCTCTCTGTCTCTGTCCTAGATCTTTTCGCTTTACCCTCTCTTCCTTTTCTCCTCCCGCTCCCCCCGACCATCCCCCTCTCCTCTCCCTTTCCTCATCCCTCTCTTCCCTTCCCACTTCACTTCCTGCACTTAATGACCTTTAATATTCAGGTAAACACAAGGAACCACCATCTTTCCCCACTCTGCTCATAATAAATCCCTCTTTTAAACATCTACATAACCTCAGATTATAGAGGACAGAGTGGCTGAAGAGAGAAATATGGGTAGTGAATCAGTGCGCACTAATTTCTAAAAAATGTGAACAGTGAAATTGGGAAACGTGCAGAATTAAGAGTAAATTTCAACTTGTGGCAACGAAAAACTAGGGCTGACTGAGGCCACTGAGAGAGGCATGTGTCTGATCCCTTCTGAGGTGTGATATATAAAGGAACTGAACCAGGTAGTGTATTTAACTCTCCTAAGCTTAAAGATCAATTATGGAGGCGAAAATCTGAGTTCCATACTGCGCTAAGTGCTGTTATTCATCGTTCCTAATAAAAATCGATATTGTTTCCGCAACCACCCGCAGTAAATAAAAGTAAATATAGTAATTAGCAACTGGCATTCGAACACCTTCATGGCCAGTGTAGCGCCACAGCAGCCAGTTTCAAACACCGAAATGTCTCGTAACGGAGAGACATTAACTCTTGCTTCAACGATGTTTTATCATTTTGCATCACTGAACATTAATGGTTCACTTTACGTTAAGAAGTTTTACGACGTGGGTACCCAGAGACAAAGGATTCGTGACGTCATTAGAGCTTTTTTAATCCTTGCGTAGAATATGGGTTTTGGAATTTGAGATATTATTATAACGCTTCTCAATAATACCAAAGTATTTTGTTTCGGTACATGGTTAGAAATAATGTATTAATGGTGCAGAACAAACACTTCCATTCAGGGATTCATTTTGTTATTTACCTTTAAATCCTGTATAAGACTGTTTGTCCATACTTTTACCTTCATTCACACAGCTGTTGAACACCTCACAATCGAATTAGAGTGAATAATAAAGTGACAGTATGCGGAACGGGAAGCAGTCTGTAATAAAAGTTAAATATAGATACTTATTTATCCCAAGAAAAGTTAGGATCCTTCATAAACCTAGTAAATTTGTTAGAGTTCTTTTAACATCTTTTTCCCATCCTACGCTCCCTCACTCAGTGGTAAAAAAAAAGCACTGATCTCAAAGCACTCGTAAAATGCAGGTCCGATTGGTAGATGGCATAGGAGAGTATGTAATGCCTCTTCCTGAGCGATTTATTCTGTATGTTACATCTCCCCATCCTCGTGCATGATTATGAAAAACATTTTTGTCGTTACTGTATATAAATATAAGAAATTATCAAAATGCAACAGGCATAATAATTAGTTAAAAAGGTGCAACGAAGCCTTCAACGCCGCCTAGAATACAACCTGTCCAGTCTAGTATTCTTCCCGTACATTTATATTTCTGAACTTTTAACTTAGAATTTTCGAAATGTTTGTAAGTAGAGTTGCCAAATTAAACGCAGACAAGGTTTCCCTGACGGGGACGTGAAGCAGGTTCACAGGTGGTAGGCAAACCAATCCTTCAGAGGACAACAATCTGAACCAACTCAGAATGCCAGCAGATGCACTACAAATACAGTAGTTGCAAGTGCAGAGTTTAAGCTGTAAACGTTTGTCAAGTTTGGAAGCTTTGTTACACACATGCATACATATGTACCACCAGTAAAAGGTGAAAATCGGAAAACACACTCATGACAAAAGTGGTGTGGCCCTTCATAAATATCAATCAATGAGGGGGGAGGGGGTGAAATTTGTAAAAGTCTATGTTCAAATCTCGCCATATTTCACCTCCTGTCATTGCAGGTGGCACCCAAGACAGGTGACATCAGTCTGGATGAAACTTAGATTTGCAGCTATTGATCCCCAGAGGTTACGTGGACAAAGTTACGCTGAAAATTTTGTCAAAGTTTGTTATTCTTTACATTATACAGACTCTCTGAGAATAGTATAGTTGATAAGAGTTACGCAAAAGTTTTGAGAGAGGAGATAACTAAGAGTTTTAAGTAGTTTTGTGTCGTCAGGTAAAGAGAATAAATGTGTAACAGAAGTGGAAGCCTACTGGCTCATGCAAGGTGAAAGCCCTGACACGGAGTTTAGGTCTGATAATAGGGTTTGCTAGAGGACTGCATTATCATGAATTTGTGCCACACTCACATGTGGATGTGACACAAGACAAGTATGAATGCCAAAAATCAAGAGTGAGAGCAATAGAAATGGAAGTTCTTAGGATTCTATGTGAATTGTGTGGCTTAATGAAAATTGTGTGTAGCTCATCCATTTAAAAAACGTACGGAAAATCCTAAGCTGAATAAAACCGCCTGGGGATAACTACTTCCCTCTCGCCCTCCTTGTCGCCGCTCCATCCTCCCTATTTCCTCGCCCTCTCCTAATAACTGCTTAAATGTGCTTACCTGGTGAGAGTAGAAATCGGGCAGATTCTGTTGTATTTTCTGAGCATGCTCATTTGTTTACTGTCTGACCTGCCTAGCGCTGTGATCTTGTCGAATGAGGAGGGGGAATGAAATGGGCGTGATGAGTAGAGAAATGTCAGGTAGGCAACAATGTTGATGGCAGTGGGGCTGGTACAGAAATGTATACTGTACGCTGTGCAAATGGGTATTGTAATTTTGGTGTTTTTGTTCATTGAATCTTCATTTCAAAATATCCCCCCAAGAATGAAAGATACTGGTTAAAGATGGGGGTAAAGAACTGGAACTGAGTGGAAAAGAAACAAGTAGGACGAACTGAAATTGTGATAGAGATAGGATGATACCATGTGAATAAACGTGTTAAACCATATACTTTAAGATTATTGATCAGAGAGCGATAAAGTTCATTTCAACGTTTTCTCGTATTGTTCGCATCTGCTTGGCATATTGCAATAAGCAACTTTTCGAAGTATCATTCTCCCATAGGGGGGATAATACTGCAAGTGTGAGTTGGGCCCTTGGGTTGTGGTGTTCGGTAGATTTCGAACTTTATTTGGGGGCTGCAAATACATGAACAAACTACTGATAATAGGCCCAAGCAGCTGCACCACACTGCCAGTCCACACTATCAAACCTCACTGCCAGCACAAACTTCCGATCTACACCGACAGTCCACACTTCCAGTCCACCCTATCGGTCCACTCTACCAGTTTATACCGCCAATCCACACTGCCACTACATACTGCCAATTCACACTCCATCCTGCCAATTCACACCCCTAGACCGCACTGCTAATCCACATTGCCAATCCACACCGATAATTCACAGCGTTAATCGACACTGATAATTCATAGTGCCAATCCACACAGCTAATCCACAGTGCCAGCCCACACTCCTAATGCACAAGGCCAGTCTACATTGCCTATGCACATTGCCAATCCACACTGCTTACCAACAGTGACAATCCACATTGCTAATGCAGTAACAAACCACACTAATATTTTCACGCTCATAATCAGTAATGCAAATTCATTTTGCTAATCGATACTGCTAATCCACACTGCTGAACTGCACCCATAATCCATAGCATAAATTCCCACAACCAGTCAGCACTGTCAAACCATGGAAAAAATAGTCATTCCACTCTTCCATTACGTACTGATAATCCACATAAACAGTCCGCATGCTCTCTACGGGGCTCTTTTGACTCGTGGAATGTTATCTGCCACCCCTATCTTATTACACATCACAGAAGAGAGGTACTTGGAATATACATTGAAGGGGATGCATTTGTAATTTGATTTTCAGGGGCATTTTCTGTTGCAACAAATGCTTTGATAGGGGACTCGCTCTTCTATATATGTACTCTCTCTCTCTCTCTCTCTCTCTCTCTCTCTCTCTCCCCCCCCCTCTCTCTCTCTCTCTCTCTCTCCCTCCCTCTCCCCCCCCTCTCTCTCTCTCTCTCTCTCTCTCTCTCTCTCTCTCTCTCTCTCTCTCTCTCCATTCCCCCCGTCCCTCCCTCCAATCCCTCTTCGCTCCTACAATACCCCTTCCCTCCCTCCAATGCTCTTTCGTTCCTCTAGTATCCCCTCCCACTCTCCAATCCCCCTTCCTTCTCTCCAGTCCCTCCTCCCTCCAATCCTCTTTCCCCGTCTCCCTGTCTCCAGACTCCCCTCCTCCCTCTGAGTCCTTCTTTCCTTCCTTCCTGCATCCCTATTGTCCCTCTCATCCCTACCTTACGTCCATCCATTCTCTCTCGCTCTCGTACACATTTTGTCTCTCCAGTTCCTTCCGCCAGTTATCCCACACTCATCTTCCCCTCCTTCTCTGTCCCCAAAACCCACTTATCCCTGCCTTCCACCTTCCACCTTGTTTCCTTCTGTTTCTTCCTTCCCTTTCATCTCTCAACCGTATGTCCTCCTCTTGCCCTGTCTCCAACCCCATCCCTCCTTCCAATCTCCTCGTCCCTTACCTGCTCACTCCCCTCTCTCCCTCCAGTTTCTCCACCCCCTTCCTCATCTTCCTCCCTCCAATATCCCATCCCGTTCCCTTTTCCTTTCCTCCCAATCTTCCGTCCCATCCTTCCTCTCTCCCTCAAATCTACCATTCCCCTCTCATTCTTTCTCCTCCATTCCTCCAATCTCCCCACCCTCTCCCACCGTTCCTCCCATATCCTGTCCACTCCTCCCTCCCCGCCGTTCCCAACTCTCCTCCCCCACTCGGGTGTGTTGACTTATTTGAAGATTGTTTCACCACTGAGATCAATCATACCTTGTACAACAGTTGTTACTGAGTGGAACTTCATTTGTTCTGACCGTTTTTCTGCCATGAACCTGTCGGTTTGTTTAGGCTGTGGTATCGATAATTTATATAGGGTAATTCTTTCGCATTTCATGGTAAGTTAGACGAATATCTCACCATGCAGGACCCTTTTTCTTCAGCGGCATCAGGAAGTTAGTAGTACAGATTTTTATATTACTTTTGCGAGCTTTTTTTTTTTTTGCCTCGCCTGAAATAATTATTTGTGACAACTCTCCCACCTTTACTCTGAAGTTCATAATTGTTTTATCACAATATATTTAACTTTTTTTCCTATTAAAACAGTGTTGTATTTTTGTGGTGATGAAAATAACGTTAGGAATTCACTTTTAGGCATCAGTGTTGTCAGCCCTAACCAAACATTGTCACTGACTTACTTTAGGAGGTGACACTCATATTTCTTATCAAGACTAATATATTACATGTGGAATAGTCACCTTTCCAAATTTAATTTTTTGAGATATCTCCTCAAAACGAGATAAATTCAGTGTACATTGTCTCTGCAAGTACCAGTGTTATCTGTTCCCAGTGCAGGTACTAGCTGATATGGTTTTATAATTCTCTCAAATATTATTAATCTCTTTTGGATGCGAGTTCAATTTGATCATTTATCCCTTTTGTGACAAGACTAGTTTTTAACCATACACCCTTACAGGTAATGATATACAGCATTTTCAGGTACTAATTAATGTTGTACTACAGGTATTGCACCATTAGGCTAAGTTAATAAATTTACTGTGTTTTGTTATGTCCCTTCATTTTATTTGTCTTACTTTAACATATTAAATAACTATTGGACATAGCCCCCTGCAGGCATTGTTAAGAAAATGTTTTTGTGCATAGCTACTACATAATTTAGAATTATTATAGTTTGTCAACAGGATCTGCATTATAGCTCTTTATAGTTGCAGGATTTACTTAATTCTATTTAATTATCATTTTTTTTTTTCAAAATGCCAACCTTTACTTGAACCACATGCACTAGACGGTTTGCAGTCCTTTTTTTCTTTTTTCTTTTTCTTTCTTTCTTCTCTTTTTTTTTTTTTTTTTTTTTTTTTTTTGCTAATCCCATTAATTCCTTTGCAGAATGGGCAAACACCGACGTCAGTTGTATGAAGTTAACTGAGCAAAATAACCTAATTGCTCTTACCTGCAGACAGGATTCGTTACAGAAGTTTGTTGCCAGCATTTAGTCTAAAGTAATGAGAACAATACCATTGCCCAGCCTAGTGTCCCAGTTCCAGCACCCAGCAAAAACAGACTAAACAAACTTCCAATCACCTCTTCTGTCCACACTTCAAATGTTACATCCTTCCAGGAGTTTCAACCTGAAAGCTGTACAGAAGTGGACCATCATGCCAGTGACAACATATAACAAGTTTCAGAATCTTTCAGACTTTGAAGAGGAGCCCCATGAGATGCAGATGGTTGGAGATTTCATTGCCTGAAGCCAGTTACTTGAGTTGTGTAGTAGGGTACCAAGTAGCAGAAAGCAGTCTTAAAAACTAGGCAAAGTAAATGATGGAAGCAAGGCTGTGGATGAAGTAACCAACCAATAGTTTGACAATACGCTTGTGGCTGTAGGCTACGTGCAAGTACAGTTGACGTGGAGCGGGCATGATCAGAGGAAATGTTAGAGCATTTTAAGATAATGATCCAATGCTATACAGATATGTCCAGGACAAAAAAATGTTGATCTCCATTGTCCTTCCTTGGATTAGAGCAAACAATGTATTCTACAGCAAGGTACTGAGTTTAAATAATCGATCAAGATCCCTTTCTTTGCAGGAAGGTGTTGAGTTTCTCAAAACATAGAACGACATCTAACAGCAGTCGGCCATGTTCACAGAAGATGGTCTTCACATGAGTGCAATCCATTCCACACACCAAGGCCATCTCCTGAATGATGATGTGCGGTCCTTCTAGAGGAAAAAAAAAATGTACAGCTCTGAAGAGGTGCAGGAAGGCTAATTACGAGCACAAAGATGTTTACGCTCAGCTGAGAGATAAGCGGCCAGACAAGACCCGGCCTGGCCCGACACTACACGGCCCGACCGCGATGGTTTTCAGAGGCTGATAACTTTCCTATGTCAGACAGAGAAGAGATTCTTTCAGCAGGTAATAGATAAATTCAAAAAAAATTTGTTTTTAGCTATATATTTACTCATGAGACCAAAGAAACCCCTTGGAGTCCAAGCTTTCCAAGGGAATGTACTGAGGGCTTCAACTGCCATGCTCCACTATGAAATCGGATTAAAGAAGATTTTCCCGTTGTAACGCTATGTTTTCTTGCATGAATTCTAATAATTAAATATCAGATGTTACACTCATGATTTTACATGAACGTTTTTTCTATGTTTAAGGGGGGTGAAATCAGCAAGAGTAATCTCAACATTTCTGGTTATATAATTCGAACAACAGCCGAGCATTTGCCGACGGAGTTCATTGATACGGCTACTAGGAAGCAGAGTACTGAACAGTGCGTGTGTGATAAATGCCATGACACCTCGCTATATGAACATCCAGAGAGAAAACGTGAGAAAGTAAATAATTTAGCTCAATTATTCTTCTGTTATTCTTTCATTCCCCGTACTGCATCTCGCTGTAACTCGCTTCCACAGAGATGTTTCCCTCCAAATTTCAACTCACAACTGTTCAAGTCTAACTGTTACAGATATTTTATGAACGGAGGACACCAGTAATCTGGTGTATGGATTTTTTTTTTTTTTACTCATTTGTTTTTCCTTCCTCCGTTCTGTTATTTATATATATAAAAAAAAACTACCTCACCAGAAATGTTGAAAATTTACACCAAGATGAAATTATGATGATAGGCATATGCACAAACGTTCGCTTGCTCATCACATGCTCACAAAGCGCAGTTTACTGTACAGTATTGTGGACTACATAATCAGGGTAAGATATGTATTGTGGACTACTTAATCAGAGAAATAGATATTTAATGATATTTCAATAAGTGGGCATAGTTAACAAAATAAATCTATGGATGGAGAGATTCACGTGTTTCTGGATGACAATAATATGATTGGCATTACTGCATGCTGGTTAGATACTGAATAAAGAAACTTTACAGTGGAATATAGTCTGCAAGGCTACACTATTGTCAGCAGTGAGAGAACTGGGAGGATGAGAGGTTGTGTGTTGCTCTCCATTACAAGTCTTCATCCAGCACTAACACCAAAGCCGCCCATTGATAATATCGAAATAATTTATGTTCAGAGGGAAACAAACTATGTGGAAAGATGACACCAAGATTGATTTGTCATCCACCAGCCCAGTCCTGCAAAACTGACTACAAACTATATAAACCAATTGGTTAAGTCCCTTTCTTAAAAAAAAAATGTAATTTTGGAAATTTTTACTTACCAGTAACATAATGGACAGAATACTAATCCTCACATAGAGAGTCGGACTTGTACAATAGATCACTGGAAAGCTCGTTATATCAGTTTGTACATCAGTCAACGAGTGGAGGAAATATCTTAGATCTCCTATTGGCAACATCAGAAAACTCAACTGATCACATTCTTGCAGGAGATGCATTTAGCACTAACGATCATGGCATGCACACATTCAACTTTACTTTCAGTGAAAATAATGTAAATTCCAGTTATGCAAAACTACCAGACTACAGAAGTGCAGATTTTCCGAAATTAAATCTCAGTTTAGGCAGTGATGGCTGAAAATCGATTATTCAGACAGCGAATGTCCATGACACATGTAGGCACTTTTCAAATCATCATAACACTTTTGCAGCCTTTGAACGCTGATCCGTGTCCGACCTGAAGGTGTCCAACTAGCTCTTTGATGCAGATGCACGTCCAAACAAAAAAATATTCATCATAAATCTGGAATTGGGTCTAGCGTCCTAAAATTGGTCTGATATTAGCCTGAGTGATTTTCCAGTATGGTGATATTATTTTCATTGGTGATATTATTTTCATTCATGGGAAAATTCGAATACGTGACCCAAAAACGCTTAGGAAGAAAAAAGTGGTATAAACATTCTTGTGCCCTATTTCAACTTATATTTATCACAACTGTTTTACTCATTGGAAAATTACTTTCTATTTTCTTTCATCTTATTGTACAAAGTCTCAGCTTTCTAATGGTATAAAAACAAATCTGCTAATCCAAATATTTCGGGATGAAAAAATGATTGGAAAAGAAACAAGTGGTGACAGGCACAACAAACCTCACCCGACAGCAGTTATTTTATGGCTGTTAAACAATGACCAACTTCTGCTATTTAGTGTCCGTCAGTAAAAGACGGAACTGGGCATTTTCAAAAGTTAATAAAGGAGGGAACCTCGGGGTAGGGACCCATGAGCTTCGCGACTATGAGCCAGTAGGCGGAGGGCAATACGCTTAGTACCCTTCCAGCAAAATCAGTTACGCAGGAACCATGGGGATTAATGGGTTAAAGTCTAACGTTACGCCCTCTGAGAATCCATGACCTTGCATATGACCTTTCAAGGTTACTCAAGGTCAAATGTCATGCTGACAAATGAAAGCCTATATGAGACTTCGTATATCCTCGTAAGAGTAAATATCTCTATCTTCAATGAGTTTCTAGTTATAGCCCCCTGAATATCCGTGACCTTGAGTTTGACCTTTCAAGGTCACTTACGGTTAAAGTTCAAGGTACCAATTAAAAACCCATATAGGATTCCTTATAATATTATGTTGATGATAGTAGATATCTCTATCTTCAACCAATTTCGAGTTATAGCCCCATGAATATCCCTGACCTTGAGTTTGGCCTTTCAAGATTGCTCAAGATAAAAGATCTTGGTGCCAAATGAAAGCTCATATTACGAGTTCTGGTATGTTCCTAATAGTAAATATCTCTATCTTCAACCTTCTTCAAGTTATAGCCCTCTGAAAATCCGTGACCTTGATTTTGACCTTTCAGGGTCACTCCATTACCTTCTTAATTTAATCACTTTCTTTGGGGACCAGTGCCCACTTATCCTGAAAGTTTCATGGCCGTTTTTCCGTAATGTGCCTAACAAACACAGAAATAAACAAACAAACAAACAAGCAAACAAACTCGACCAAAAACAATACCTCGTTGA
>NC_136969.1:23734148-23831648 GCF_032717465.1 Coenobita brevimanus | reverse complement strand
AGCGTACACAAGGGAAGAAAAACAAACTATAGAAAATCAATACATACAACAAAAAAAAAAAAGAAAGAAAAAGTAAGAAAGAAAAACGAGAGAAATAGAGTAAGATCACATAACAAACAAATGAAAATAAGTGTAAGTGTTACTACATATGACAAAATACCACATAAACTCCTTCTATAAGTGAAACAAAAAAATTGTTGTCTCCGCAAGCAAGTGGCATGGCACATCATCACATAAACTTCTTCTATAAGTGAAACAAAAAGCAGATGGTTGTCTCCACGAGCCAGTGGCATGTCACATCATCACTATCATCGACCGCAGCATGACCGGATTCATATGTCAGGACTGCAATTATTACAATTATGTAACGACAAACGATTGCATTATGTTACACTTGCTACAATTATGCAACTACAAAAGATATGTAACAATTATGTAACTCCATATTATAATTATGTAACGACAAACGATTACATTATCTTACACTTATTACAATCATGTAACTACAAACGATATGTAACAATTATGTAACGACAAACGATTGCATTATGTTACACTTTGCCAATTAACAGTTGCATTAACAAGATGTAACTTTTATGTAACTTTACCTACAATTATAAGGCCAAGACACTTATGTAAGAGTTGCATTAACAAATGTAACTTTTATGTAACTTTAACTACAATTATAAGGCCAAGACACTTATGTAACAGTTGCATTAACAAGATGTAACTTTTATGTAACTTTAACTACAATTATAAGGCCAAGACACTTATGTAACAGTTGCATTAACAAAATATACCTACAATTATAAGGCCAACACAATTATGCATTACCACAATATTTTGTAACAATTCATAAAATGTTACAATTATGTATTACCACAATGCTAGTACAATATTATAAGTCATACAACTATACCACAATTCTGTATTACCAGTATCATCATACAAGTTAGGTGAAATATTAGACATTACTAAAGTGATAACTCAATATGTAATGTATAACCTAGCAGTATTACCATTGCACAATTATATGCGTATGTCTGTTATACATACACATCTCACAAAATGTATACAACTTGTTTAAAATGTAATATTACTGGATAATTGCTATTTACTATGAATATTATATGTATACAATATTCATACAATTATGTTACTTTTACAATATTATGTATTTCACTTAATTAGCTTATAAGTTCATTATAATGTGTATATAATATGTATTAATATATTATAACTATTAACTGTCGATGGTACGCCATTTTCGCGTGACCGAGCATATGTTAGGACTCCATATTATAATTACAAATCATAATAGACAAATAGATAAATAGATAGATAAATAGACAGATAGACAGCTCTATGCGAGCCTGGGAATGGGAAATGATCTTGCAAGTTACACTGAGGAAAAGCTGACGACAGATTACGAAGTAGCCAGTAAGGAGATGATGCAGTTAGTTGTCAGCAATTCACCAGGTGAACAAAGCCTTGTTGACCATACACACACATACACACATACTCACACACAGGCTTCTAGAACTTTCCAATCACAGGGAACACACGTGATACGACTCCTATTTCACCAGAATTTAGGAAAGAGAGCTCAGAAGGAAGCTAGCAATAGAACAGACACATCGCAGGGAGAAGGGCTTTGCAACTTGAGAGAGAGACAGAGAGAGCGAGACAGGGAGATAGCTCCCGGGACTCTACTTTATACTTCGCCCTGAGTGAGAGACTTGTTAATATTTCCTATCTATCTATCTATCTATATACCTAGGCTGCTTCCCCCAAGGAAAGGGAGGTAGCCGAGACAGGACGACTCACTCTCCATTTACTCATCCATTCAAACACATTCATTAGCATCTTAGCCCCAAAGGGGAGAACGGACAGATCCTCACTGTACCACACCGCACAAGGGTCAACTGCGCAATGCAATCAGTGACATCCGCAGCAGGGCCCGACAGCAGAACTGGTTTACCCCTGCCACATCATAACAGACCCATCCCCTTACCCGCACCTGACCTGACTAACTGATCAGACCAAATGCGGGAGAATATCCCCTCAGGGCTGCGTCATCACTTTTTCATTCACAATTTTTCTCCATTTATTTCTGTCACGCACAGCCACTCTTCCTTGCTCAACAGACATCCCTCTCGCATCCAGCGCTCTCTTCACACTGTCCATCCATCCTATTCGTGGTCTTCCTTTCAGCCTTACACCTCTCACATCAGATCTAGTTATCTTTTTCACCAATCGCTCATTATCCATTCTCTCCATATGCCCAAACCATTGCAACACCCTCTGCTCAGCTCTACCAGCCATCTCCCGAACAACTCCAGTTCTCCTTCGCACTTTATCATTTCGCACTCGATCCATACGCATCACTCCACACATACTCCTCAGACATCTCATCTCCATTACATTCAAACTTTTCCTCTCTGCTACACCCATATTCAGCCCGATATAATGCAGTCGGTACCACAACACCCTCATACAGCCTTCTCTTTACATCCATTCTAAGTGAACGACATTTAAACACTTTTTTCATTCCTCCCGGCACCTTTCCTACTTCATTTATTTTAAACTTCACTTCTGCATCTATTCTTCCATCCACAGCAACATGTGACCCTAGATATTTAAAACAATCTACCTCCTCAAGCAACTCACCATTCAAAACTATATTCATCCCCCTACCATCTATCAACCTCGTACACTTCATCACTTTACTCTTATTCTCATTTACTTTCAATTTCCTCCTTTCACACACCCTTCCAAACTCCTCTACCAACTGTCTCAATCTCTCCTCTGCATCAGTCACCAGTGCAGTATCATCTGTAAAAAGCAGCTGCTTCAGATTCCACTCTCCTCCATCAACATTTACCAGACTCAGACCACCTAAAACTCTTGCATTCACCTCCCTTACAACACCATCCATGTAAATATTAAACAACCAAGGCGACATCAGACATCCCTGTCGCAGCCCCACTCTCACGGGAAACCAATCACTCACAGCATTTCCCACTCTTAAACACGCTCTACTATTTACATAAAAACTTTTCACCCCTTTTAATAACCTACCATCAAGTCCATACAATCTTAAAAACAGTCCACAAAGCCTCCCTATCAATTCTATCATACGCTTTCTCTAAATCCATGAATGCCCAAAACACATCCTTGCCTTTGGCTAAATACTTTTCACACACTTGTCTCACAGCAAACACCTGATCCACGCATCCCCTCCCTCTCCTGAAGCCACACTGCTCATCACTAATCACTCCCTCTGTACCCTCTCTAACTCTCATAATTAACACTCTACCATACACCTTACCTACAACACTCAACAGACTTATACCCCTGAAGCTAGTACATTCATACTTATCACCCTTGCCTTTATACAACGGGACCACACAAGCACTTGCCCAGTCAATTGGCACCATACCTTTCTCAAAGCACACATTCAACAATCTTACTAACCAGTCAACAATAGTCACTCCACCACCCTTCAGGCATTCCACAGCACACCCATCCATACCTGCAGCTTTCCCTGTTTTCATCTCCTCTACTGCCTTCTCCACTTCTTCCTTCGTGATCAAAGAATCATTCAACTCTCCCAACACATTTATTCTTTGCACCCTTCCATCCGCCACAATCCAAGACAAATAAAAATAGTTCCATACTATTCTTTACCTCTCCTTGTCATTGAATGACAAATGGGAAAGAAAATTATCTACTTACAAAGCTACTCAAGTATAACAACCGCTCGTCCACAAGTCTAATATATATATAACTTCTCTACAAGTAACTACAATGTTTTTATGACAGAGTATCCACTGCAGGACCGGCCTATCCCGACCTAAGTAGGGACGATACGGCCTATGTATCTCTACCAAATGACTTAGTCTGTCTGGTAGAGATTGTATGTAGGGTTAGAAGTGCTTGTAAGTGTGACTGTAGTGTTGTAGTGGCTTTGGATGTGTGTGTAGTCTGTGAACCAATTGTGATCGGCCCGCGCAAGCAGACTGAATGCAAACATATTTTACAGTATGCGACACTGGTTCAACCACAGCAACCCTGGTGTCCGCCAAAGCAGAACATGGCAGGGAGAACGCTGCGAAAGTTTATTACCCAGGCGGGACGCGAACTCTCGCTCTCCAGTGTACAAGAACGCACACTTTACCACTGTATCACAGAGGCTCCATATATATATATATATATATATATATATATATATATATATATATATATGTGTGTGTGTGTGTGTGTGTGTGTGTATACGTATGTATAAATATCAGTATGATATATAAACAGAGAGAGAGAGAGAGAGAGAGAGAGAAAGATAATTCGTTCAGAAGCAAGTCAAGTCTAACATCTGAATGCCATCCCTATTCTGGACAAACCAAACTTAACCAATAATCTACAGTAACTTCCAAACCTAATTTCACTCGTTTCACAACAAAATCGAAGATGACACCCTTTCCAAACCTATTTTAGGGTATTATTATAATTATTATTATCATTATTATTATTATTATTATTATTATTATTATTATTATTACTGTTACTACTATACAAGGTACTGATCCTCTATAAACCCCTCCATGTACAGTCCCTGCAAGAAGTGATACGTTCAGTGAAAACTTAATGTATATAAGGTAAAAATTCTGTACCTTCATTACGTCATATCAAAAAATTATATAGTATTTCACATTAAGCAATATGTAAACAATTTTTATGAGCGACCAGATGTGTTTCGTTATGAAAAATCGTTTTATAACCACTCTCATCCCTATTGGTAGATAGAGCTGCCGGCAATCGGGATTAAGTCTCGGGACCAAAACCCAGTCCTGTAAGAAGGTACTCCTGGACAATATTTCATCCAAGATTCATGGCCCTAGGTCAATAACCTTCGAGGCCTTAGCATTTCCCGAGAGAATAGTCGTAATATTAACGATTTTAATATTTTTTTGCACTTGATGAACTTTGAATATTACCCTTGCGTCTATAGGTCATGGATGTACACAGCACACTTGTAGAACTCACTGTCCTCTATAAGCATGCAAGTTTCATTCAATTCCATCCAGCCTCTGAGGAACTAATGGGGCATTTTTTAAAAACCGGTACTGGTTGCTAGGGATGCTGAAGCCAGTCTTCGCAGGGTTGCCACTCGAAAACTGGAGGGCAGAGTGGAAAATGGATGGTACACTTCCGATAGGGAATGACCTCCAGATTAAGCCTAGAAAAGCTAGAACTTTTTACGCCCATTAGTAATGCTTCTACAGCTCAAAATGTGAAAAGTACAAAAAAAGCGTGTTTTCGGCCGTTGTTAGGTAACAAGTAGTTGCCTAGCAACCAAAATCTTGCAGACACAACTAGATCATAGGTTGGTCATCGTGCCCAAATTTGGTCGGAATCAGTTAATCTTGAAGGGTACAATTCTCTGCTACAATTCAACAAGAAAGAATGACCATAAGAAGTAAACCAAGCGAGGAAACGTGACTAACAATAATGGCACCATGAGCTGGCCACTTGAGTAACATGAGGCAGTGATATAATAGAAGCTGACAATTATATACGTGTCTTGATTTGATTGAATGTGTAATACTCGTATTACTCCGGCCTCGCCGCACAGTACAACCCCATGTTCCTGGTGTATTTGCTTCATGGGATTTGAAATACAGATGCTCTAGTTTCGAAGACCTATCTATCTATTTATATACCTAGGCTGCTTCCCCCGAGGAAAGGGAGGTAGCCGAGACAGGACGACACACTCCCCATTTACTCATCCATTCAAACACATTCATTCGCATCTTAGCCCCAAAGGGTAGAAAGGACAGATCCTAACCGCACCACACCACACAAGGGTCAACTGCGCAATGCAATCGGTGACATCCGCAGCAGGGCCCGACAGCAGAGCTGGTTTACCCCTGCCACATCATAACAGACCCATCCCCTTACCCGCAACTGACCTGACTAGCTGATCAGACCAAATGCGGGAGAATATCCCTTCAGGGCTGCGTCATCACTTATTCATTCACAATTTCTCTCCATTTATTTCTGTCACGCACAGCCACTCTTCCTTGCTCAACAGACATCCCTCTCGCATCCAGTGCTCTCTTCACACTGTCCATCCATCCTATTCGTGGTCTTCCTCTGAGCCTTACACCTCTCGCATCAGATCTAGTTATCTTTTTCACCAATCGCTCATTATCTATTCTCTCCATATGCCCAAACCATCGCAACACCCTCTGCTCAACTCTACCAGCCATCTCCCGAACATCTCCAGTTCTCCTTCGCACTTCATCATTTCGCACTCGATCCATACACGTCACTCCACACATACTCCTCAGACACCTCATTTCCATTACATTCAAACTTTTCCTTCCTGCTACACCCATATTCCATGTTTCAGCCCCATATAACGCAGTCGGTACCACAACACCCTCATACAGCCTTCTCTTTACATCCATTCTAAGCGAACGACATCTAAACACTTTTTTCATTCCTCCCAGCACCTTTCCTACTTCATTTATTCTAAACTTCCCTTCTGCATCTATTCTTCCATCCACAGCAACATATGACCCTAGATATTCAAAACACTCTACCTCCTCATGCAACTCGCCATTCAAGACTATATTCATCCCCCTACCATCTACCAACCTCGTACACTTCATCACTTTACTCTTATTTTCATTTACTTTCAATTTCATCCTTTCACACACCCTTCCAAACTCCTCTACCAACTGTCTCAATCTCTCCTCTGAATCAGCCACCAGTGCAGTATCATCTGCAAACAGCAGCTGTTTCAGATTCCACTCTCCACCATCAACATTCACCAGACTCAGACCTTCACCTAAAACTCTTGCATTCACCTCCCTTACAACACCATCCATGTAAATATTAAACAACCAAGGCGACATCACACATCCCTGTCGAAGCCCAACTCTCACGGGAAACCAATCACTCCACAGCATTTCCCACTCTTACACATGCTCTACTATTTACATAAAAACTTTTCACCCCTTTTAGTAACCTACCATCAAGTCCATACAATCTTAAAACAGTCCACAAAGCCTCCCTATCAATTCTATCATACGCTTTCTCTAAATCCATGAATGCCCAAAACACATCCTTGCCTTTCGCTAAATACTTTTCACACACTTGTCTCACAGCAAACACCTGATCCACGCATCCCCTCCCTCTCCTGAAGCCACACTGCTCATCACCAATCACTCCATCTGTACCCTCTCTAACTCTCATAATTAACACTCTACCATAAACCATACCTACTGTACAACACTCAACAGACTTATCCATAAACCTTACCTACTGTACAACACTCAACAGACTTATACCCCTAAAGCTAGTACATTCATACTTATCACCCTTGCCTTTATACAACGGGACCACACAAGCACTTGCCCAGTCAATTGGCACCATACCTTTCACAAAGCACACATTCAACAATCTTACTAACCAGTCAACAATAGTCACTCCACCACCCTTCAGGCATTCCACAGCACACCCATCCATACCTGCAACTTTCCCTGCTTTCATCTTCTTTACTGCCTTCTCCACTTCCTCCTTTGTGATCATAGAATCATTCAACTCTCCCAACACATTTATTCCTTGCACCCTTCCATCTGCCACAATCTCAGCCACCCTTTCCTCCTCTACATTTAACAATCTTTCAAAATACTCTGCCCATCTCTTCCTTACTGCATCCAACTCAGTTAACATCCTCCAATCCTGTGCTATTACTCGTTCTTCCTTCCCAGACTCTCCCTTTCGCACCCTTTTCACCTCCTTCCAAAAAGTTTTCTTATTCTGTTGAAAATTCTCTGTCAGCCGCCTACACCACCTCTCATCTGCTGCCACTTTAGCATCACGCACAGCCCTTCTCGCCCTATTCCTCTTTTCCATATACCTTTCATATGACATCTCATCCTTCCTCTGCAGCCACACTTCATATGCACGTCTCTTCTCAGCCACAGCCATACTTTCTTCCTCGCACCACCATTCACTTCCTTTTCTTACAGCACCACCCACACATCTCACACCACACACCTCTTCCGCATGCCCCACCACAGCACTCTTAAACAATTGCCATTCCCCCTCCACACTGCCATTTTCCTCATCTTTCACTGCGTTCCACTCATCTTTCAATTTCTCCTGATACTCTAACTTTTTCTCTCTTTTATCCAACTTACTTTCAAAACCTCCCTGCCGCACCTAACCCTCCTAGCTCTCACCCATCTCTTACCTACTCTTAACTTTCCCTCCACCAGGTAGTGGTCAGACATACCTCCACCCTCCCCTCTGAGAACTCTCACATCCAACAATCTTCCCATTACATTCCTAGACACAACCATATAGTCCATCAAAGCTCTATCAACAACCCTTCCACCCTCCTGTCTGACCCATGTATACTTATAAATATCTTTCCTCTCAAACAGCGTATTTCCAATCACCATCTCTCGCTCAACACACATCCCTATCATTCGTTCCCCATTTTCATTTCTTCCAGGCACACCATGCATACCAACTACACCTTCAACTGCTACATTTCCCACTCTAGCATTCAGATCTCCCATCATTACCACATTCACATTCGCTCCAAAACTCTGCAGACACTCATCAACATCATTACAGATAGACTCCCTCTCTTCTTCATCCCTTTCACTACCAGGTCCATATGCACTCACAAACACCCACAACTCACGTTCAAATTTCGCTTCCACCCACATTAGTCTCGATGACACCTCCTTCCATTCAATCACACACTGCTGTACTTCCGGACTCACTAACAAGGCCACACCTTCTCTTGCCCTTCCTCTATCAACACCTGACAATCTTCCATTCACACTTCCAAATATAGACTCACCCTTTCCTTTCATCTTCGTTTCACTCAAAGCTAAGACATCCAACTTTCTTCTCACAAACATTCTCCCAATCTCCTCCCTTTTAGCCTCAATCGTACTACATCCACGCACATTCATAGACCCAATCTTCAGGGTACGGGGATAACTCCATCCCCCATCCCTTTCTCTGGCCTGTCTCTTTTTAGGAACTAAAAAACAGAGGAGGGGTTCCCTAGTCCCCTCACCCCGCCCCTTTTAGTCGCCTTTTACGACACGCAGGGAATACGGTGGCAGTATTCTTCCTAAGATACAGCAACGATAGCGATGCCACAACAACGAAATTATTTTTAGTAAAGATACCCTACCTGTGGCCGCAGCTTGACCTTTCTGCCTTTTATTTCTTGTCTTTCCCTCGCTTACAATAATTATAATTAGCTACTTTATTTCCAGTTGTAAGAGGGTATGTCAAATCTTACCATTTTCTTTTACACTAGGCAATAAAGAGGACCAAAACATGAGTTTATAAACTCCTGCAACGCAAAAGCAAATACTTTTGCTCTATCGTTAAATATGTAGTATCTTTCTTTTTAAATGAACCTCTATGTCCTGTTTAAAAATATGCTGATTTGGAAGTTATGAACTCAGTGAATTGTTTATGAACTACATTTTATTACTCTTACCAATCGTTTATGCACTGAGGATACTAGGCTATGAAGCAAGTTGGCATTCCCTAAGGAGCTCCGACTCGTTGCAAGCTGTCGAAGTTCTTTCCTTATATTTCATTCAGTGATAGTTTCTGGCTTATAATAAATGTTCCAGCTATTTCTCTCAATGGAAAACTGGCCAAATGCAGTGCAGTAACTGCAAGGCCTTGAGTAAAAGTTGTCTCCTTTTGTGCCTCCTGATCGAACCATTTAAATTGGCCTGCTAACTTACGCCGCTTTCCCCATTTCTGTCGTCATTATGTTATGAATAATAGCGACTGATAAATTTGTTTATTGAAGCTCTTTTCTTTTGAGTCTTACACTACAAAAAAATTATTGTGTGTTACCACACTAGATTTGAACTCCGCAAATTATTCCTGATTGGCAGTGAGCGATAGCTCTGATAATTCAATTAGTTCCGTTTAGGATTTCCTATTGTCGTGACTAACGAATTGCTTCCTACAATTTTGATATACCGATATCTTGGCACTTACTGTGTTCTGTAACAATTTTACATAACAGGCTTCACCTCGTAAAGATATAAGGAAAAGTACAGGTATGTGCATTAACCCAGGCCGAAATCTTCTGGATACTCTGCCGTCACTTTTTAGGACGACTGTACCACAAAAAAAAAAGAAAAAAAAATCTGTATTTATTAAATCTTAGCGAAAGTTTATGCTGAATAATATCTCGCGGGGAAAAAGTATTTAGAACGTTGAGGAAAATGGCGAGTGGTTGGTGTGTGGAGGGTTGATGGGCGAGAGGAGGAGAGAGGGATAAGGGAAAGAGAGCGAGGATAGGGAGAGGAGAGGGGTGTGTAGGTCTCTGATGGGAGAAAAAGGGGATGTGTGGTTGAAGGAAGAGGAAGGTGTAAGTTGGAGAGGGTGACGGTGAGGGACGGGGGGGTTTGTGAGTGGATGAGTGGGAGTTTGGGTGGGTGGGAGAAGTGGGGGTGGGGAGTTCTGCTTGAATGTGTTGATGTAGATGTTGAGGATGAGGGGTAAATTGGGGAAGATGTTGTTGGTGTGTGTAAGAGTTTGGTGGGGAAAGGTGTGTGGGTAGGTGGAAGAGTTTTGTGGGGAAAGGCGTGTGGATGGGTGGAAGAGTTTGGTGGGGAAAGGTGTGTGGATGGAGGCTGAAGGTTTGTGTGGATAGGGGGAAGAAAGTTAGGAGCGTTTGGGTGTGTTTGGATATGCTACAGGAGGGGCTGATGTGGATGGAAGAAAGAGATGTGTGTGTGTGTGTGTGTGTGTGTGTGTGTGTGTGTGTGTGTGCGACTCATGGCTCACAAGGCACCAGCACTATGTTAAGTTCTGATTTAGTCTGAATTTTGCCTTCTCCCTATTTTGCTTTTTAAAAAACCCTCTTGTTTGTCAGACTGCAATTACTATTTTCTGCCCCCTTATCCTGCATACCCTCCCTTACTTTTTCTGTCTCTTTTACGTTTTGCAGAGAGAGAGAGAGAGAGAGAGAGAGAGGCTAGTGGTTCTTAGGGCAAAAGTACTGTTAATGTTTTTTTTGTTCTGATTTTTTTCTGGTTCCTCTTTCCATTAATTTTTTTCTAGATTCTCTTTCCTGCTTTTTCTATCCTCTTTGTGCTTCTTTTTTTGTTTTTCCGTCGTTGTTTTTGCTGTCACCCATTCTTTGTCTTTTCTTTTTCGCTTGCCTTTTTTCCCACAGTTCTTTTTCTTATATCAACTGACCTTTGCTCCTTCCTGCCTCCTTCTTCAGCTCTTTCCCTCCTCTTCCTGTTCTTGCGTAGGTCAGTCTATATTTTTTTCCTGCACTTTATCTGATTTCTGCTGTTGCCGTTTTTCTTCTTCCTCGGTTTTCTTATAAATTGTTTCACCAACCTTCCTTGGTGTGTTTTTCTATTTTTTGACGTTAAGTACTTCTCTTTTTTCTGCCTTTACTGTTTCTCTTCTCTGAATGTTACTATTCCTTTACTGATTTTTCTTTCTTTCCTTCTTGCTTACGCTCTTATTTTATAATTTCTTTCTTTTTTCGTACCCCTTTTTTGCTGCTGTTTCTCACCTCGTTCTGGTTCTTCTTTCGTTAGTCTATCTGATATTTTTACTGTTCTCCATTGTCAGCTTTCCACTATCCCCCTTCTCCTCTTTCCCTTCTTGTTTTTGCCTTGACAGTCATTCTTTGTCTTTTCCTGTCCCTCACATTTTATTTTACTGTTCTTGTCATGCTTTACCTCTCTCTGTCTTTCTATGTCCTTCATGCCTCCTCTCCTCCTATTTATCGCCTTGTTATGACTTTTACTGTTTCCCTCTTGCTATTTTTTTTTTGTTTTGCCAGTTCTCTTATTTTCCTGTTTCCTACGTCTGCTTCTTCCTGTCATCTTTCCGCTCTTTCTCTCCCCTTCTTGATTTTCCTTTCGTCAGCCTCAGTCCTTTCCCCATTATTCCATATCTGCATTTTGTATGGACCTTCCTTTCCGTACTGTTATCGTTTTCTACTTTTGTTTGGACACATTTCGCCTTTCCTTGGCCATTTCTTGCCCATTTCTGGTTTAGTCTGCTTCTTTCGTCTATTCCTAGCTTTTCCCATATCATTTTCTCTCCCTTCCCTTCCTACCTCACCAGCAAAACGAGTTACCATTTCTCGTGTGTGTGTGTGTGTGTGTGTGTGTGTGTGTGTGTGTGTGAGAGAGAGAGAGAGAGAGAGAGAGAGAGAGAGAAAGACTCATCATGGTTCACGGACCACCAATACTATTCAACATTTTTTGCGCTACTCTTTGTTTCCTGTTCCTCTGTTCTGCCTTTTTTCTGTCCTTTCTGCTCTGCTGCTATCGATAGTTTGCTCGTTTCTGCTTTTCAACTGGCCCTTTTTCTGCTTAAATTCATCTCCTCATTTCTCTTCCGCTTCCCTCTTCTTCCCTTTTTTTTTTTTTTTCGCCTCCCTTCGAATTTTACATTTTTTTTTCTCTTCCCCCTTTCCGCCTTTGTTTCTGCCAGCCTATGTTTACTTTTTCTTGCTTCCATCTCTTTCTCCTTTTTTGTTCTTGTCTCCTCTCACCTACGGTTTCCTTTCTGCTTTTTGCCTAACCCCCATCTACATTTGGTTTCCCTTGCTTTTTCTTGCCTTCTCCTGACTCGTTTTCCTTTACTTTCTTCCCTTTTTCTTCATCTCCTCACCCTTTCTTGTTTTTGCTTTCGTCCTACTTCTTTACTTTTTCTTGTTCCACTTCTTGCTTTTTATGTGTCCCCTTTTTTTTCTCAACTTGTGCTGTCCGTCCCGACTCAAATGACCCCCTAATATGTTCCTCTCCTTTATCCTTTCTCTTTATCGTTTCCATCTTCTTCTGCTATTCGTTGTCGTCTTCCTGCTTTTTATCTGTTCTTTTGCTTTGTCTTGCTCCTTCTTTGATTCATCCTTCTTCTCCTGCTTTTCCTGTATATCCTTTTATTTTCTGACCATCTTTCTTTCATTTGCTCCCTCCCACCCATCTCCCCCATCCCCCACCCCCCAAAAGAAAATAAAACCCAACTACTGAATCTGACCTGGAATGTGTGTATGTGTGTGTGTGTGTGTGTGTGTGTGTGTGTGTGTGTGTGTGTGCTTTGAACGTACACTCAGCAAAAACTGTCTCCAAACACTTTAAGCGTCTGGCAATGTGACACAATGAACGAAGCACGTGAAAATATCCATTGCACCTGGCGATATTAAAAGCTACTGTGGTCTTTTATTGTAGCTGCCATAAGGAACTTCGTACTCTATTAAGGAAGTTTTATACCTTCACGGTGTGTGCAACGGGGTTTTGTGCATAGTCCGGTGTATTTGTATGTCTGTCACCAATATTATGGAATAAAATCTATTTAATGGAACAGCATTAATTTGGGCTTGATTTATTTATCACCGTCAGAGAAACAGGCGATTATTATTTTTATTTTTTATTTTTTGGCCGAAATAGGCCATAGATCATAAGTCAGGACAGGATAAACCAAAAGTGAATCAATCTGATTTTGACCAACAGTGGTGCAAGGGATGAGGGATGGTAAAGGGTTAAGGTATTAAAATTTTACACAGGGGCGTACCTAGAGATCTGGGGGCCCTTGGGGCTAGGTTCTTTGCGGGGCCCCCCTCCAACATCGAAATGTAGGGGGGCCCCAAAAAATCTAGGGTCTGCCATAGGTAGACTGTAAAGAGAACTGTGGGCAGGCTTTATGGAACAATTTAACATTCGTAATCCTTGCCATAACTGGTTTTTAATTACCAAAGTACATTATTCTGGTGTGTTTTACAGTGTTATTAATGAAACTGGTAATTATTTTTGATGCTGATGTTACGGTGTAGCAACCCACCTAACCTCACCCTACCCAGCCTAACCTACACTAAGGTAAACCTAACTCATCAGCACCAAAAACGTTTATCAGATTCATCGAAGCATTAATAATATTGTAAAACACACCAGGAAAATGTATTTTGGTCATTAAAAACCAGTTATGGCAACTTCTAAATACTGACCCATAATCCTCTCAACTATAAAATTACAAAATCGAAATATATACAGTATATATATATATATATATATATATATATATATATATATATATATATATATATACAGTATATATATATATATATATATATATGTATATATATATATATATATATATATACAGTATATATATATATATATATATATATATATATATATATATATATATATATATATATATATATATATTATTACAATAGAAAGTATTTCTAGTAATTTATACTCACAGTTAGTCGTAGACAGTAGTGTTGTTTGTTATAAAATCCAATTTTCAAGAGCCGGGTGCGTCGCAACCACCGGTTTCAAAGTCATGTGACGACTGAGACCGTGATACCTGTCTCGAATGTATCGGAAGGGTTAGGCCTACCGCTTGGCCACAAGTTGCCAGATATCTCATTCTTAAAACTTATCTAATATCTCAGCCGGGATTGTCTGGATGTTAAATATATATATATATATATATATATATATATATATATATATATATATATATATATATATATATATATATATATATATATATATATTAAGCGAGGATGGAATTATTACCTCCACCAAGGAGCTTATATTTTCCCCGGCGTTGGTTTGTTTATGTGTTTGTTGTTTGTATGTTAGCAGGATTACTCAAAAAGTTATGAACGAATTTTGATGGAATTTTGTGAACGGGTGGGTCATAGGGCAAGGGAGAAATAAAATTTTGGGACGGATCCGGATCCGGACTCAAAGTATCTCGCTCAATATCTCCAAAAGTTCTTAATGAATTTCAATAAAATTTTGTGGAATGTTTAGCGATGGACCAAGAAAAATGTTATTAAATTTGGGGGCTGATCCTCATCCGGATCCTATATCCACAGAACCGATCCGAATCCTCTTTAATGGCAATGGAATTGGTGGGGGTATGCGCTCTCTGAGTGATTTCTAGTCTGAATATAAGTTCAAAACAGAAAGTCAAAGTTCAAGGTTATACGATAAGGTCAACTTATATACTTTTGATCCGATAGCACTGACTTGGTGGATGAGTATAAGATAAGTGAAGGATGAAATAATTCGATTTTGAAAGTGGCCAGCCAAAGGTCAGGGACACAGGACAGGGACAGATAGTGGAGTCGAGAGGTATATGAGAGAGGGGGGGGGGTGAGATGGGGACAAGGCAGTGAAGTGGCATTGGACAGGGCGACGTGAAGGAGAATTGTTTGTGGCCACCTCTTACGGGTTTGAGGCGCCTGGCAATAGATAGATAGAGAGTTTTTTCATCATACCAAGCTTAATTTCATAGGTTTCGAAGCATGGTGACGAATCAACGGTATATCACGAGCAAAGAAAGTACTACGGTTCATCACATGATCGCGCTAATATTCCCTCTTTTTTTTATTTTCATACCCCAAAACCACAGGTGCCTGCCGATCGTGTGGACTGACCTTCCATCGACTTCGCGGCGAGGATGCTGTACTCTGTGAATGCTTCCTCTTCTTGATAGATGCAGCTGACAAGCAGATGTAGGATACTGAGCCATACTTTGTATTCACCCTCTGATCTCACCCCTGGCTGGAGAGAAGTCGTAGCTAGGGTGTAACACCGAATGAAGACCTGTTGTCTAGCGATAAAGAAGTAGGTCGGAATTTTGCAGGACTACACGTGGGACAGCTGTAGTTGACATGGTTACTCTTCCTGCAGTCTAAAATATTTTCAAATTTTCAATAAAAGGCCCCTTGACGTGAAAGCTGTTTTCGACTTTCTGCTTGTCTGGAATATCCCGTCACTTTCCAGTTTCTTCCCCCTTCCCTCCCATTTCCATTCCTTTCCCTTACCTTACATTTCCCTTTCCTTGCCATTACCTTTCCCTTCCCTTCCCTTCCCTTCCCTTCCCTTTCCCCTACCAGTCCTTTCCCTTTCCTTCCTCCTACCCTACGCTGTCGTTTCTTCTCTTTACCGTGCCCCTCCCCTCCCAGTATCAACTGTAATTAATCCCAGTCCTTTGATCATCCGTCTGTACCCTCCCTTTTTCCCCACCACTGACCCACAATATACCCTCCCCTCGTTAGTCCCCATCCTACCCTACCCTATCCCACTCTACCCTTGCCTCTTTCACTGATTGGACATGCTCACCCCCGTGTTTCTCCTGTCTCACTACTCCTCCCCTCTACCCTTCTCTTTTTATTTCCTCTTGCCTCTACTCCCCTCCCCACCCCTCTGCTTCTCTCGCTTGTCCTTCCTTTTCACATCTCTACTCCTGCCCCTTTTCAGTTTTCCCACCCTCTTCTCTCTTTTCCACTGCTCTCTCCGTACTTCCGTTCTCCTCCCACTCTCACTTTTCTTTCCCAACTCTTACCTCCCCTCCCTTCTCCTCCCATTCAGTGACATACCATTCTTCCCTCCTTTTCCTCCTCTTCTTACATAGCATTTTCCAGCTCCATTTCCACATTCCTCTCCCTCGCTCTTCCCTTCTTCCCCCTTCCCTTCTTTCACATATCCTTCTTCCCATTCTTATTTCTTATAAATTCTCTCTCCTTCCCTTTCAGCATTTCAGTTTTTCCCCCTTACGACATTTCTTCAAGTTCTACCCATCCTTAACCTACCTCCCTTTCCAACCTTTCATTCCCATTCATTCTTTCTCTCCCCTACCATTTCTCTCCTCATCCCCTCTTCTCAGATCTTTACCTTACTACCTCCCCTTCCCTTTCCCTTTCCCTTTCGCTTTCCTTTCCCCACCTCCTTCCCTTACTTTCCTTTACCAGTCTCCTTCCCCACATCTACAAATACATAACTCATTTCCTCCCCTACTCCCTCAGGCTTTTCTCCTCACCCACCACTACCCCTAAAGATTCTTCTCCCCTCTTTTCCCTTCTTCTCTGTTTTCCTCTACTTTTATCTCGTCTCTTCTCTACTGTGCTCGTCTCCAGACATCCCACATCATCGTTATTTTTATATTTTCTCCTTTTTCTTCATCTCTCTCTCTCTCTCTCTCTCTCTTGATTATTGGTGGTTCATGATCCCTCTTCATTTCCGATCTGGTCTGTCAGTGGAATGGGTCGCTAGTATTCATTTTCACTTGTGTGTTACCTTCTGAGAGAGAGAGAGAGAGAGAGAGAGAGAGAGAGAGAGAGAGAGAGAGAGAGAGAGAGAGAGAGAGAGAGAGAGAGAGAATTTTGATGTCTTTTATGCTACTTCATTTGTTTGATTAATGCTGAAGATTTGCCTATCAAGAGAAGCTAACTTTGCTGCTCTAAGTTATGTGGCATTATACCTTACCACCAGATAGATAAACAGAGCGATATGTAGTTTGATAGGGTGATGAATACTGAAGACAGATGAAGAAACAAAGATATAAAGACGGGTGGATAGGTAAGTTAGTGGTCAGGGTAGGTGGGTTGGTAGGTAGGTAGGCACGTCGATGAACATATAAAATGATGGACAGGTTAAGAGATTGATAGACAGATCGATTGATGGACAGTTGGATGAACGGGGAGATAGAGAGATGAATTAGTAAACAGATCGACAGATACATACATAGACTGGGCTTCAGTATGTAAGTAGGTAGAGTAGAAAAGTGGTTAAGTAGGTAGTTATACAGAAATACATAGAGAGACAGATACAGTATATACAGTATACATAGATGGATAGGCAGGCAGAGAGAGAGAGAGAGAGAGAGAGAGAGAGAGAGAGAGAGAGAGAGAGAGAGAGAGAGAGAGAGTGAGAGAGAGAAATAGACACATAGATACATAGAGACAGATTGACAAAGATAAACTGACAGACAGCTACGCAGATTCAGATAGACATTGATAGGTTAGGTATGTACGTAGGTAAGGAGGTACGGTAGGGAGGCAGATATAAAGGCAGACAAAGACACCTAAATGAAGAGACTAGATGTGTGTGTGTACTATATATAAATATAAATATATATATATATATATATATATATATATATATATATATATATATATGCAAAGACACACATAAATGAAGAGTCCGGAAGTACAGCAGTGTGTGATTGAATGGAAGGAGGTGTCATCGAGACTGATGTGGGTGAAAGCGAAATTTGAACGTGAGTTGTGGGTGTTTGTGAGTGCATATGGGCCTGGTAGTGAAAGGGATGAACAAGAGAGGGAGTCTTTCTGGAATGATGTTGATGAGTGTCTGCAGAGTTTTGGAGCGAATGTGAATGTGGTAATGATGGGAGATCTGAATGCTAGAGTGGGAAATGTAGCAGTTGAAGGCGTAGTTGGTATGCATGGTGTGCCTGGAAGAAATGAAAATGGGGAACGAATGATAGCGATGTGTGTTGAGCGAGAGATGGTGATTGGGAATACGCTGTTTGAGAAGAAAGATATTTATAAGTATACATGGGTGAGACAGGAGGGTGGAAGGGTTGTTGATAGAGCTTTGATGGACTATGTGGTTGTGTCTAGGAATGTAATAGGAAGATTGTTGGATGTGAGAGTTCTGAGAGGGGAGGGTGGAGGTATGTCTGACCACTACCTGGTGGAGGGAAAGTTAAGAGTAGGTAAAAGATGGGTGAGAGCTAGGAGGGTTAGGTGTGGCAGGGAGGTTTTGAAAGTGAGTCAGTTGGATAAAAGAGAGAAAAAGATAGAGTATCAGGAGAAATTGAAAGATGAGTGGAGCGCAGTGAAAGATCGGGAAAATGGCAGCGTGGAGGAGGAATGGCAGTTGTTTAAGAGTGCTGTGGTGGGGCATGCAGAAGAGGTGTGTGGTGTGAGACGTGTGGGTGGTGGTGTAAGAAAAGGAAGTGAATGGTGGTGCGAGGAAGTAAGTATGGCTGTGGCCGAGAAGAGACGTGCATATGAAGTGTGGCTGCAGAGGAAGGATGAGATGTCATATGAAAGGTATAAGGAAAAGAGGAATAGAGCGAGAAGGGCTGTGCGTGATGCTAAAGTGACAGCAGATGAGAGGTGGGGTAGGCGGCTGACAGAGAATTTTCAACAGAATAAGAAAATGTTTTGGAAGGAGGTGAAAAGGGTGCGAAAGGGAGAGTCTGGGAAGGAAGAACGAGTAAAAGCAGAGGATGGAAGGATGTTAATTGAGATGGATGCAGTAAGGAAGAGATGGGCAGAGTATTTTGAAAGATTATTAAATGTAGAGGAGGAAAGGGTGGCTGAGATTGTGGCGGATGGAAGGGTGCAAGGAATAAATGTGTTGGGAGAGTTGAATGATTCTTTGATCACGAAGGAGGAAGTGGAAAAGGCAGTAAAGGAGATGAAAACAGGGAAAGCTGCAGGTATGGATGGGTGTGCTGTGGAATGCCTGAAGGGTGGTGGAGTGACTATTGTTGACTGGTTAGTAAGATTGTTGAATGTGTGCTTTGAGAAAGGTATGGTGCCAATTGACTGGGCAAGTGCTTGTGTGGTCCCGTTGTATAAAGGCAAGGGTGATAAGTATGAATGTACTAGCTTTAGGGGTATAAGTCTGTTGAGTGTTGTAGGTAAGGTGTATGGTAGAGTGTTAATTATGAGAGTTAGAGAGGGTACAGAGGGAGTGATTAGTGATGAGCAGTGTGGCTTTAGGAGAGGGAGGGGATGCGTTGATCAGGTGTTTGCTGTGAGACAAGTGTGTGAAAAGTATTTAGCGAAAGGCAAGGATGTGTTTTGGGCATTTATGGATTTAGAGAAAGCGTATGATAGAATTGATAGGGAGGCTTTGTGGACTGTTTTAAGATTGTATGGACTTGATGGTAGGTTACTAAAAGGGGTGAAAAGTTTTTATGTAAATAGTAGAGCATGTGTAAGAGTGGGAAATGCTGTGAGTGATTGGTTTCCCGTGAGAGTGGGGCTGCGACAGGGATGTGTGATGTCACCTTGGTTGTTTAATATTTACATGGATGGTGTTGTAAGGGAGGTGAATGCAAGAGTTTTAGGTGGTCTGAGTCTGGTAAATGTTGATGGTGGAGATTGGAATCTGAAGCAGCTGCTCTTTGCAGATGATACTGCACTGGTGACTGATTCAGAGGAGAGATTGAGACAGTTGGTAGAGGAGTTTGGAAGGGTGTGTGAAAGGAGGAATTTGAAAGTAAATGAGAATAAGAGTAAAGTGATGAAGTGTACGAGGTTGATAGATGGTAGGGGGATGAATATAGTTTTGAATGGTGAGTTGCTTGAGGAGGTAGATTGTTTTAAATATCTAGGGTCACATGTTGCTGTGGATGGAAGAATAGATGCAGAAGTGAAGTTTAGAATAAATGAAGTAGGAAAGGTGCTGGGAGGAATGAAAAAAGTGTTTAAATGTCGTCCGCTTAGAATGGATGTAAAGAGAAGGCTGTATGAGGGTGTTGTGGTACCGACTGCATTATATGGGGCTGAAACATGGAATATGGGTGTAGCAGAGAGGAAAAGTTTGAATGTAATGGAGATGAGGTGTCTGAGGAGTATGTGTGGAGTGACGCGTATGGATCGGGTGCGAAATGATGAAGTGCGAAGGAGAACTGGAGTTGTTCAGGAGATGGCTGGTAGAGTTGAGCAGAGGGTGTTGCGATGGTTTGGGCATATGGAGAGAATGGATAATGAGCGATTGGTGAAAAAGATTACTAGATCTGATGTGAGAGGTGTAAGGCTGAGAGGAAGACCACGAATAGGATGGATGGATAGTGTGAAGAGAGCGCTGGATGCGAGAGGAATGTCTGTCGAGCAAGGAAGAGTGGCTGTGCGTGACAGAAATAAATGGAGAGAAATTGTGAATAAATAAGTGATGACGCATCCCTGAGGGGATATTCTCCCGCATTTGGTCTGATCAGCTAGTCAGGTCAGGTGCGGGTAAGGGGATGGGTATGTTATGATGTGGCAGGGGTAAACCAGCTCTGCTGTCCGGCCCTGCTGCGGATGTCACTGATTGCATTGCGCAGTTGACCCTTGTGCGGTGTGGTGCGGTGAGGATCTGTCCGTTCTCCCCTTTGGGGCTAAGATGTGAATGAATGTGTTTAAATGGATGAGTAAATGGAGAGTGTGTCGTCCTGTCTCGGCTACCTCCCTTTCCTTGGGGGAAGCAGCCTAGGTATATAGATATATATATATATATATATATATATATATATATATGTGTGTATATATATATATATATATATATATATATATATATTGTTACGGAACAGAGAGAGATAATGAACACTTCAAGTGAGAATACTAAAATGACTACTGTCCCGTAAAGTTCCAGGTTCCAAACAAAAGAGGTAGGTAAAATTACAAGTTAAAGTTTAATGATCAAACTAACAACTAAACATTCAGGACTCATAAGGATAATGTAATGGCAAAAAACAGGTTAAATATATGGTTAACTGCAATAGCCTCTATTAACACGAAATTAGCAAGAGTAAATTTATCTAAGTCAGCCCTGATAACATGAGAAAACCGGATAATGCTCAGTTAATGCAAGATATATTATTACAGATACAAAATATTATTACTACTGGCTGACAGCAAAAATTTTACATTAATCACAAAAACCTCACCAGGCCAACGAACCAACACCTTATGCTATACAGTACAAGAAAAAATTTAATAACTCTTATACTCAAATTACACAACAGCTAGATGGTTGGAGACTTCCTGAGAACTCACAAAAATAATAACAACCGTACAGGGGAGGACAGAGATGTGAACAAAATGAGGAGTAGATCTAAGTGGCAATTAATGCAGAGATTGAGCTCATTATATAGGGGCCGGCAGAGCTTGATACAACTTGTAAGCAGGACGCAGTGAAGCCATAGGGTACAAAGAGTTGACACTCCTGCTCTGAACAACAGAGCGACTTACTCTACTATAAGGGAGGAGAAGGGGGAAGTGAGGTAGAACACGGAAGCTTGGTCACTATGGAAGCCACGAGGCGAATCGTGATCAAACATGCAGCATACTGTACGTTAGAATTATACAAAGGATGATGAAATCATAGGCTATGTAACAATATATATATATGCTCTCCGTATTGTAGAATGGGCACTTTTTAAATGGAGGAATCGATCAAGCTAACCACCCAGGTATCCACAGCCTCTGGCTTTTATGCTGGCAATTCTGGGATTTACTCGGGAAAATTGCAGCGATGATCCACGGATGGCCGCTTTCGACATTCAAAATTCTCGCACATTGACGTCATGGCCTTGACTCATGCGCAGACATCGCTTTCGGCGCCTCTCCCTTGTCCATCTCACCCACGCTCGGCGTGTATTTTGTCCTGGTCTTGACCGATGTGTGCGGTGACGGATACAGGAGTAGACTTGGTGGGCAAGGCTTTTGCAGGGGAGGGAGGGATAGTGTTTATTAGGAATACGTAATGATTAAGCGAAACTCTAAAATCTTCAAAGAATTTTGGAGGACTCATAACATGAAAGACTGTAGTAAATGCTGCGGCAGCTCGATAGAAGGTAACACTGGTAATACTTTAGCACGTATAGAACAAGCTGTTACCCAACGTCTGCTTGTGGTACCAAATGTGATGATCACAGACAGTCTGAGAAAAGTTGCGGAGGCGACAAGGCGCATCTCGGGATAAGGGTCTGGAGACACTGTGAGGGAGGATATCTTGCAGCTCGTTGGCCATGGTGTGTCCATGCTGAATGACGGCATGAACAATGAGGTAAAGGAAGAGGAACAAGAACATGATAAAGAAATATTGAAGGAACAAAAGCCACCTGAAATTTCAACGCACAAGCAACTTAGCTGCATTCTTGAGGCTGCAAACGTCTTAGAAGATGCCTATCTTAACCTGAATCTCCCAACTAAGAGGTTGTATGGCATTTGACGAAGACATCGACGGTCTTGTGGCTAATGAAAAGAAGTTGTTAAATAAGCTGATAAATAAATCCTTGCAGCAATTATGATTCGCTTCATGAACTATCGGCATCACCTCAGCGACTTCTGCCATCTTCCCCACAACCGGAAACTTCTGCACCGTCCTCTTGAAGTGAACTTGACTGATGATGCTGGGGGAATTTTGAGGATTTATAGACCTAGCCTCAGCCCTGGAGCGGTTAGAGACCCCAGCCTCAGAAACCTTCCTCCCACACAACTTAGCTGTATCTACTACTGTGCCAAGGTAAGTTTAAATTTCAATATTATTAGAATTACTCTTGTATAATCAATATTAAATATGAGTGATGATGATAAGTGTGTATTTATGCATGTGGTAGATGAGGGTAATAAGGACTAGTTATAAAAACTTTTGGAGGTCTTCCCATCTATTAGCCATAGAGAGAGAGAGAGAGAGAGAGAGAGAGAGAGAGAGAGAGAGAGAGAGATTTTATAATAAATATATATATATATACTATATATGATATAAGTATACTGTATATATATATATATATATATATATATATATATATATATCTACATATATATATATATATATATATATATACATACACTGCCAGACGCCTCAATCCCGTTCGGGATGGCCACAAACAAATCGCCTCCACGTCGCCCTGTCCCCCGCCATTTCACTGCCCTGCTCCCAACTCACACCCCCCTCTCTCATATACCTCTCCACCCCATCCCTCTATCTAATCCTCGGCTTCTCCCTCCCTCTTCCCCCCTCCACCTCACATACACTCTCTTCGTCAGTCTTTCACCCTCCATCTTCACCTGGCCAAACCACCTCAGTGTGTTCCTCCTAACGCTTCCTATCACATCCATATCCACATCGCAACGCTCCTTTATATCCTCATTTGTCAGCCTGTCTCTCCATGTGACTCCACAGGCTCCTCTTAAATAACTCATTTCCACTGCTCTCACTCTTGACTTGGGCCTTTCCAACAACGTCCAAGCTTCACTTCCATACGCTAGAGTTGGTATCACAATACTGTCATATAGTAACTTTTTCACTTCCATGCTCACTTCCCTGTTTCTTATCACTGCTTTCAGGGAACCAGCAACCTTTCTTCCCTGCTGTACCCTTTCAAGTACTTCACCCTCCAAACCTCCATCCTTACTCATTACACTACCCAAATACTTAAACGTACTCACATTTTCCAATTCCTCACCATCCAACCTCGCTGTACATTCACTGACTTCATCTCTCTCAAAGACCATCACTTTACTCTTCCGTACATTCACCTTTAGATTCCGTTTCTTACACAGTCTCCCAAACTCATCCACCAAGCATTGCAGCTCCCCTTCGTCTTCACTCAACAACACACCATCTGCAAACAACAGTACGGAGAGTTTCCAAACACTACCCTCTTTCATCAGGGTCACTCCAACATCCACTACCCTGCCTTGTACCTCTTTTATTACCCTATCCATGTACAGATTGTACAACCATGGAGACATGACACATCCTTGTTTCAACCTAACCTTCAGAGAGAAAAAATCACTTAGTTCACCACCCACACACACTGCAGCCCATCATACATACTCTCACAGCATTCAACAACTTCCCATCTACTCCATATATTCTTAATACTCTCCACAATCCTTGTCTATCCACCCTGCCATATGCTTTCTCCAAGTCCATGAAAGCCACATACAACTTCTTTCCAATCTCTAGAAACTTTTCCACTAAAGATCTAAGAATGAATATCTAATCTACACAACCTATTCCCTTCCTAAAGCCTCCCTGTTCTTCTCCAACTAATTCCTCTGTTATTTCCCTAACTCTGTCAATAAGTATCCTACCAAACACTTTTCCTATTATACTAAGAACACAAATGCCCCTATGATTCCCACACACTTCTTTTTCCCCTTTTCCTTTGTACAAGGGAATAATTATACCTGACTTCCAATCCTCCGGAACTCTACCTTCCTCCCAGGCCAATCTGCACATCTTCAACAACCATTCTACTACTATCTCTCCCCCATGCCTCAACATTTCACTACACACTTGATTAATTCCTGGGGCTTTCCCCAATTTAACTTTCTTCATTGCTTCCACAACTTCTATCCTACTGATTTCTTCCTGTCCTCTCACCTCCCTCCTTCTCCCAGCCATTCCCCAGCCACTTATACTCGCATCACTTCCATCCTCTATGTTCAACAATTCCTTAAAGTGTTCTCTCCATCTGCTCACTTTTTCTCCCTTCTCCACTAGTAATATACCATTTTCATCTTTCACTCCCCTGCTAACTTCACTTCCACCCTGTCTTACTCTCTTCACCTCTTTCCAGAAATCTTACAGTCCCTCCACTTTACACTCAAATTTCTTCCAAATTCCTCATCCACTCTCTTCTTACTTTCTCTTACTAATCTTTTTACCTCTCTCTTTCTTTCTACATATAACTCTCTCTTCTGCCTCTCAACTGCTTCCACGCCCCTATTTCTCATCCATTCATTGTAAGCTTTTTTCTTTTGTGCCACAGCCTGTCTCACCTCTTCATTCCACCACGCTGTTCCTTGCACCCCCCTCCGTCTTCTCTTCATCCCACACACCACAATGAACATATTTCTTCTGTGAATATCCTGCACACACCTTCCACGTCCCCCACCTGCACCATATATGTATGTATGAATGTATCCGCGTGGAAGTTCACACCTTCAACGTAAGTGGTAATCTTGAAAGCCGGAGAGCACACCCTTTCGTGTGGGTAGCCGCGGCAAACAATTGGTAACACTGATTAGTTTTAAAATTCAAAATCTTAAAATAAAAACAATACATATGGCAATTTCCAAGATTCACACACAATATAATCCATTAATGTTTGCAACATCTAACCTCTTCCATTATTAAAGACTGGCGATTGTTCTTCAATACTCTGTATAAGAGTACACATACAGGATTTCGAGAACATGTACCGCAGGCAAAATTCGGTGTCAGACATAGCTTCAAAGGGGTTCATGCGGTCAGTAATAACCCTACGAATACACCTTTGCTGATCATGCCAATTTTTACTATATTTCTGCCCCAAATGCTTGTTTTTGCCATTCTTCCAACCCATAAATCCGAAATCCCACCCCCAATACACGGGGGAGGGGTTAATTTGAAAATCAATCACGAACACAGAAAATAAAAGCCAAATTCGTTCAAATCACACCTAAATACACCAGAAAAATATTATTGCCAAGCCAAAACAAAATAGTGCGGACTTGCAAAAACTCACCGAACGCAAACATGAGACTTCGTAATTCAAACTAACTGGCTGTGCACCAGTCGTCTGTTTAGGTAGTACTCGGCCATTCTTTACTGTAGGAATTATTTCACGTACTAATCAAACTAATTATAAAAGTATCATGCACCATATCTGGTAAACAGCTTAGTAGAAATATTGAGAAATGAAATGGAAGTGGAAACAGTATCTCATCTTTGTTTTCGTCTCGTTGTTAATTAACTATCTCCAGAGAAGCGGTGGAGTCTTTTAAAACGATAAAAATATTAAATGCTTATTTCTTTCTTTACACCATGTTTTTACCATTAAATTAAATTTCCCATCACACACACCATAGGGTCCTTCAAATTCTACATAGTTTTCTTTGCATGAGGCTGCTGTAATATGACGAAGGGGCATGTTAAGGGGTGCTATGAGACTTCCCACGGATTCCAGTACTACGCTGTGGTAATCCTCTCCCCATCACCGGGGAACTCTCTCCCTTTCGTGCGTTAAGACTACCAACAGATAAGGTTAGGGCAAGGTGAACGCCTTCCCACAGTTTAAGACTATGGCCGTTAGTGACCTTCAGCACTGGCTGCCCCATATCTTCACGTATATTTTCACTTACCTGTTTAGTCACAGCGGTATATTGACAGCACTTTGGGGGTATTTAGTGCAGAAAGACATTTTTCTTATGCTAAATAAACAGCAGGATAATATAATGTAAAACTGTTGAAAATAAAATTGACCATGGTGTTCCTGTGTGGACGTTGTGACACCTATATTAATGGTTCGTAAGCTGCTAATGATATAAAGAAGCAAAAGGAAATAATCTTAAATTTCTATGCAGACAGTGACTGGAAGAGACAAATGAATGTTAGAAAAACTATGAACGAAGGTAAGTGTACTCAGAAAGATCGGATGATAATGGAATGTCCTCGACAGAGTCGGGTGAAGTGGACTTGTCAGGTATCTACAAAACGAACCAGGCTCAGTTGTTGCATAAAAAAACTTGAATTAGAACATGATTGTTATCACACTAAAGAATAGTGGGTCAAGCAAGTACTGACGAAATATTATACGTGACCTCTATTGATCCCTGTGGATAGTAGGGGTAGGCAGCCCCGCCCAGAGATGTACTACCGCCAAGGTAACGGGAGACTCAAGGAATAGCCTGGATTCTATTTTCTCTCCTAGGCCTTGGTAGCTGGTTACACATCTTTCTGCCTCAAGCATCAGAGGGCATCAGGCTGCCCTCTTTACGCAGCACACACATCCACATCATATCACATTGCCTTAAACCAGCTATCCTCTCTCTATAAAACACCAATCTTGTCATTACATATCATACACATTCCACAACACATCCCTGCTCTCCCCTCCATAAAAAGAACCATGGCTGCTGCTATACTGGGAATTAGTGCGGTGGTTTCTTGGGTGACCACCACTGGCAGGGCTAGGTTGTCTGCACAGGGCCTTCCCGGTCATCATCAAGCGACTGTGCCACCTCCAGTGTTGGGGAGCCCTAAATCTACTCGTCAGTGCAGTAATATTTTCTTTTGCAATATTAGGGGACTTCACTCCAACATCAACTCTGTTCAAAATATCCTCCAGTTTGAATCCCCAGATCTGCTATTTTTGAAAGAGGCACAAGTAAGCTCCAACTCTGATTTAGCTAGATTTAATTTCCCTGTTTATATCTAGATTCAAAATTTCAGACCCAAAGGAGGCGTATGTTGCCTTGCTAAATCTGAAATTGCCCTGGAGGAAATTACTAAATTTAATTGTCCTTAATTCGACTATTCCATATACAAATTAAATTCTTTTGGTAAAATTATTTCTGTTGTATATATCGTTCCCCTAATCCCCCTCCAGAGCCGGGTTTATTTGACTTTCTGTCTTCACAACTAAGTGTCCTCAACATTAATACTGCATCAGAAATTACTATATTGGGTGATTTTAATGTCCATAATGTTGAATGGCTCACTTATTCAGCCAGAACTGATGACTCTGGTCTCGAATGTGAGCGATATGCAGATTCATTTAATCTCACCCAGTTAGTCAGTCAACCCTCCCGTGTACCAGACAACCCCAATCAAAATTCTCACCTATTGGACTTGTTTCTAACAATCAATACAGATAATCATAATGTCGAAGTGAAGTCCTCCCTCGGATCCTCGGATCATTGTCTGATTCAAGCCACCAGTTCAACACCTACCATACCCTCTTGCTCTGAACCTGTCGTAGTAACTAAACGGCACAAGGACAGGGCAGACTGGGAGGGACTCCAAAACTTTTTCATGGATGTTCCTTGGACCTCCTTTTTCTCCCAAGATGCAAATTTCACATTGGGCCACATACAGGATTTCATTAAAGTCGGCATGGAAACATTCATTCCCCATCATTGTTACAGAAAAAGATGTAATTCTCCTAAATGGTTTGACCACAATTATTGTGCTAGAGTAACAGAACATAAAACAATAGCCTATAACACTTATACAAGGACTAAAACCAAAGAAGTCTTTAACTATTATAGAAATATCAGAAACCATGCCAAAACTATTATCAATCTTTTAATTAAACTTTCTACTTAGACAAGCTAACAAACTACAAAACAACCCAAATGACAACAAAATATTCTGGTCAACCCTTAATTCATTCAAAACTAACTTCACTACCTCCTCTTCCATGCCACCATTACAGTCCCCCAATGGAAATCTAGTAGGTGACCCATGTGGAAAAGCCAAACTTCTTGTTCACATTTTTTCATACAACTTAAACCCTAAATACAGAAAATCACAATATTCCTGTACTTGAGTTTGATTCCCCTCAAATACCTCCTTTCATGATTCACACCAGATACGTACAAGCTGTATTACAGAATCTATCAGCAGACAAAGCTCCTGGTCCAGATGAAATTCCTTCAATAGTACTTAAAAATTGATCCTCAGTGTTGGCTCCTGTATTGGCAAAACTTTTACATTGATGTATCCGCACCTCAAGTTTTCCAGCCTCTTGGAAAGAAGCAAATATCCAGCCTGTTCCTGAAAAGGGGGCAACTTCTGAGCCATTAAACTACAGACCAATTGCATTAACTTCCGTTCTCGGTAAAGTTTTTGAGACACTAATAAACACATAGTCATGCATCTAGAAATCAATAAATTAATCAATGATTGGCAGTATAGATTTAGACAAGAACGTTCAACTGTACACATGCTTTGCCTTCTTACCCATCAGATTAACAAAACAATAGACCAACACGGCGAAACACGCACAATAGCACTTGATATTTCAAAAGCATTTGACAGAGTATGGCACCAGGCCTTTTTGTCTAAGATGTCACACTATGGCCTTGCATCACTGGTTCCTCTAATTTCTTCTTACCTTCATAATAGAAAAATATGGGTCATGGTAGATGGAATTCATTCTCAGTTTCATTCTATAAATGCTGACGTACCTCAGGGATCAGTTTTGGCACCAACCCTCTTTCTTATTCAAATAAATGACTTCCTATCTGTCACTCACAACCCAATACTCTCTTATGCTGATGACTCGACCCTTCATAGTTTTTTCACATTAGGACCTCCTTTACAGAATTTGATATTGTAAATTCCCAAATAACCACAGCAATTTCTCTGAACCAGGACCTTTCTAAAATTAATCAATGATGACAAACAAATATAGTCTCATTTAATGCTCAGAAAACTAAATATATTAATTTCTCCAACAAAAAGAATCCCTCAGACTCTCACATATTTTTAAATGATGTCAATATTCCCATATCCACGACAATTGATATCCTAGATGTTACTCTAAACCCCAACCTAAGCTGGACAGATTATGACTTGTTAAATCCCTTGCTAAAAATGCTTCTAAAAAATTGGAACTTACTTACAGAGTTCGTGAGTTCTTCACTAACGAGCAGATTGCCACAATATACAAAAGACATGTGCGTCCTCAAATCGAATACTGTTCACCATTGTGGAGTGGATGTGGAGCGGTTGCATTGAGGCAGTTGAACAAAATTCAAAATAAAGCCGTTAGATTAATCAATAATCCTGCCATTACGCAGAACCTTCCTGCATTATCAGTACGCAGAGATGTTGCTTCTTTAGCATTATTTTATCGATATTTTTACCGTAAGTGCTCTGACGAACTGGCTTCAATTGTGCCTTCCCTTCACATTTTCTTCCGAAATACTCAGGCAGCTGGGAGCGCTCATGAACTCACACTCTCTCCCTCGGAATGCAGATGCTCTACTTATCAAAATTCATTATCCCCAGAACTACTACTCTCAGGAATTCACTTCCTAGGAGTTGCTTCCCACAGACATTTAATCCACTTCAATTTAAATCTAGTTGTTATAAATATTTTATGAATGGAGGATGCCTTTAGGCACATGGACTTATTTTTTTTTCTTTGGTTTTCCTTCCTCCATTCTTTACCTATACCAAAAAATAAATAAATAATTGTTATACATGACATGTGGCTTTGATTAGTCCGGCAAAACGGTTCATCCGGCAAGACTTTGGAAACATGGATGCCGGAAAATTGGTGATGTACCTGTCTATCTATTTATCTGTCTATCTACAATACCTACCTGCATATCTATATCTATATCTATGTTTATCTATCTGTTTATTTATCTATCTATCTATCTATCTATATATCATATATATATATATATATATATATATATATATATATATATATACAGAGAGAGAGAGAGAGAGAGAGAGAGAGAGAGAAGAAGAAGAAGTGTCACATAGAGTGAAAATCGAACCATCTTCTACATAGGCTATTTTTAAGGGCACAAATTCTTACCCTCCTCGTTATCCCTTCCATTATAACGAAGGAGTCGCGTTATTCATATCTGGGAACTAGCAGCACAAAGCAACCTGTTGATATAGTGTTACCAGGCAGAGAGAGAGAGAGAGAGAGAGAGACGAAAAATTGCGAATAATAAAATTGAAACCACTTGCATTTTTTTTTTAAAGGGTCACTCTTTCTTACAGACTTCGTTATCCTCTCCCCTATAACGAAGGCGTGGCATTATTCAAATCTGGGACCTGGCTATACTGACTACCTTGGAGAGAGAGAGAGAGAGAGAGAGAGAGAGAGAGAGAGAGAGAGAGAGAGAGTTACAAGGAATTACAAGTACAAAAAGGACCTGAGGACCCACACTAAGGTGGCACTATGAATAACGTTGCCAGTTAGACGCTGTTGCCCCAACAATGAGTAGGATACAGTACAAGAGGGAGTCTCTCCTAACCCACATCTCATTCCTACAGCCCGGGCAAGGAAATTAGGTGCCTTTAACCTGGGGAAATAAGGCAGGGCTCGAAAATTTGACGGGAAAGAAATACGTAATCAATGTACCGGTAAGTTAGGCCTAATGCTAATCTGTGTAAATTAGCTCTGAACCGTCTATCAACAAACTGTCAACTACCCTTGCTGGTAACCGACTCCTGGTATTGGAGATCATCTACAGTCGACAGCAGAAGTTCGTTCCTATATGCCTGCATGCTACTAGCCTATTGGTCTGGTAACACTGTATGAATTAAAAGTTGCTTACAATGGCTTAAAAAAGTAATATTTACCTTCGCCAACAAAGCTGGAGGAGGTAATGTATTCACCTATGTCCGTCTATCTGTCAGTTTGTCCAGACGATATCTCCAAAAGTTCTCAATGAATTTCAGTGAAATTTGATGGGAGGGTGAGCCATGGGCCAAGAAAGAATTTATAAAATTTTGGGGAGGATCCGGATCCAGATTCGGAACCTATGTATAATATCTCCAGATGTTCTCAATTAGTTTCAATAAAATTTGTGGAAGAGTGGGCCATGGGTCAAGGAACAATTGATTGAATTTGGGAGCCGATCCAGATCCTATGCATTCGACACATTATCTCTACGGATCCGTGTCCTTTTAAATGGCAATGGCACTGGAAGAGGTATGCGCTCTTTGAGTGCTTTCTAGTTTAAATACGTGATCTGAGAGAAATTAAGACAGTATTAGAGATAAAGCGTGGCAGGCGGAATGATAGTGTTACGGACATACATATAACTTTAATGCATACAGATTCTTGAATAGACGCTCGATAAGCAGGATTGGATGTTGCGTGTGGGTATCTTTTAAAAAATATTTTATTTTGTCCAGTACTAAGAGAAAGGTTAAAAGACAACATTAATTTTGGTTTCTGGTCTTAAGTTATTACTAATCAGCTAACATCGACACCTTCAGTCAGGTCCTGAAGATTATCAAAGCCTTGATGACTCACGAAATAGCAGCCTAAACCAATTTTGCTTTGAATGTGCGCTTCGCGATATACGTTGAGAATAAAAAGTGGGAAGAAGATGCTTATGTGTAGTACTACTGTAGGTGAACGAAAGAGGTAGAGAAGTCAGAAGGTGGTTTTCAGCTAAACATGTTCATAAGTACGAAATATTTTGTATATAAAAATAAAAATGTAAGGAGGAGGGAGGGATATAGCGAAGAAGAAGGAGAGAAGGGTTTAGAATTGTGACAGTATCGGAAGGCATATCGTTCTATAATTGTAATCGTTATTTAAGTGTAGTAGTGTGGATTTTCTCAAGTATTGTCTAATAATACCACCGTAATAATCCTTTTAATTCCTGTCCTGAAAAACCACTCTTACCGAAATGTAGAACGAAGGAAAGGAAATGGAATGAAACTGGAAGCGTGGGGATAGGAGTGGGGTGAAGGAAGAGAAGATGAGGGGAACCGGAAGGATATGACAATTTTGGCCAAGTTTGAGTAACAAGGGTGTAAGTCCTGTTACTGACTGCTGTACAGTACTTAAAAATTAGCATAATGGATATGGCAAAACGAAGTTCAGTGAACATTTTAATTTAACTACCTTTCTTATTCCACTTACAGACCAAAAATTTCCTTAACTAGCTTATAACAACGTGCATTATGGCAGAGCGTGACTGAGAAGTGGAGATACAGGCGGTGAGTGATAGCAGAAGTGATTAATGAAAGACAAATCTGTATAACCGCAAAACACGCATAGTTAATATTTATGTTCCTGAAACCTTTGACTGATATCATAATGATTGTCTTGTATTTTAATCTTTAATACTGAAAATGTACTATAATGTTCCTTATGATCCTCGCTGGCAGCATCAATAGAAATAACTCTGCTCGTCCGAGTGCCTCCTTGAGAAAATTCAGGCATTAATGTTATACATTTTTCATTATCAGTATCACACTACCTGCTACATATTAACATTACCCTTAATTCAATCTTAAGTTATCTCCGATAACACATTATCAGTATTCGCCATTCAAGTCATACGAGACAACAATAGCTCATACGTTAACAGATCAAAAAGTTTGTACCACGGAGGTTGATAGGGACGAATTTCTGCTGTCGACCCTAGGTGAATGAAATGCAGTATATTATAGTTGTGGGAACGCTTCAAGTCAAGCTTAATATTTAATCTAAATATGTGCTGGACTTTGATGTATTTGTATCCATGGGGGATTCTGAAAACCTCATTTAACTGCCTTTGGAGACTCAGTACGTTTTATGAAAAGAGGCCCAGTGTCTGTGTCCTTCTCAAGCACCGTACAGGTGAGTAATCGGGCCAGTTTCTGCTGCCTTTTTCGTTAATTGTTAATGCCACGGAAACTGCACGTGTGATTTGCTTTAGTTTATTGCCTAGAGATATAGGTATATGTATGAGGTGACTATACCGTGAAAAAACAGTCACTGCACGAAATAATAACATTGGTATATGGGAAAACAGGATGGCGCAATTGCCCCATATTGGGGGGCAATCGTGCTGGTCTGTATAATAATGAAAGTATTTCACGCATGAACGCTGTTTGCTAGTGGCATCTAAACTTTCAAACGCGCAATAAATACTGCTGAAAATAGAACATTTTGAGATAGGAGGAAATCATACAGAGTTGAGAACACAACTGTTAAATATATGAAAATCATGCAGTACACACGGAAACAGTCTTAAATCTAATGAAAATATGTTAAAAGCATCAGCGAGTACAAAACTTAGCGTACAAGAAGACGGTCAGCACTCAAAAACTTTAAATTTGAGAGTTCTCTTCACAATTTCAGGGTTCACTAATTTCAAAACAATATGCACTGTAGATGCGTCGCTATGTCTGGGACCTCGGACTCCATTGACGTAAAAAAATCCAGGCTGCACTTTTTGTGTTTCTATCTCATGTGAAAAAAAAAAACAAAAAACAAAAACGAACACCCAATGCAATGTTTTCTGGATCAGTCAGATTGTGTAACACACCTATATAATGATAGTCTTCGCCATGGCCTCAAACTTGATAGCTTACTAGAACATAAACACCCTTTTCCAGTACTTCAGGCTCCACTTGTTCAATAGGATGTAGTGGTATATCAGTCACACCGTCGTCGTCTTCTGAAGGATCATCTGATTCACCGTAAGACGAAACAGCACAGGAGCAGTTCTTTTGAAACGAGGCTTTTGCTACGGTTTCCTAAAGGTTGATATAGTTATGTAAGCAATGTTCACACTTTGACCTGGCTCTGCCTGTATTATCTTGGCTCGTGCTCTTAATGGTTTGGCTGCATTAGCCTCCCGAAGCTTCCTCAGGTGTTCAGTCATCAAGAGATTGACAATTTTGCAAGGTGACTGAGTCGATGGCTCGCTGTTGACTTTTAAGATGTGGTTCCTGTTTATATGATATACACCACATGTACGAAACCCACTTTTGTCATGTTTCTGCTTGAATTTACCTGTAAATTAACAAAACCCATTAGATGTTGTTTTCAGTGTGTGAAATATGTTCACAACAAATATTATCGCCATTAAATATCACGTAAAACTGATGTGCACAGTACGGCAATGTAATATCATCATCTACCACCCAATACCTCACAAACTTTCACGATTTAATTCGCCAAAATTTAGATAAACGCAAAACATCAGCTGCAGCAGTTTTCATTGACTATAAAGCATTTGACCTAGTAGATCACACAAACATCAAAGCCAAAGCTGTACATCTAAATCCTACAGTGGCTAGTCTCCTGGCTAGTAGATTTCCTGAATACAACCCATACGATTCAGGGGTACCATCTCCAGCTTTCAAATCCAACCCTACGTGTTCCCTACGTGTCAGCAAATGGGTTGGCGGAGGGTTATTGCTCCTCCCCGTCATACAACTAACTCAAAGACAAACGACCATCCCTTACGGGATTATGGTGTCTGGCTATAGATAGACATATATTCACATTTACATGAGTACACACATACACATGCATTCGAATGTATACACTGTTACATAGCCTATGATTTCATCATCCTTTGTGTAATTTTAACGCACAGTATGCTGCATGTTTGATCACGAGCGTGTTCTGCCTCAGTCCCCCCCGTTCTACCGTTATAGTAGAGTAAGTCGTTCTCTCTGTTATTCAGTACGGGATTTTCAGCTTTTTGTCCCCATGGCTTCATTTGCGCGTCCTTCTTACAAGTTGTATCAAGCTCTCCTGGCCCCTATATAATGAGCTCAGTCTCTGCATCATTGCCACTTAGATCTGCTCCTCATTTTGTTCACATCTCTGTCCTCCCCTGTACAGTTATTATTATTGTGAATTTTCAGGAAGTCTCCAACCATCTAGCAGCTGTGTGATTTGAGTATAAGTGTTGTTGCATTTTTTCTTGTACTGTGTAGCATAAGGTTAATTCTTAGGCCTAGTGAGGTTTTTGATTGATGTTGGGTTTTATGTCAGTCATTTTTGATAATAGTTTGTATCTGTAATAATTTATCTGGCATTCACTGAGTATTATCTGGTATCTCATTTTATCAGGGCTGACTTAGATAAATTTACTCTTGCTAATTTCGTGTTAATAGAGGCTATTGCAGTTAACCATATATTTAACCTGTTTATTTGACATTACATTATCCTTATGAGTCCTGAATGTTTTGTTGTTAGTTTAAGCATTAAACTTTAACTTGTAATTTTACCTAACTCTTTTGTTTTGAACCTGGAACTTTACGGGACAGTAGTGATTTTTAGCATTCTCACTTAAAGTGTACATTATCTTTCTCTGTTCCGTAACATAAATTTGGCGACCTCTTATCAGGATATTCAGGATATTTTCATAAGGATATTGCTTGATATTTTGTGACTGTTACTTATTAATTATGTCTACTATTACTACACTTGATGAAGCCAAAGATTTTTTGTCAAATGTGCAAACAGTGTTGGATGTAGAAAACAGAACAAAGAATGAACTTAAGCTTGTTGCTCAACAATTGGGAATTGCTGTTCGCTCCCATCATTCTAAAGATCAAATTGTTGACATGATTAATGAAAGCTTGTTTAATGTAACTCCTCCAAATGAGCAAACGCAGATTGAATTAGCTAAGTTACAGCTAGCCCTGCAGGAGGCCCGTGCTAGGGAGGCTGAGGCACAAGTTGAAATTGCTAGGATTCAGGCAGACCATGAGTATCGCATGAAACAAGGTGGAACTGGATCATTTAGCTCTGATGATTTTGATGTGGCTAAAAATGTTAAACTTGTCCCTCCTTTTAATGAATCTGATTTAACAAAGTATTTTCAGTTGTTTGAGAGGGTAGCTACAGGTTTTAATTGGCCCAAAAAGTATTTTTCCAGTACTCCTTCAAACTATTCTCACCGGTAAAGCTCAAGTAACTTATGCATCTTTGCCTCAGGATCAATCTGATAATTATGATGTAGTTAAGAGCTTGATTCTTAAGGCCTATGAGCTTGTTCCTGAAGCCTATAGAGTAAAATTTAGGACAACTTACAAGCAAGATAAGCAATCCCATGCTGAGTATGCAAAAATCAAAGAAGATCTGTTAGAGCAGTGGTTAAATTCTAAGAATGTGGATTCTGATTTTGATAAATTTAAGCAGATGATTTTGCTGGAGGACTTCAAGAGGTGTATTTATAAAGATGTAAGCCTATATCTTGATGAGAAAAGAAGAGATAATTTGTCTGATGCTGCAGTTTTAGCTGATGAGTATGTTCTCACTCACAAGAGATATTCTAGAGAAAGAAGGAAAGCTGAGAGTAAGTACGTTGCCTCTACTCAGAGTACAGGTAACAGGAAAGAGAATAAAGATGAAAGATGTAAGCCTATATCTTGATGAGAAAAGAAGAGATAATTTGTCTGATGTTGCAGTTTTAGCTGATGAGTATGTTCTCACTCACAAGAGATATTCTAGAGAAAGAAGGAAAGCTGAGAGTAAGTACGTTGCCTCTACTCAGAGTACAGGTAACAGGAAAGAGAATAAAGATGATGTTTCTCAGGAAGTAAATACCAGCTTCACCTCTAGATTTCAGAAAAGTAAATGTACTTATTGTAGTAAGCTTGGTCATACTACGGAGAAATGTTTCAGGAGACAGCGTGATGTGAACAAAAAGGAGTCTTTAAATATTCAGTCAATTGGTCTAGTGTCCACCCTTGAGAGTTCCCAGAATTCTTTAACCGAGTTAACTGAACCTGCTTTGAGGGGTAACTTAAATTCTCATGATGGAGCTCCTCTTTTGAGCAGTAACGTGGGTGACACTCTCAAGAGTTCATGTGCTAATTTCCTGTCTGATGGTTTTGTCAGCCCTCTGGACAGTAATGACAGGAAATCAGTTAAAATATATCGTGATACAGGTGCTTGCCAATCCCTTATGCTGACCAGTGTTCTAGGCCCTAATGTTAATTCCTCTGATGAAACTGCAATCTTACAAGGTGTAGGGAATAATTACTTCTCTGTCCCTCTGCGCAGAGTGAATTTAGAGTCTGGTTTTGTTAATGCTTCCGTTATGGTTGGGTTGGTTGAGACACTCCCAATGTCAGGTGTAACTTTCTTACTTGGAAATGATATTGGTGGAAGTCAAGTGTGTCCAGCTCCTCAGTTGTCTAGTGAGCCAGTGGCTGTGTCCCAGGATTGTGATGTCCCTGATGTGTTCCCTGCATGTGCTGTCACTAGGGCTAAGTCTAAAGTTACTGGTGATTTAGAGGATAATGATGATGATGATGTTATCCTAGTTGACACTTTTCTTGCTAATTTGGACCACTCACCAGATGAGGCAGTACCCCGTAGTGTTGATAATTTGTCTCGTCAAGAGTTGGTTGAGTTGCAGGTTGCTGACCCTGAGTTGAAAGGTCTAGCTAACTCTGCTTACAGTGAAGAAGAGTCAGCCGGTGCTTCTACTTGTTATTATGTAAAGTCAGGAGTACTTATGTGGAAGTGGAGACCCCCGACAGCATCAGCCGACTGTGAATGGGAGGTTGTACATCAAGTTGTCATCCCTCGTGTTTGTAGGCAGGATATCATTAGAGTGGCTCATGATTCCAGTTTGGCAGGACACCTTGGAGTGAGGAAGACTGTGGCACGCATTTTGAAACACTTCTACTGGCCAGGTATCTTCAGGGATGTTTCCTGGTATTGTAAGTCTTGTCACACCTGTCAAGTTGTAGGGAAGTGTAATCAGACCGAAAAGGTTGCACCTCTAGTTCCCATTCCTCCTTTTGAGGCGCCTTTCACCCGTGTGTTGGTGGATATTGTGGGCCCTCTTCCTAAGACTTCTTCAGGATTTTCTTATGTGTTGACCCTGATTGATATGGCTACTCGTTATCCTGAAGCCATTCCACTTAGAAATATCTCAGCAAAGAACGTGGTTAAGGAGATGCTAGGGTTCTTCACAAAGTTTGGTCTGCCCAAGGAGGTACAGTCAGACCGGGGAAGTAATTTCATGTCAAATGTTTTCAAGCAGTCTCTGAAAGAGTTGGGAATCACCCAGATCACGTCTTCAGCTTACCATCCCCAGACCCAAGGAGCGTTGGAGAGATATCATCAGACACTCAAATCGATGCTCAAGAAATACTGTTTGGAACATCAGAAAGACTGGGATAAAGGTCTTCCATTCGTTGTGTTTGCCGCAAGAGAATCTCCAAATGAATCACTGGGCTTCTCACCTTTTGAACTACTTTTTGGCCATGAAGTAAGAGGACCCCTTAAGTTACTCAAGGAATGCTGGCTGTCGGAGGAAGATGACGTCAACCTGCTGGAGTATGTGATGAAGTTCAAAGAACGGCTGTCCACTGCTTTACAGCTGGCGAGAGAGAATTTAGGAGCTGCTCAGGAGAAGATGAAGACTTGGTATGATAAGAAGTCTAGGTTACGCCACTTTCAGCCAGGAGATCAGGTTTTGATTCTGCTACCAGTTCATGGGCAACCTCTTCAAGCCAAGTTTAGTGGTACTTATTTCGTGGAGAAGAAACTCAGTGATGTCAACTATGTCATCGCCACACCAGATCGTAGAAAGAGCAAGCAACTATGTCACATCAACATGCTAAAGTTATATCACAGGCGGGACGAAAATAATCCAGTCTGCACTGTAGCTGTTCCACCCGAGTCTGCAAGTGAAGCTCTCCCATGCAGTATGAGCCTGAGTGATAGTTTGGGGAAGAATCCTGATATCATGAATGATCTCCAGACTAAGCTTTCTCATCTACCTCCCTAGGAAAGGCAGGAGTTTTCGGCATTACTGCAGGAGTACCCGCAAGTGTTCCGTGCCACTCCAGGAAGAACCACTGTGTTGATGCATGATGTCGATGTTGGAGACGCAAAGCCAATTAAATTGCCTCCTTACCGTGTGAACCCAGTGAAAGTTCCTCTCATCCAGAAGGAGCTTGGCTACCTGTTGGACCACAAGATGATTGAGCCCTGTCAGAGCGAGTGGAGTTCTCCTGTCACTCTGGTCCCTAAGCCAGGTGGGTCACAGCGGCTTTGCATTGACTACAGACGTGTTAATCAGATAACCAAAACAGACACTTACCCTCTCCCTCGCGTGGAAGATTGCATAGACAAGATCGGAAAGGCTAGGTACATAAGTAAGTTTGATTTGTTAAAGGGATACTGGCAAGTACCTATGACTGAACGTGCTAGGGAGATCTCATGTTTTGTAACATTAGGAAAGACATTTGCATGTTCTGTAATGCCATGTACAGATTGTTTTAGAGTAATAAGAAATTTCCTTTGTAAATTTCTTTTTCTTTGTGGGGAGGTGTTACATAGCCTATGATTTCATCATCCTTTGTGTAATTTTAACGCACAGTATGCTGCATGTTTGATCACGAGCGTGTTCTGCCTCAGTCCCCCCCCTTCTACCGTTATAGTAGAGTAAGTCGTTCTCTCTGTTATTCAGTACGGGATTTTCAGCTTTTTGTCCCCATGGCTTCATTTGCGCGTCCTTCTTACAAGTTGTATCAAGCTCTCCTGGCCCCTATATAATGAGCTCAGTCTCTGCATCATTGCCACTTAGATCTGCTCCTCATTTTGTTCACATCTCTGTCTTCCCCTGTACAGTTATTATTATTGTGAATTTCTCAGGAAGTCTCCAACCATCTAGCAGCTGTGTGATTTGAGTATAAGTGTTGTTGCATTTTTTCTTGTACTGTGTAGCATAAGGTTAATTCTTAGGCCTAGTGAGGTTTTTGATTGATGTTGGGTTTTATGTCAGTCATTTTTGATAATAGTTTGTATCTGTAATAATTTATCTGGCATTCACTGAGTATTATCTGGTATCTCATTTTATCAGGGCTGACTTAGATAAATTTACTCTTGCTAATTTCGTGTTAATAGAGGCTATTGCAGTTAACCATATATTTAACCTGTTTATTTGACATTACATTATCCTTATGAGTCCTGAATGTTTTGTTGTTAGTTTAAGCATTAAACTTTAACTTGTAATTTTACCTAACTCTTTTGTTTTGAACCTGGAACTTTACGGGACAGTAGTGATTTTTAGCATTCTCACTTAAAGTGTACATTATCTTTCTCTGTTCCGTAACAACACACATACATATATACATATATATACACATGTACTCATAGTGTACACGCATACATACGTACACACACATTTACGTACACACATACACATATAGATATATATTTTTTCATTTGTTTATATATTATAATTGTTTTATTTTATTTTATTTTTTATACTTTTTATCTTACTTTTTTTTTTTTTTTTTCAATTTACAGAACTTATCAAGCTACTAATCTAATATCCTAAAGCTGATAAACCTAACAGACAAATCACTAACCTATACTAATGAATAAAGATACAAATAGCTAAACCTACAGTAATGGGAAGTATACCTCGACCGACGGAACACCATCGACTGCCGATATGTAATGACACACCTGCCCTCATCACCTGCTGACTGTCGGTCGAGGCACATAGATTGATACAGCGGACATCGGTATATGAAAGAGAACCAGAGGGGTCCAGAACTATTCCATAAACTTCACATGTCAACCCTAATTAAGAAAACTTATGCAAGCAGATGGAATCATGTACATATTTAAAAAAAATTGAAGCACCTCCTCCAATAGAATACCATCAACTGAAAGTGCCCAATACCTTTCTTTCATACACTCCTCTCTATATACAGTTATGTAGAATGTCCTGAGCAGTATTGACCATCAACGTTGACGGAGGCTATTGAGAAACTTGAAAGAGTTCACATGCACATGACTAGAATCATTCCATTCATCAGACGCAAGGGGTACCAGACAGAGCTGCAGGCACTGCATCACATCATTAGAGGCTCGACGTTTACGAAAACAGCTAAAGAAGCCTTCAAACTTCTCTATGGATAGGATGTGGCAGGGGTAAACCAGCTCTGCCGTCGGGCCCTGCTGCGGATGTCACTGATTCCACTGCGCAGTTGACCTTTGTGCGGTGTGGTGCGATGAGGATCTGTCCATTCTCCCCTTTGGGGCTAAGATGCGAATGAATGTGTTTGAATGGATGAGTAAATGGGGAGTGTGTCGTCCTGTCTCGGCTACCTCCCTTTCCTTGGGGGAAGCAGCCTAGGTATATAGATAGAATAGAAATCCTTGTAAGTCAGTCAGTCAGTCTCTCTCTCTCTCTCTCTCTCTGTCTCTCTCTTTATCAGCGTGGCAACACTGTACCCTCCAGGGTAATCAGAAATGCCAGGTCCAAGATCTGAATAGCGCAACTCCTCCATTGTAGGGCAAGTGATAACGAGGACTGCAAGAAATAGAGCCACCTTTAGGTGTAAATACAAAGGCTTGCGTTTCAATCTGAGTGATTTTTCGTCTCTCTCTCTCTCTCTCTCTCTCTCTCTCTCTCTCTCTCTCAATTCAAACTGCTCATTTCAGATATAGCCCAAAACGGAAATGAGGAGGGATCATGAACTATTTATAATACTGAAAGAGAGAGAGAGAGAGAGAGAGAGAGAGAGAGAGAGAGATGGAGAAGGGCTTTAAAAGAGAAGAAAAGGGTTTAGAATGTTTGGAACCGTAAAGGGCTGACGGGAAGAGAGGAGAAGAGAAGAGACGGGAAGAGAGAAGAAGAGAAGAGACGGGAGGAGAGGAGAGGCTAAGAAATGAGAGTTTAGGGTAGCAAAGGAAAAGAGGGAAAAGTGGGGGTGAGTGTCTCAAGAGGTAGTGTTGAGTGATGGGAAACGACTGAGGATGGTAGGGGAGGAGAGGAGTTAGTATTAGGGATGGGGAAAAAGATGAGTGAGGGGACGGGACGGGAGGTGAGTGGAAGGGGTTAGGCGAAGATAATGGAAGAGGATATGAGGAAAGAAATGATGGTGGAAGGGAAAAATAAAAGGAAAGGAAATGGTGGAAATGTTAAGAAAAGGGGTGTTTGAAAACAGTTCACTGGGTAGAAAAGAGGAAATGCGTGAGATATTGGTACGGAAGTGACAGAATCTTGGAAAGGAAGGATGATATGTAAAGGGAGAGGAAGGTGAAGGTGCTTGATGGATAGGAGAAGAAAAAGAAATGAGCTGGAGAAGGCTGTTTAAGAAGAGGAGATAGGAGAGGAGGGAGGGCAAAGGGAAAGGAAGAAAGAATGGTATATTATGAAAGGTAAGGGGAGATGAGGGTAGGATAAGGAAAAGAAGCATGAGTATGGGGAGAGGAGAAGTAAGAGAAGGACAGGTTGGGAGGCAAGGAGGAAGAAATATGAAGGGAAATAAGGTTAGTGAGACGAAAGGAGATGGTCAAGGAGTAGGGTGGAAGGAAGGGGAGAAGAGGAGAGGCGAGACGGGATAAAAGGAGAGTAAAGGGGAGGGGCATAAACTGGGGGGAAAGCCATTTTAATCATTCAAATAGGCAAGAGGAGAGGAGGGGAGGGAAGGAGAATGGATGGGAGGGAAGGCATAGAGAGGGGAGAGGAGCAGAATGCAATGCAATGGAGGGGAAGGGAGGAGAGGGAAGCGGAGGGCACGAGAGAGGTGGAATGGGGAGGGGAGCAGAACACTAAGGCGTTAGATGTGGGGAAAGAGGAGGATGTAAGCTGGTGAACTGATGGCTGGGATTAATTACAAAGGATACTGGGAAGGGTGGGGAAGGGAAGGTACGGAAGACGGAAGGGAATGAAGGAAAGGGAATGGGGAGCAAAGGAAAGGAAAGGTATGGCTGTAGTTGGAAAGGGAAGGGTAGAATACGGCGAAGGAAACCAAAAGGTAGCGTTGGGAGAAAGAAGAAAAATGGTAGGGTAGGGGGCACGAAAGTAAAGGGTGAAGTAGAGGGAAGGAAAGGGAAGGGGAAGGTGTATAACAAATAGGATGTCGTTGTCAGGATCTAACGACGAGAGATGTTTGTTGGAAACTGGAAACTTTTCTCGGCAGTGCGAGTAACAGTGTAATCTCGAACTGTTACGCAAGGAGTCTAGTGAAACTTCGAAATATCACCCAAATAATGAACAAGAGGACCTTCTTTTAGTGTGAAACTGTCGCTACGACTTCCATTCACAGAGGAGCGGTAACTATGACTCACCATAGTAAATCTGCTTGTGTCATCGTTTTGAACCGATTTAAGTGAAATTTGCCACTCACATTGTTCAGTTTATATAAATTTATATGCAGTTACACCAAGTTTTGAAAGTGGTCGCCTTCAGTGTTTAAACATCTTTGAATCCAGTGTTAGAAACTAGCAAATTTTCGGTCCAACGTACCCAACTCTAAGGCTGCATCTTCCAGAGTAATGTTTATTATTATTATTACTATTATTATTATTATTAGTAGTAGTAGTAGTAGTAGTAGTAGTTGTAGTAGTAGTAGTGGTAGTAGTAGTAGTAGTTGTAGTAGTACTAGTAGTAGTGGTAGTAGTAGCGGTAGTAGTAGTAGTAGTAATATATATTTTGTGTGCGAGCTCTGTTTATAAATTCTTTTATGATGACCCAACAGTCAGGAAACCATCTTGATAGAGTCAAGAGATATAAAAATACACCTCCTGGTATCGCGTATGGCATGACCACTGGATCAACGCATTTAACCCAAGGCAGCTTAATCAGTTGCAGCATATCGTCACCCTCATAAAGAAACTGCCTAAGTCATTTTTTCTACTTTTCGGGAAATCGAAAAAAAAGGGTCTCATTTTCTTAACTTTCAATGGCTTAGGGAGAAACTTGAGGCGCATTATAGACCACTCACACCCTAGACCTGACAAAGGCAGCTATACCAATAGGTGCGCCACGTGATGAAGAATTGATTTAGGCAAATATCCAGAAATCGCCGAAAAATGACTTAGGCAGTTTCTTTATGAGGGTGACGATATGTCTTTTTATATACTAAAGTAACGGTGTTTTTCAAATCTAGCATACGACTGACACAGAGCACAGGTTCTGAGTAGGCTACGGCGTTTCATTTAAATCAGTTCATTAATGACGCATACATCGGCGTAGTTCTTGCTTATCAGCGTAGAAATTCACCCTGTAGCAGAATATGCCATAGGAAAAGCAAGAGAGGTAAGGATCAAGCCAAGAAAGTTCAAAAGAAAGCAAAAAAGAGGAAAAAAATACTGTAGGGAAGAGGACAACGAAGAGCAGAACGAACAAGGAAAGACGCGAGAAAGCATATAAAGTTAACGAAGAAATCAGGACAGTTGATAGTGAAACGACCGAAGAGGTAGAAAAAAGGAATAAGAAAGCAACGGAAACGGGAAAGCAAGTAAAACGCGATGAAAGTTTTATGCACGCAAAAGCAAAAAGATGACAGAAGGAAGGGATAGCTGAAAATAAACTAAATGGAGAGACAGAGCATGGAAAAAGAGTGTATAAAAAAAAAAAAAAAATGGTGGCGAACGCAAAAACACCCAAAAAGAGAACAAAAGGAAAATAGTAAAGACAAAAAGTGAATTAAAAAGAGCAGAGAGGAGACAGGAAGAAAACAATAAAAGCTGCACTGAAGAGCAGGAAGCGGAGCAGGAAAAAGCCAATATATAGAATAACCAGGAAAGTGGAACAGAAAGAAACTAAGAGAAAAAAAGTTAACTATTACTGGCGCCTCGTGAACCATGACTCGGTCTGTCTGTCTGTCTGTCTGTCTGTCTGTCTGTCCAATCACACACATATGTGTACATATATACAAATCCACATGACACCCGACTTCACACACACACACACACACACACACACACACACACACACACACACACACACACACACACACACACACACACACACACACACACGCACACACACGCACACACACACACACACACACACACATACATACATAGACACATACTCAAATATCCCAGTTAAAGTTCAGTAGTTGCTGTTCTGTGAGAGTGGAGAAACAGAAAGACAAATTGCCAGGAAAGAAAAGAATATATAAGAAAAGAATGAGAGTAAGCGATGTTGCAAATAGAGAGAAAGAGAAAGTAGAAAGGAGGAGGAAAAGTCGGAAGAAGAACACAGCGAACTGTAGGTCACTTGACTGCAAAAAGAAAGATGTAAGAAAAGGATATAGGAAAAAAGTAAAAAAGGGACAACAAGAATATGGAATGAAAGATTTACGCTAGGAAAATCAAGAGGGGTTGAGGGAAAGAAGGGACAGCAAAAACTAGAGATGGCAGGGAAAGGGCTGGAAAAAAGGGTGGGGAGAGGGGACGGAAAAAGGCAAATAAATGCTAGAGGAAGATTTCAAAAACAGAAAATGGAATGAGTAAGGACAAAGCTGAGGTGTAAGAAGGGAAACAGGGAAAAGCAAAGATGCAAACGGTAAAAAGTGGCAATAGAAAAAGGACAGAAAAAACTGAACAGTGGAACAGGAAGAAAAAAAAATAGATCAGGGTGAAGGAGAAAACGTTGATTAGTATTGGTGTTCCGTGAACCATAATCTCTCTCTCTCTCTCTCTCTCTCTCTCTCTCTCTCTCTCTCTCTCTCTCACCCACATACCTGAACACACACTCGAGTATACATATAACCACACATGACCCCTAATTTACCATTCACACACACACACACACACACACACACACACACACACACACACACACACACACACACACACACACACACAGTCTGAATAGCTGCACGCATAGCAGGAGAGGGGTGTAGGAGAGGAAAAGAAAATAAAGGTAATGAAGAGAAGAAACGGATATAGGAACAGGAAAAAGGAGCATAACAAACTGGAATAGGGCAGAATGGGAGTAGGGAAGAAGGAAATGAGTAAGTAAGAAGGAGATAGGGGTCAAGGAAAAGAAAAAAGGGAAACAAAAGGAGAGAAATGAGATGCTGGCGACATGAGAATCAAGTGGAGAGAAAAAGTGGAAAGTTGTCATGAAAATGCAGACGTATTAAGTAAACTGACTAAAAAGGAAGGGCAACTAGAGCAGAGAGTGAAAGCAGAAAGGCGAGGGAAAGAGGCGAAAGAAAATGCAGAAAATGCATAGCAAGGTTGATGAAAGCAAGAACAAGATGTGGCAGTAAAAAAGCACAAACAGGCGGGAGGAAACAGAAAATAATAATAGGATAACAAAAGGCAAGAAGAGGGAGGGAAAAATAGAAAAATTGGAACTGTTAAAAGCAGCAGCAAAAGGGAAAAAAAACAAAGATGTACTGACTAAAATAGAAACTGAAAAAGTGGCTAAGAAAGTGGGAAAACAGAGATGCTTAATGAATGACGAAGAAATGAAATCTGTAAGCTAGGTCAGAGATAAAGAAAAAGCAGGATGAAAACATAAAAAGAAAATAAGTAGTAAAAACAGAAAAAAAAATTAAATCAAGGCATGGCACAGGACGGTTGACGAAATCAAGGGTAAGAAAGGGGAAAGGAAAAGAAGGAAAAGGGACAGTAGAGAGCAGATAAAGAACAGTTTAAAAACTATGACAGATAAAAGGAAGACGAAGCAGAAAGAGGAGAGCCAGAGAGAGAAAGAGAAGCACGAAAAAAAAGCATAGTTGAAAAAACCTGGGTAAGAACTGGAAGGGGGAAAAAAGGACAGAAAAAGGCAGAAAATGAGAATATGAAAAGTAAATATATTCCGACGAATATATGATACGAAAAGAGGGGATGAAAAAAACATTGTAGGAAGGAACAGGAAAATCATAGAAAAACTGGGAATGTTTCCTAGTACTTTTGCCCTATAAGCCATGAGTCTCCCACACTCCCATACACTGCACCACATCCCCCACACATCTTCAATACTCCCACCAGCAATCCTCGACTCCTTTCCCCCCTTCCACACACGCACGATCACACGCACACAGCACCACCACCACTCCCCACCCCCCTCCCCCTCATAACCACACACAAAATCACTCCGCTCATCCACACACCCTCCTTCACCAAACCCATCCACCATTAAGGAACCGCATGCACCTTCCCTAACCCCTGCACATTCACAGAAATTCTCCTCTACTTTCTCTCCATCCCTAACCCTACCCACACATCCACACATACACACACACACATTTCCACCCTCACCGATCCCAACACATGAACATCCCCCGATTCATTCATCCACAAAACCCCCCTCGACAACCCTTACCCCCAACACCATCCTTTTCCCCCACCCCAGCAAACCAACAATCCTCTCTTCTCTCCCCACCCTTCCATTCCCTTTTTCGCCTTCCCTCCCTCCTCGTTTCCCCACCAACTCACCACAAAACCAAGCCATTTCCCATTTTTCTAAACATTTTCCATTTTATAGACCGCTAGACGTTATTCAGGAAAATCTTCTGCAGGATATCTTAAACGTTTATAGTTTTTATTTTTTGTGATGCCTTGAGGGATTTGTGGAGAATGAACATCTTCCTTTAATATCATCATGACAACAACAACAGCAACAACAACAACTCTATGTGGAGTCACATGGAGAGACAGACTGACAAATGAGGAAGTGAAGGAGCATTGTGGTATGGATGTGGATGTGATAGGAAGCGACAGGAGAAATACACTGAGGTGGTTTGGCCATGTGGAGAGGATGGAGAACGAGAGGCTGACGAGGAGAGTGTATCTGAGTGAGGTGGAGTGGGGGGAGAGGGAGAGGGAGGCCAAGGATTAGATGGAAGGATGGAGTGGAGAGGTATATGAGAGAGGGGGGTGTGAGCTGGTCGCAGGGCAGTGAAATGGCGGGGGACAGGGCGACATGGAGGCGAATTGTTTGTGGACACCCTTTTCTGGATTAACCCGTGGATTGCGAGCCACAGCTCAGAGAGGGTAGCGTCGCGTTGCGAGCCACAGCTCAGGCTGTGCTGGCCGTGCATCACCGTAAACAACTCTACCCCTACGCAAACTTACGCATGGCGCTACACAAAGACGGAGAGAGAGAGAGAGAGAGAGAGAGAGAGAGAGAGAGAGAGAGAGAGAGAGAGAGAGAGAGAGAGAGATTTTTTTCCTTTTCACTAGATGATGGCCTGGATGTTTATCTTCAAGTTTATAATAAACAAAAACTAAAAAAAAAAAAAACTTTTTTTCTTCGTTTTTTGCGCACCACGGGGTGGGATTAAAAAAAAAAAGTAATTGTGGAATCCACGGGTTAAGGCGTCTGGCATTAGATAATAATAATAATAATTATTATTATTATTATTATTATTATAATAATAATAATAATAATAATAATGATGAAGATAATAATAATAATGATGATGATGATATGATGATGATGGTGATGATTATGAAGATGATGATGATGATAACGACAGATCCAATTGTGTTTCGTAGGTTTCTTGAAGCTACCGGTATGTCATTTACTACGGTATTTTAGATGAAGAAGTTACTGTACTTTGCAAATAAAGTAAGGTTTGACTAGGATATATATGAAGCTGGGTCTGGCTATTCTTAACACAAAGTTACAGTATATTAGGGAGTAGGGTTTCTCTCCCTCTCTCTCTCTCTCTCTCTCTCTGTCAAGATCCTTGAGTAAATAATGAATCTCACCTTAATGAGATGAGAGAACGCATGTAGTTTTCCAACACACACACACACACACACACACACACACACACACACACACACACACACACACACACACACACACACACACACACACACGCACACACACACACGCACACACACACACACGCACACACATACACACCTTGGTTGGCATATCCATCTTGCACCTAAAATAACTCGAGCTCTATTCCCGGACTGGCAAGACTGATGGACTAGGCTTGTTTCCCCCTCGTTTTTTGGAGACCTGGATGTACAGAATACTGTAAGCGGACGAAAATTTTCTGCAAAGTCAAGTTCTTCTCCTAGAATATACCCTGCAACAGCCGATGTTACATTCAGGTTCCTAGTTTTACTTCTGGGTGAAGAGGGAAAAAGAGGGAATCAAACTATGTCCCGAAATCTAACCCGTCCGATAAATGAACTTGGGGAATGGATATGGCTAAGCAATATACCACCGACCTCCCTTGTGTGTTACAAGTGATGCAAGACACTGGGGACAGTTTACTGTTATTGTTTCTTTTCTGTTATCTTGCATTCTATCTATCATCAGGCCTTTTTTGCACCACTGGGAGCGTAGGGGCCTAGTTAGTCCTGACAGTGAAAGCTCAAGTTCCTATACGCCCATCCCTGAGTGGCATTATGTGAACAAGAACTCTAACCACTCCTTGGATGTATACCCAGTGTGCCACGTCCCAGCTGGAACTCTTTAATCTTTTAGACTATTAACCACCCTAGTCCGCCTTCTCATGCCACTAATAGGGTACTAATGGGTGTATTTGATGCTTGTAACTGAAATATTTTTATTATTCTTGCTATTAAAGATTTTCTCCAGCATGGGGAAGACTTTAAACTGCAGGGCATAGATACAGCGTCAGTAACTTTTTCTCCAGCAGGGGGTTTCCTAGGCTGAATAAAATTATGTGGATAAAGAGGTGAGGAAATCTTAACCACTGAACCCGAGGACTTTTTTTTTTTTTTTTCATTTTGTTCTTGCGAACTTTAGACGATTTTATCTAGCTGAGGGAAGACTTTAAACTGGAGGAGATAGACATAGTTTAATAAACCCTCTCAGTACAGGACGATTAACCAAGCAAAAAAATGTCCGGTAGCAGCAATATTATAACAGAAAAACAATGAATGGGAGTGAAATGGTTAACCCCTTCACTCCATTGTTTTTTTTTTCCTTCATGCAAGTAATTACAGCTCTGAAGGGGAAATCTGGTCTTGTAGGGGTTAATGTGGACTGCTTCTGACCCAGCTACTTTAGATAATTTCTCTAAAGTAAATAGAGTTGACTCCAGGCTGCAAGATGAAACTATAATAAAGTAGGTATTGGGATTGAAAGGGTAAAATTTATCTCTGTTACTGTGATGTTGGGGCTGTCCTTCAACCCTGCCACCTTCACATGCCAGTAACTGGGCACTAATATGCGTTTGGAATTACCTTGCTTTGTCGTCATTTCGCCTGTGATGTTCTGGGAAATATTAGGAAAGGAAAGTAGCGACTGGAGAGAGAGAGAGAGAGAGAGAGAGAGAGAGAGAGAGAGAGAGAGAGAGAGAGAGAGAGAGACAGACAGACAGACAGATAGACAGACAGACAGACAGTCAGACAGACAGACAGTCAGACAGACAGACAGACAGACAAAGTCAGAAGGGGAATAGGAACAGTAAATATCAAAGGTCACGCACCTTACCAAAGGAAAGCAGGATGGTCTTCATTCAACTGCATTACACTAACATGCTTTGCAAATTGCCATGATGCATTGTGAACGTGAACGTACAAGAACGACGAACCCTCAGACTTGTGTGTCTGTGTGGTATGACCTTTGATATGATGAATCCCGTCAAAAGGCTAAGAAAAAAGGAAATGAATAATGCTGTCGAAGCGCATTTTCTCAAGGAATAGTTGTACCATGCTTGAACCGAACTGGTGAAGAATTTAAAGTTTAGCTCAAAACTAAAGAAGTGTTTAGAAGAGGAGGAAGAGAAAGAAGAAAGTAAGAATGAAAGATAGAAAAAAGAAACTGAACAGGCACAGTAAGTTTCCACACTATCGTATGTCGCTATAATAATAATAATAATAATAATAATAATAATAATAATACATAATAATAAAAATAATTACAAATAGCAATAATAATAATAACAATAATAATAATAATAATAATAATAATAATAACAACAACAACAGTAAGAACAACATCATCATTCGGACCTCCTTTCCCATCCTAGGGCAGGGTGACGAGTAGCAACGTCCAGACAGCCCAAATTTGCACTAACAAATGGGCCACGCTTCTATTCACTCACCATTTAAGCCTCCGGAATCCTGGCTCTATCTGATACGCCAAAAACATTCATCACGTTCTGTAGCTTCACATAAACATATCCGATAGAGTCAATAAGAACAACAGGAAGAAAAATAACATCAGTAAGAATAATGCAGCTTACTTCCGTGGACCTCGCGTACACGAAAATTATTAAGTCAGACATTTAGTTTCTGCTGAGTTCCAATCTTTCCTTAGAAGAGGATGGGGGAGAGAGGAAGGGATGCCTGGATATATGGACCGTCTCCCAGCCCTGACACCTTCACATGCCACTAAATGGGTACTAATGGGGTGTAATTTTCGCCGTAATTCCCTTGTTTCGCCGTCTGACTTTTCGGGATATTCTGGGAAGCATTATATTAAGATAGTGTTCAGAGAAAGGAAGCAAGGTGTAGGCGATGCGACTGAGGGGACGATAAAGGGGGAAGATTGGAGGGAGGAGAGGGAGGAGGGGGAGATTGGAGGAAGGAAGAGGAGGGAGTGAGGAAGGGATAGGAGATTGGAGGGAAGGAGGGAGGAGGGGACGGGAGATTACGAGAAGGAGGGAAGGGCGGTTGGGATGGGTGACTGGGAGGGGAGGGACGAGGGGGGAGATGGGAAACTGGAGGGAAGGAGAGGGCGGGACGGTACGAGCAGAAGGATGGAGGGGGGACGGGATGGGTGAATGGAGAGAGCGAGAGGAGAGAAGGGGAGATGAGAGATTGGAAGAAAAAATGGGAGGAACTAGGGACGAGATGAGGAGATTAGAGGGAGACACGAGGTTGGAGGAAAAGAGAGAGAGAGGGAGAGGGAGAGAGACAGAGAGAGAGAGAGACAGAGAGAGAGAGAGAGAGAGAGAGAGAGAGAGAGAGGAAAAGGCAGGGATAAGAAGTGGTTGGGGGAGAAGGGGGGAGAAGATGGCAGGTGGAAGGGGGAAGGGAGGGATTGGGGGAAAAGTGAGAGGCAGGGTGGGTAGGAAGGAGAAAGAAAAGTTGGATGTAAGGTAAGGACGAGAGGGAGAAAGAGGAGGGAGAGGGGAGAAAAGGGGGATTACTGGGGAAGGAAGGACTGGGAGAGAGAGGGAAGGGAGACTGGAGGGATGAAGGGGATTAGCGGAAGGACGGGAGTTAGGAGGGGGAGTGAGAGTGAGTGAAAGCGATTGGAGTGGACGGTGGGAGGGGGAAGAGGGGGAGAAAGGTACAGGAGACAGGCAGGAGGAAAGGACAGGGATTGTGTGGGAGGGAGGAAGGGATATGGTGGGATGGTTTAAGAATGGAAAGAAAGCCACTATGATGGAGAGGAAGCATTTGATGGGAGTAGTGATTGGAGGGAGGGATTGAGACTGGAGGGAGAGAGACAGGGAGGGATGGGGGATTAGAAGGAGAAAGAAGAATGGGCAGAGAGAGAGGGAGGGATGAGGAATTTAGAAATGTCAAAACGGTGGGTGGAAGGGAAAGTGAGGATGGATGGATTCGAGGAAGGGAGAGGGAGTGGTAGGGTGGGGGACTGGAGAAAGGGAGAGGGAGAGAGAGGACGTGGGATTGGAGAAAGGGAAAGGGAGAGGGAGAGATTAAGAACTAAAGGGGGAAAAAGGGAGTATTGGTGAAAGGGAAAAAAGGAGAAATCCATTAGGTGGAGAGAGAGAGAGAGAGAGAGAGAGAGAGAGAGAGAGAGAGAGAGAGAGAGAGAGGCGAGAAGGGAGAGGCTGGGGGGGGGGGGATGATGTGAGGATGGGGTGATGATGGAAACATAAGGTTAGGAGATAAGGATAAAAGAGAGGAGAGATTGAGATGGGGAGAGAGAGACGGAATAGTGGAGGAACAGATGGAGGGAGGCGTGGATGGAGAGAGAGGAGGGGGTAAGAGGAGAATAGGGGAGGGTGGGGGTTGGAGAGAGAGGAGGAGAGATTGAGATGGGAGAGGGAGGGAATAGTGGATGAACAGATGGTGGAAAGCGTGGTTGGAGAGAGAGGAGGGGGTAAGAGGAGAATAGGGGAGGGTGGGGGTGAGAGAGAGAGGAAGAGAGAGGGAGAAAGGGAAGAACAGAGGGAGAACAAGGCAACAGCAGAAGAAAAAGAAATAAAAGAAGAATGAAATGAGGAGGAGGAGGACAGGGAGGAGGAAGAAGAAAATGGAAAGGAAGACGAGAAGAGGAGAAGAAACCTTACACTTACGCCGATCTAGTACACGAGGATCTTTGGGGGAGAAACTCAATTTTTGCTCAATCTCAATTCTCCGCAATGAAAAGTGGAGGAAGGAGAGAGAGAGAGAGAGAGAGAGAGAGAGAGAGAGAGAGAGAAGGTGGGTTGGTGGGAGGTAGAGAGGAAGGGAGAAGTAAGACGGATGAGGGACCGACAGCAGGGAGGAATAAGAGGGGTAAGAGATGGACAGACAATGAGTAAAGGATAGGGATTACAGGAAATGGAGGGATGGGAGATTATGGGGAGTGGAATGGGGAGGAAATGGAGAGACTGTAGAAAGTGAGAGGGAAGGATGGGGTGGACTGGAGGTAGGGTGAAGAGGAGGATGAGGAGGGAGACAGGGAGAGAGGATGATGTGGGGAAAAATTAGACAGGACATAATGATTATAAAGAGGGAGTCGGGTGGGAGAAAGAGGAAGAGGGAGAGAGGGAGGAAAAGGTAACTTTGGCATGGGGAAAGGCAAAGGAAGGGACAGAAAGAGGGACAGACGAGGGATGGGAAGATGATGGGCGGAGAGGGAGGAGGATGTAGAGGGGGGGAGATAGTTAGTCGGAAGGAGAATAAGAGAAATGAGAGCGCAGAGAAACACAAAGGTAAGCAAACAGTCCTTTCGAGGCTACCTGTTACTGGGCAGGTTTTAGCCAATATAACTATTCTATCTCTCAAAGCCAAAGATAGGAATGCAGAAAGGCTCCCACCACTCACCATACCTTCCAAACAAAGTCAACAGGCAATAGTGAGAAGGAACACCAATGCAACATATACAAGCTTTCGTGAAAAACTCATAAGAAAGGATGAGGGGAAACCATATTCTTTACTGTTTTTACTCTGCAAGGGAAACACATCTAGTGATCTTAAGGAAGTTGTCGTTTTTGCCGTCTGGGAAAGAGAGAAAGGGAATGGAGGGAAGGAGGAATTGGAGGGAGATGAAAGGGGGTGAGATAAGTTGACAGATAGATGTAGATACATCGGTAGATTAGATAGATGAGAGAGAGAGAGAGAGAAAGTAAAATCAAGAACAAGACAGACAAACGAGAACAAGAGAGAACTCGTATCAAAACGGTGTCTGGAAGGGAAAATGGACACAAAAATCAAATTACAAACGTACTCCCTCAAATGTATATTCCAGGTATAGTGTCTTTTAGCTGTTATGTATAATAAAATAGGAACGGCAGACAACCCCCGTAACATCAAAGAAGCATCGCAAAGAACTATGTGGATTGTTTATGTGGAATGGCTGTGTGGAATGGCAGTGTGGAATGGCTACTTTTTTCCATAATGTCCCGTCCTTGTGCACTTATAAACTCAACCACGGTCTGGCAGTGTTAATCGGCAGCGCGGATTGGCGCTGTGGATGGAGAGTGTGGATAAGCAGTGTGGTTTGGCAGTGTGGGTTAGCCGTGTTGACTAACACACTGTGGACTGTCACTGTGAATTGGCAGTGTGGACAGAGTCTGTGGACTGGCAGTGTGGATTGGTAGAGTGAACTGGCAAAGTGAACAGGGAGACTGGATTGGCAATATGGACTGGTTGGTTGTACTGTCAGTGTGGATTAGAAGCTTGGATTGGGAGTGTGGACTAAACGGCTGCTCGTTCAATTATCTGTACTTTATTCCTGAATATGTAGTCCCCCTCAAACAAAAAGAATATACTAAACACTTCATCTCAAGGGCACAACTCACAGCTTCATTGTTACCCCACTAATGGGAGAATAATAATACAAAAAGCTGCTTATTGCCGGCTTTGCAAGATGTCAAACAAATTAGAAGAATATGAACTGATAAAGTTCGAGAAAACGTTGAAATGAACCTTTACTGAACTAAAACCATTAGTCTTACAGCACAGTGATAAGAGTTCAGTCTCATGGGTCCTTCCATCCCTCCCATAATTCCAGCTCTTCCTACCCATTCTCTTTTTCCTCCAGGCTCATTTTCTATCCTATCTTTAACCCCTCACTTTCATTCTTTGTGGACATTTTGAAATAAACATTCGCTGAACTGAAAACACTATTATAATGCCCATTTTCACAGTGTATACCTTCCAGTACCAGTCCCACTCATCGTCAACATTCCTGCCTATCCCACTTGTTTTTTGACCCACCATGCCCATTTCATTCCCCTCTCCCTCCACCTTCGACAATTTCACGGCGCAAGGTAGGTCGCACAGTCAACGAATGCACCTATTCGGAATATTTCAGTTTTGGCCACACTTCGACCCTCTTCAGGTAAGTATGGGGACGAAATATGTGAATGCAAAGGCCTATATAACGCGGTGAGGAGGAGGAGGAGGAGGTGGAGAGAGAGAGAGAGAGAGAGAGAGAGAGAGAGAGAGAGAGAGAGAGAGAGAGAGAGAGAGAGAGAGAGAGAGAGCAGGGTGTAGAGAAGGGGAAGAGAGGGAGGGAGGAGCTGGGGTTAGGTGGAGAAAGTTGGAGAAAGATGGAGAAGGAGCAGAAGAGAGATGAGAGAGGAGTTGGATTCCCCACCTTTCTCTCTCCAGCCCTCTCCCCCCTTTATCAGATGGCTTCTTTTTCATTTTTTTTCTTTCTATCCCCAGGCGATTTAATTCAAATATGAAATATATTGTAGTCTTCGACCTGGAGAAGTTATATACAACCTTCATTACTGTAATTCTACACAACTCACATTCATTCCAGAATAGTCCCATTTCTACTGCTCTCTTCATTGTCGGTACTCATGTTGTTCCAAAATTCCATATATTAATGTGAACACTAAGACACATCTATCCTACCCTCTTCCAGCCTCCAAACTCAGACCTACGTTTTGTATCCAAGCTTTCACCTGACCTTGAGTAATTCTGCTATCCATCTTTGTCACACATTGTCTATCACTGCACCTAAGTACTTAAAACCCTTCCACTACCACTAATCTATTTCTGTTCGCGCACGGAGCACACCATGAGTCACTTTTTTGCTCAGCCACCCTATCTTCATTTTTCATCAGCAAACCAATCTTTGCGCATGTAACCATAGGGAGTCCAGTAGCTGACATGACAAGTATTTGGTCCTGACTGATGTCCTCTGAGGGAGTGTGCTGGCTGTCACCTGTGAAGATAGGAGCTGAAAGATGATAAGTCGTAAATGTAGTTTCACTGTACAAAATTCACACAACCTTCACTTATGTATTTCTCTAACATCACGCTGCATGGGTTATAAATATGTTTGTGGAGTTTCTTTTTAATACTACTGACGCAAAGGTTATACACATGTGTGTTATACAAAACTTTAAAGTACCATAAACATTTTCAACCAAGCTTTGCACACGTAACCACTGGGAGTCTAACAGCTGACTATTCGAAATTGGTCTAGATTGTTGTCCTCTCGGGTGTTTTGACTTTAACCGTCCTGGAGGATTTACGTCCTTAGCACAGCAAACTCTTTTGCATTTTCATTCAGAGATCATCACTTATAAACAATCAAAAGCTCTGAGTTCAGAGTTCGACAGATGAAGTACAAGAGTAGAAAACTAAAAGCCACGGACCGTACTCCTGGTAGCAATTGACGCTTCATAGCACTTTTTGTCTGCAATTTATTATACCTAACATCTTGACATTCTAATTTGTGTCATTTTTATGATTTTATTATCAGCATAGTTTGCCTCAATGCTGTATACGAGAATAAGAAACTAAAGCATGTAAATATATCCCTGAAGATAATGGCCGTACTATAAAAAGTAAACGCCAGTATTGACGAAAGTGAGCGTCTGACGTTCCAGAAGTCTCGTATGCCACCTACAGTACGGCCATAGATTTCATAAATGGTCTGATGACTGTGCTGTTTTTGGTCACTGATTGGAGGTACGTTGGACTGGAAAAAGGAGCAGTGACCATTAAAGTAGCGATAGAAAAGAGATAAAGATGCAACAGTGCGGCGAAGAGACAGAGGTTGAAGGGAGTCAGTAAGAGGAGGAGAGTTAATGAGACGAAAAGCCTTTGACTCCACCCTATTGAGAAGAGCTGTATGTGGGGAGCCTCCCCACACATGAGAGTTGTACTCCACACAGGGGCAGATAAAACCCCTGTATAGCGTCAACAATTGTGCAGGGGTAAAGAAAGAGCGGAGTCGGCTTAGCACACCCAATCTCTTGGAAGCAGATTTTACAAGAGATTTAATATGATCTTTCCAAGATAAGTCCCGAGTAAATGAAACCCCAAGCATGTTCAAGGATGATGCAGGATTAAGCTGAATATTATTAAACATTAGTGGGTATACCTGTGGAAGATTTTGTCGGGTTGATAGGTGTAAGAACTGAGTCTTAGACGCATTAAAGACAACCATATTATTTTTACCCCAGTCAGAGATATGAGCCAAGTCAGACATTAGGTGTGCCATAGCCTCATCCCTTGTTTCTTGAAGTAACTGTTGAGATGGGCGTTGCGGGAACCGAATGGAAAGATGAAGGGTGGAGTCATCAGCGTATGAGTGGATAGGGTTAGATGTACAGCTTAGAAGATCATTGATGAATAAAAGGAAGAGAGTTGGTGATAGGACAGAGCCCTGAGGAACACCACTGTTGATAGATCTAGGAGAAGAACGATGGCCGTCTACAACAGCGGCTATAGAACGACCAGAAAGGAAGCTAGCGATGAAGGCACAGATAGAAGGATAGAAACCGTAGGAGGGCAGTTTGGAAATTAAAGATTTATGCCAGACTCGATCGAAAGCCTTTGAGATGTCAAGTGCAATGGCAAAGCTTTCGCCAAAGTCCAGAAAGGAGGATGACCAGGAGTCTGAAAGGTAGGTGAGAAGATCGCCAGTGGAGCGTCCCTGACGGAACCCATACTGACGATCGGAAAGAAGGTTGTGATAGGAAAGATGCCTTAAAATTTTTCTATTAAGAATTGACTAGAAAACTTTTGAAATACAGGACGTTAAAGCAATTGGACGATAGTTGGAGGGTTGGGAGTGGTCACCCTTCTTTGGGACTGGCTGAATGAGAGCAAACTTCCAGCAAGAAGGAAAGGTACAAGTTGACAGACAAAGGCGAAATAGTTTGCCTAGGCAGGGTGTAAGCACAGAAGCACAGTTCTTGAGAACAACAGGAGGGACCCCATCAGGCCCATATGCCTTGTTAGTACTGAGGCCAGTGATGGCAGAAAATACATCAACTGAAGAAATTTTAATGTCAGCCATGAGGAAGTCAGAGGGGGAAGTGATGGAGGAACAGCACCGGAATCGTCTAAGGTGGAATTGGAGGAGAAAGTCTGTGCGAAGAGATCTGCTTTATCAGTAGAAGAAATAGCTACAGAACCATCAGAGTAGAAAAGAGGAGGGAAGGATGATGAGGTAAAGTTGTTAGAAAGATTTTTGGCAAGGTGCCAGAAGGAGCGGGAAGAATTCGAGTTGGAGAGTTGAGAGCATTTAGTATGGATGAAATTATTTTTAGTAGAGCGAAGAACAGACTTAGCACGATTCCGGGCAGAAACATAAAGATTATGTGATTCAGGGGTGGGTTGGCTCCGGTACCTTTTGTAGGCCTTCTCCTTGTTGCGGACAGCATTAGAACAAGCGTGATTAAACCAAGGCTTTCTTGCGTTAGTCAAAGGATATGAGAAAGGAATGTATGCTTCCATGCCCGAGAGAATAACCTCCGTAATGCGCAAGGCACACTCAGATGGCTCACAGCCATGGAAGCAATAATCATTCCAGGGAAAATCAAAGAAGTACTGCCTGAGGGCCTCCCAGTCCGCAGCTCCAAAATGCCACAGACAACGTTTCCCTGGAGGGTCCACAGGCCGTACCGGAGTGATAGGACAGGTTAAGGCAATATGGTTGTGATCGGAGGAGCCCAACGGAGAGAAAAGATTAACAGAGTAAGCAGAAGGATTAGTTGTGAGGAAGAGGTCAAGTATGTTGGAGCTCTCTCCAAGGCGGTCAGGGATACGGGTAGGGTGCTGTACAAGCTGCTCTAGATCATTAAGGATAGATTGATGGACTTGGCTTGTTTCCCCCTCGTTTTTTGGAGACCTGGATGTACAGAATACTGTAAGCGGACGAAGATTTTCTACAAAGTCAAGTTCTTCTCCTAGAATATAGCCTGCAACAGCCGATGTTACATTCAGGTTCCTAGTTTTACTTCTGGGTGAAGAGGGAAAAAGAGGGAATCAAACTATGTCCCGAAATCTAACCCGCCCGATAAATGAACTTGGGGAATGGATGTGGTTAAGCAATGCACCACCGGCCTCCCTTGTGTGTTAAAAGGGATACAAGACACCGGGACAGATTACTGTTATTATTTCTTTTCTGTTGTCTTGCATTCTATTTATCATCCAGGCATTTTTTGCACCACTGGGAGCGTAGAGGCCTAGTTAGTCCTGACAGTGAAGGCGGAAGTTGCCATACTCCTAACCCTGAGTGGCATTATGTGAACAAGAAACTCCAACCACTCTTTGGATGTATACCCAGTGGGCCACGTCCCAGCTGGAACTCTTTAATCTTTTAGACTATTAACCACCCTATTCCGCCTTCTCATGCCATTAATAGGGTACTAATGGGTGTATTTGATGCTTGTAACTGAAATATTTTTATTATTCTTGCTATTAAAGATTTTGTCCAGCATGGGGAAGACTCTAAACTGCAGGGCATAGATACAGCGTCAGTAACTTTTTCTCCAGCAGGGGGTTTCCTAGGCTGAATAAAATTATGTGGATAAAGAGGTGAGGAAATCTTAACCACTGAACCCGAGGACTTTTTTTTTTTTTTTTCATTTTGTTCTTGCGAACTTTAGACGATTTTATCTAGCTGAGGGAAGACTTTAAACTGGAGGAGATAGACATAGTTTAATAAACCCTCTCAGTACAGGACGATTAACCAAGCAAAAAAATGTCCGGTAGCAGCAATATTATAACAGAAAAACAATGAATGGGAGTGAAATGGTTAACCCCTTCACTCCATTGTTTTTTTTTTCCTTCATGCAAGTAATTACAGCTCTGAAGGGGAAATCTGGTCTTGTAGGGGTTAATGTGGACTGCTTCTGACCCAGCTACTTTAGATAATTTCTCTAAAGTAAATAGAGTTGACTCCAGGCTGCAAGATGAAACTATAATAAAGTAGGTATTGGGATTGAAAGGGTAAAATTTATCTCTGTTACTGTGATGTTGGAGCTGTCCTTCAACCCTGCCACCTTCACATGCCAGTAACTGGGCACTAATATGCGTTTGGAATTACCTTGTTTTGTCGTCATTTCTCCTGTGATGTTCTGGGAAATATTAGGAAAGGAAAGTAGCGACTGGAGAGAGAGAGAGAGAGAGAGAGAGAGAGAGAGAGAGAGAGAGAGAGAGAGAGAGAGAGACAGACAGACAGACAGACAGTCAGACAGACAGTCAGACAGACAGACAGACAGAGTCAGAAGGGGAATAGGAACAGTAAATATCAAAGGTCACGCACCTTACCAAAGGAAAGCAGGATGGTCTTCATTCAACTGCATTACACTAAAATGCTTTGCAAATTGCCATGATGCATTGTGAACGTGAACATACAAGAACGACGAACCCCCAGACTTGTGTGTCTGTGTGGTTTGACCTTTGATATGATGAATCCAGTCAAAAGGCTAAGAAAAAAGGAAATGAATAATGTTGTCGAAGTGCATTTTCTCAAGGAATAGTTGTACCATGCTTGAACCGAACTGGTGAAGAATTTAAGGTATAGCTCAAAACTAAAGAAGTGTTTAGAAGAGGAGGAAGAGAAACAAGAAAGTAAGAATGAAAGATAGAAAAAAGAAACTGAACAGGCACAGTAAGTTTCCACACTATCGTATGTCGCTATAATAATAATAATAATAATAATAATTACAAATAGCAATAATAATAATAACAATAACAATAATAATAATAATAAATAAATAATAATAATAATAATAACAACAACAACAACAGTAAGAACAACAACATCATCGTTCGGACCTCCTTTCCCATCCTAGGGCAGGGTGAGGAGTAGCATCGTCCAGACAGCCCAAATTTGCCCAGTTCAATTGGCCACGTTTCCATTCATTCGTCATTCAAGCCTCCGGAATCCTGACCTCGCCCTGTGGCTGCGCATAAACATATCCGGACCGATAGAGTCAGTAAGAACAAAAACAAGAAACATAACATCGGTAAGAATAATACAGCTTACTTCCGTGGCCCTCGCATACACGAAAATGATTAATTCAGACATTTAGTTTCGGCTGAGTTCCAATCTTCCCTTAGAAAAGGATGGGGGAGAGAGGAAGGGATGCCTGGATATATGGACCGTCTCCCAGCCCTGACACCTTCACATGCCACTAAATGGGTACTAATGGGGTGTAATTTTCGCCGTAATTCCCTTGTTTCGCCGTCTGACTTTCCGGGATATTCTGGGAAGCATTAGATTAGGATAGAGAGTTCAGAGAAAGGAAGGAAGGTGTAGGCGATGCGACTGAGGGGACGATAAAGGGGGAAGATTGGAGGGGGGAGAGAGAGGAGGGGGAGATTGGAGGAAGGAAGAGGAGGGAGTGAGGAAGGGATAGGAGATTGGAGGAAGGAAGAGGAGGGAGTGAGGAAGGGATAGGAGATTGGAGGGAAGGAGGGAGGAGGGGACGGAAGATTACGAGAAGGAGGGAAGGGCGGTTGAGATGGGTGACTGGGAGGGGAGGGACGAGGGGGGAGATGGGAAACTGGAGGGAAGGAGAGGGCGGGACGGTACGAGCAGAAGGATGGTGGGGGGACGGGATGGGTGAATGGAGAGAGGGGGAGGAGAGAAGGGGAAGATGAGAGATTGGAAGAAGAGAGAGAGAGAGGAGAAAGGCAGGGATGAGAAGTTGACTGGGGAGAAGGGGGTAGAAGACGGCATGTGGAAAGAGGAAGCGAGGGATTGGGGGAGAGTGAGAGGCAGGGTGGGTAGGAGGGCGAAAGAAAAGTTGAATGTAAGGTAAGGACGAGTGGGAGAATAAGGAGGGCAAGGGGAGAAAAGGGGGATTAATGGGAGAGAGGGAAGGAAGGACTGCTAGAGCAAGGGAAGGGAGACTGGAGGAAGGAAGGGAGTTAGGAGAGGGTGTGAGAGTGAAAGAGATTGGGGGGGAAGGTGAGAGGGGGAAGAGGGGGAGAAAGGTTCAGGAGACAGGCAGGAGGAAAGGACAGGGATTGTGTGGGAGGGAGGAAGGGATATGGTGGGATGGTTTAAGAATGGAAAGAAAGCCACTGTGATGGAGAGGAAGCATTTGATGGGAGTAGGGATTGGAGGGAGGGATTGAGACTGGAGGGAGATAGACAGGGAGGGATGGGGGATTAGAAGGAGAAAGAAGAATGGGCAGAGAGAAAGAGAGGGATGAGGAATTTGGAAATGTCAAAACGGTAGGTGGAAGGGAAAGTGAGGATGGAAGGATTCGAGGAAGGGAGAGGGAGTGGTAGGGTGGGGGACTGGAGAAAGGGAGAGGGAGAGAGAGGTCGTGGGATTGGAGAAAGGGAAAGGGAGAGGGAGGGATTAAGAACTGAAGGGGGAGAAAGGGAGTATTGGTGAATGGGAAAATGGGAGGGGAAATCCATTAGGTGGAGAGAGAGAGAGAGAGAGAGAGAGAGAGAGAGAGAGAGAGAGAGAGAGAGAGAGAGAGAGAGAGGCGAGAAGGGAGAGGCTGGGGGGGGGATGATGTGAGGATGGGGTGATGATGGTAACATAAGGTTAGGAGATAAGGATAAAAGAGAGAAGGAGAGATTGAGATGGGGAGAGAGAGACGGAATAGTGGAGGAACAGATGGAGGGAGGCGTGGATGGAGAGAGAGGAGGGGGTAAGAGGAGAATAGGGGAGGGTAGGGGTTGGAGAGAGAGGAGGAGATTGAGATGGGAGAGAGGGAGGGAATAGTGGAAGAACAGATGGTGGAAGGCGTGGTTGGAGAGAGAGGAGGGGGTAAGAGGAGAATAGAGGAGGGTGGGGGTAAGAGAGAGAGGAAGAGAGATGGAGAAAGGGAAGAACAGAGGGAGAACAAGGCAACAGCAGAAGAAAAAGAAATAAAAGAAGAATGAAATGAGGAGAAAGAGGAGGAGGAGAGGGAGGAGGAAGAAGAAAATGGAAAGGAAGACGAGAAGAGGAGAAGAAACCTTACACTTATGCCGATCTAGTACACGAGGATCTTTGGGGGAGAATCTCAATTTTTGCTCAATCTCAATTCTCCGCAATGAAAAGTGGAGGAAGGAGAGAGAGAGAGAGAGAGAGAGAGAGAGAGAGAGAGAGAGAGAGAGAGAGAGAGAGAGAGAGAGAGAAGGTGGGATGGTGGGAGGTAGAGAGGAAGAGAGAAGTAAGACGGATGAGGGACCGACAGCAGGGAGGAGTAAGAGGGGTAAGAGATGAACAGACAATGAGTAAAGGATAGGGATTACAGAAAATGGAGGGATGGGAGATTAGTGGAAGTGGAATGGGGAGGAAATGGAGAGACTGTAGATAGTGAGAGGGAGGGATAGGGTGGACTGGAGGTAGGGTGAAGAGGAGGGTGAGGAGGGAGACAGGGAAAGAGGATGATGTGGGGAAAAATTAGACAGGACATAATGATTATAAAGAGGGAGTCGGGTGGGAGAAAGAGGAAGAGGGAGAGAGGGAGGAAAACGTAACTTTGGCATGGGGAAAGGCAGAAGGAGAGACAGAAAGAGGGACAGAGGGGGGTTGAGAAGATGGTGGAAAGAGAGGAAGGACGATGTAGAGGGGGGAGATAGTTAGTCGGAAGGAGAATAAGAGAAATGAGAGGTCAAAGAAACACAAAGGTAAGCAAACAGTCCTTTCGAGGCTACTTGTTACAGGGCAGGCTTTAGCCAATATAACTCTTCTATCTCTCAAAGCCAAAGATAGGAAAGCAGGAAGGCCCCCATCACTCACCATACCTTCCAAACAAAGTCAACAGGAAATAGTGAGAAGGAACACCAATGCAACATACACAAGCTTTCGTGAAAAACTCATAAGAAAGGATGAGGGGAAACCATATTCTTTACTGTTTTTACTCTGCAAGGGAAACACATCTAGTCATCTTAAGGAACTTGTCATTTTTGCCGTCTGGGAAAGAGAGAAAGGGAATGGAGGGAAGGAGGAATTGGAGGGAGATGAAAGGGGGTGAGATAAGTTGACAGATAAATGTACAGTAGATAGATCGGTAGATTAGATATATGAGAGAGAGAGAGAGAGAGAGAGAGAGAGAGAGAGAGAGAGAGAGAGAGAGAGAGAGAGTAAAATCAAGAACAAGACAGACAAACGAGAACAAAAGAGAACTCCTATCAAAACGGTGTCTGGAAGGGAAAATGGACACAAAAATCAAATTACAAACGTACTCCCTCAAATGTATGTTCCAGGTATAGTGCCTTTTAGGTGTTATGTATAATAAAATAGGAATGGCAGACAACCCCCTTAACATCAAAGAAGCATCGCAAAGAACTATGTGGATTGTTTATGTGGACTGGCTGTGTGGAATGGCAGTGTGGAATGGCTGCTTTTTTCCATAATGTCCCGTCCTTGTTCACTTATAAACTTAACCACGGTCTGGCAGTGTTGATCGGCAGTCGCGGATTGGCGCTGTGGATGGGGAGTGTGGATAAGCAGTGTGGTTGGGCAGTGTGGGTTAGCCGCGTTGACTAACACAGTGTGGACTGTCACTGTGAATTGGCAGTGTGGACAGAGTCTGTGGACTGGCAGTGTGGATTGGTAGAGTGAACCGGCAAACTGGACAGGCAGAGTGGATTGGCAATATGGACTGGTTGGTTGGACTGTCAGTGTGGATTAGAAGCTTGGATTGGGAGTGTGGACTGAACGGCTGCTCGTTCAATTATCTGTACTTTATTCCTGAATATGTAGTCCCCCTCAAACAAAAAGAATATACTAAACACTTCATCTCAAGGGCACAACTCACAGCTTCATTGTTACCCCACTAATGGGAGAATAATAATACAAAAAGCTGCTTATTGCCGGCTTTGCAAGATGCCAAACAAATTAGAAGAATATGAACTGATAAAGTTCGAGAAAACGTTGAAATGAACCTTTACTGAACTAAAACCATTAGTCTTACAGCACAGTGATAAGAGTTCGGTCTCATGGCGCCTTCCATCCCTCCTACAATTCCAGCTCTTCCTACCCATTTCTTTTTCCTCCAGGCTCATTTTCTATCCTATCTTTAACCCCTCACTTTCATTCTTTGTGGATATGTTGAAATAAACATTCGCTGCACTGAAAACACTAATATTATAATGCCCATTTTCACAGTGTATACCTTCCAGTACCAGTCCCACTCATCGTCAACATTCCTGCCTATCCCACCTGTTTTTTGACCCACCATGCCCATTTCATTCCCCTCTCCCTCCACCTTCGACAATTTCAAGGCGCGAGGTAGGTCGCACAGTCAACGAATGCACCTATTCGGAATATTTCACGGTTTTGGCCACACTTCGACCCTCTTCAGGTAAGTATGGGGACGAAATATTTGAATGCAAAGGCCTATATAATGCGGTGAGGAGGAGAAGGAGATGGAGAGAGAGAGAGAGAGAGAGAGAGAGAGAGAGAGAGAGAGAACAGGGTGTAGAGAAGGGGAAGAGAGGGAGGGAGGAGCTGGGGTTAGGTGTAGGAAGTAGGAGAAAGATGGAGAAGGAACAGAAGAGAGATGAGAGAGGAGTTGGATTCCCCACCTTTCTCTCTCCAGCCCTCTCCCCCCTTTATCAGATGGCTTCTTTTTCATTTTTTTTCTTTCTATCCCCAGGCGATTTAATTCAAATATGAAATATATTGTAGTCTTCGACCTGGAGAAGTTATATACAACCTTCATTACTGTAATTCTACACAACTCACATTCATTCCAGAATAGTCCCATTTCTACTGCTCTCTTCATTGTCGGTACTCATGTTGTTCCAAAATTCCATATATTAATGTGAACACTAAGACACATCTATCCTACCCTCTTCCAGCCTCCAAACTCAGACCTACGTTTTGTATCCAAGCTTTCACCTGACCTTGAGTAATTCTGCTATCCATCTTTGTCACACATTGTCTATCACTGCACCTAAGTACTTAAAACCCTTCCACTACCACTAATCTATTTCTGTTCGCGCACGGAGCACACCATGAGTCACTTTTTTGCTCAGCCACCCTATCTTCATTTTTCATCAGCAAACCAATCTTTGCGCATGTAACCATAGGGAGTCCAGTAGCTGACATGACAAGTATTTGGTCCTGACTGATGTCCTCTGAGGGAGTGTGCTGGCTGTCACCTGTGAAGATAGGAGCTGAAAGATGATAAGTCGTAAATGTAGTTTCACTGTACAAAATTCACACAACCTTCACTTATGTATTTCTCTAACATCACGCTGCATGGGTTATAAATATGTTTGTGGAGTTTCTTTTTAATACTACTGACGCAAAGGTTATACACATGTGTTATACAAAACTTTAAAGTACCATAAACATTTTCAACCAAGCTTTGCACACGTAACCACTGGGAGTCTAACAGCTGACTATTCGAAATTGGTCTAGATTGTTGTCCTCTCGGGTGTTTTGACTTTAACCGTCCTGGAGGATTTACGTCCTTAGCACAGCAAACTCTTTTGCATTTTCATTCAGAGATCATCACTTATAAACAATCAAAAGCTCTGAGTTCAGAGTTCGACAGATGAAGTACAAGAGTAGAAAACTAAAAGCCACGGACCGTACTCCTGGTAGCAATTGACGCTTCATAGCACTTTTTGTCTGCAATTTATTACACCTAACATCTTGACATTCTAATTTGTGTCATTTTTATGATTTTATTATCAGCATAGTTTGCCTCAGTGCCGTATACGAGAATAAGAAACTAAAGCATGTAAATATATCCCTGAAGATAATGGCCGTACTATAAAAAGTAAACGCCAGTATTGACGAAAGTGAGCGTCTGACGTTCCAGAAGTCTCGTATGCCACCTACAGTACGGCCATAGATTTCATAAATGGTCTGATGACTGTGCTGTTTTTGGTCACTGATTGGAGGTACGTTGGACTGGAAAAAGGAGCAGTGACCATTAAAGTAGCGATAGAAAAGAGATAAAGATGCAACAGTGCGGCGAAGAGACAGAGGTTGAAGGGAGTCAGTAAGAGGAGGAGAGTTAATGAGACGAAAAGCCTTTGACTCCACCCTATTGAGAAGAGCTGTATGTGGGGAGCCTCCCCACACATGAGAGTTGTACTCCACACAGGGGCAGATAAAACCCCTGTATAGCGTCAACAATTGTGCAGGGGTAAAGAAAGAGCGGAGTCGGCTTAGCACACCCAATCTCTTGGAAGCAGATTTTACAAGAGATGTAATATGATCTTTCCAAGATAAGTCCCGAGTAAATGAAACCCCAAGCATGTTCAAGGATGATGCAGGATTAAGCTGAATATTATTAAACATTAGTGGGTATACCTGTGGAAGATTTTGTCGGGTTGATAGGTGTAAGAACTGAGTCTTAGACGCATTAAAGACAACCATATTATTTTTACCCCAGTCAGAGATATGAGCCAAGTCAGACATTAGGTGTGCCATAGCCTCATCCCTTGTTTCTTGAAGTAACTGTTGAGATGGGCGTTGCGGGAACCGAATGGAAAGATGAAGGGTGGAGTCATCAGCGTATGAGTGGATAGGGTTAGATGTACAGCTTAGAAGATCATTGATGAATAAAAGGAAGAGAGTTGGTGATAGGACAGAGCCCTGAGGAACACCACTGTTGATAGATCTAGGAGAAGAACGATGGCCGTCTACAACAGCGGCTATAGAACGACCAGAAAGGAAGCTAGCGATGAAGGCACAGATAGAAGGATAGAAACCGTAGGAGGGCAGTTTGGAAATTAAAGATTTATGCCAGACTCGATCGAAAGCCTTTGAGATGTCAAGTGCAATGGCAAAGCTTTCGCCAAAGTCCAGAAAGGAGGATGACCAGGAGTCTGAAAGGTAGGTGAGAAGATCGCCAGTGGAGCGTCCCTGACGGAACCCATACTGACGATCGGAAAGAAGGTTGTGATAGGAAAGATGCCTTAAAATTTTTCTATTAAGAATTGACTAGAAAACTTTTGAAATACAGGACGTTAAAGCAATTGGACGATAGCTGGAGGGTTGGGAGTGGTCACCCTTCTTTGGGACTGGCTGAATGAGAGCAAACTTCCAGCAAGAAGGAAAGGTACAAGTTGACAGACAAAGGCGAAATAGTTTGCCTAGGCAGGGTGTAAGCACAGAAGCACAGTTCTTGAGAACAACAGGAGGGACCCCATCAGGCCCATATGCCTTGTTAGTACTGAGGCCAGTGATGGCAGAAAATACATCAACTGAAGAAATTTTAATGTCAGCCATGAGGAAGTCAGAGGGGGGAAGTGATGGAGGAACAGCACCGGAATCGTCTAAGGTGGAATTGGAGGAGAAAGTCTGTGCGAAGAGATCTGCTTTATCAGTAGAAGAAATAGCTACAGAACCATCAGAGTAGAAAAGAGGAGGGAAGGATGATGAGGTAAAGTTGTTAGAAAGATTTTTGGCAAGGTGCCAGAAGGAGCGGGAAGAATTCGAGTTGGAGAGTTGAGAGCATTTAGTATGGATGAAATTATTTTTAGTAGAGCGAAGAACAGACTTAGCACGATTCCGGGCAGAAACATAAAGATTATGTGATTCAGGGGTGGGTTGGCTCCGGTACCTTTTGTAGGCCTTCTTCTTGTTGCGGACAGCATTAGAACAAGCGTGATTAAACCAAGGCTTTCTTGCGTTAGTCAAAGGATATGAGAAAGGAATGTATGCTTCCATGCCCGAGAGAATAACCTCCGTAATGCGCAAGGCACACTCAGATGGCTCACAGCCATGGAAGCAATAATCATTCCAGGGAAAATCAAAGAAGTACTGCCTGAGGGCCTCCCAGTCCGCAGCTCCAAAATGCCACAGACGACGTTTCCCTGGAGGGTCCACAGGCCGTACCGGAGTGATAGGACAGGTTAAGGCAATATGGTTGTGATCGGAGGAGCCCAACGGAGAGAAAAGATTAACAGAGTAAGCAGAAGGATTAGTTGTGAGGAAGAGGTCAAGTATGTTGGAGCTCTCTCCAAGGCGGTCAGGGATACGGGTAGGGTGCTGTACAAGCTGCTCTAGATCATTAAGGATAGATTGATGGACTTGGCTTGTTTCCCCCTCGTTTTTTGGAGACCTGGATGTACAGAATACTGTAAGCGGACGAAGATTTTCTACAAAGTCAAGTTCTTCTCCTAGAATATAGCCTGCAACAGCCGATGTTACATTCAGGTTCCTAGTTTTACTTCTGGGTGAAGAGGGAAAAAGAGGGAATCAAACTATGTCCCGAAATCTAACCCGTCCGATAAATGAACTTGGGGAATGGATGTGGTTAAGCAATGCACCACCGGCCTCCCTTGTGTGTTAAAAGGGATACAAGACACCGGGACAGATTACTGTTATTATTTCTTTTCTGTTGTCTTGCATTCTATTTATCATCCAGGCATTTTTTGCACCACTGGGAGCGTAGAGGCCTAGTTAGTCCTGACAGTGAAGGCGGAAGTTGCCATACTCCTAACCCTGAGTGGCATTATGTGAACAAGAAACTCCAACCACTCTTTGGATGTATACCCAGTGGGCCACGTCCCAGCTGGAACTCTTTAATCTTTTAGACTATTAACCACCCTATTCCGCCTTCTCATGCCATTAATAGGGTACTAATGGGTGTATTTGATGCTTGTAACTGAAATATTTTTATTATTCTTGCTATTAAAGATTTTGTCCAGCATGGGGAAGACTCTAAACTGCAGGGCATAGATACAGCGTCAGTAACTTTTTCTCCAGCAGGGGGTTTCCTAGGCTGAATAAAATTATGTGGATAAAGAGGTGAGGAAATCTTAACCACTGAACCCGAGGACTTTTTTTTTTTTTTTCATTTTGTTCTTGCGAACTTTAGACGATTTTATCTAGCTGAGGGAAGACTTTAAACTGGAGGAGATAGACATAGTTTAATAAACCCTCTCAGTACAGGACGATTAACCAAGCAAAAAAATGTCCGGTAGCAGCAATATTATAACAGAAAAACAATGAATGGGAGTGAAATGGTTAACCCCTTCACTCCATTGTTTTTTTTTTCCTTCATGCAAGTAATTACAGCTCTGAAGGGGAAATCTGGTCTTGTAGGGGTTAATGTGGACTGCTTCTGACCCAGCTACTTTAGATAATTTCTCTAAAGTAAATAGAGTTGACTCCAGGCTGCAAGATGAAACTATAATAAAGTAGGTATTGGGATTGAAAGGGTAAAATTTATCTCTGTTACTGTGATGTTGGGGCTGTCCTTCAACCTTGCCACCTTCACATGCCAGTAACTGGGCACTAATATGCGTTTGGAATTACCTTGTTTTGTCGTCATTTCTCCTGTGATGTTCTGGGAAATATTAGGAAAGGAAAGTAGCGACTGGAGAGAGAGAGAGAGAGAGAGAGAGAGAGAGAGAGACAGACAGACAGACAGACAGTCAGACAGACAGTCAGACAGACAGACAGACAGAGTCAGAAGGGGAATAGGAACAGTAAATATCAAAGGTCACGCACCTTACCAAAGGAAAGCAGGATGGTCTTCATTCAGCTGCATTACACTAAAATGCTTTGCAAATTGCCATGATGCATTGTGAACGTGAACATACAAGAACGACGAACCCCCAGACTTGTGTGTCTGTGTGGTTTGACCTTTGATATGATGAATCCAGTCAAAAGGCTAAGAAAAAAGGAAATGAATAATGTTGTCGAAGTGCATTTTCTCAAGGAATAGTTGTACCATGCTTGAACCGAACTGGTGAAGAATTTAAGGTATAGCTCAAAACTAAAGAAGTGTTTAGAAGAGGAGGAAGAGAAACAAGAAAGTAAGAATGAAAGATAGAAAAAAGAAACTGAACAGGCACAGTAAGTTTCCACACTATCGTATGTCGCTATAATAATAATAATAATAATAATTACAAATAGCAATAATAATAATAACAATAACAATAATAATAATAATAAATAAATAATAATAATAATAATAACAACAACAACAACAGTAAGAACAACAACATCATCGTTCGGACCTCCTTTCCCATCCTAGGGCAGGGTGAGGAGTAGCATCGTCCAGACAGCCCAAATTTGCCCAGTTCAATTGGCCACGTTTCCATTCATTCGTCATTCAAGCCTCCGGAATCCTGACCTCGCCCTGTGGCTGCGCATAAACATATCCGGACCGATAGAGTCAGTAAGAACAAAAACAAGAAACATAACATCGGTAAGAATAATACAGCTTACTTCCGTGGCCCTCGCATACACGAAAATGATTAATTCAGACATTTAGTTTCGGCTGAGTTCCAATCTTCCCTTAGAAAAGGATGGGGGAGAGAGGAAGGGATGCCTGGATGTATGGACCGTCTCCCAGCCCTGACACCTTCACATGCCACTAAATGGGTACTAATGGGGTGTAATTTTCGCCGTAATTCCCTTGTTTCGCCGTCTGACTTTCCGGGATATTCTGGGAAGCATTAGATTAGGATAGAGAGTTCAGAGAAAGGAAGGAAGGTGTAGGCGATGCGACTGAGGGGACGATAAAGGGGGAAGATTGGAGGGGGGAGAGAGAGGAGGGGGAGATTGGAGGAAGGAAGAGGAGGGAGTGAGGAAGGGATAGGAGATTGGAGGAAGGAAGAGGAGGGAGTGAGGAAGGGATAGGAGATTGGAGGGAAGGAGGGAGGAGGGGACGGAAGATTACGAGAAGGAGGGAAGGGCGGTTGGAATGGGTGACTGGGAGGGGAGGGACGAGGGGGGAGATGGGAAACTGGAGGGAAGGAGAGGGCGGGACGGTACGAGCAGAAGGATGGTGGGGGGACGGGATGGGTGAATGGAGAGAGGGGGAGGAGAGAAGGGGAAGATGAGAGATTGGAAGAAGAGAGAGAGAGAGAGAGAGAGAGAGAGAGAGAGAGAGAGAGAGAGAGAGAGAGAGAGAGGAGAAAGGCAGGGATGAGAAGTTGACTGGGGAGAAGGGGGTAGAAGACGGCATGTGGAAAGAGGAAGCGAGGGATTGGGGGAGAGTGAGAGGCAGGGTGGGTAGGAGGGCGAAAGAAAAGTTGAATGTAAGGTAAGGACGAGTGGGAGAATAAGGAGGGCAAGGGGAGAAAAGGGGGATTAATGGGAGAGAGGGAAGGAAGGACTGCTAGAGCAAGGGAAGGGAGACTGGAGGAAGGAAGGGAGTTAGGAGAGGGTGTGAGAGTGAAAGAGATTGGGGGGGAAGGTGAGAGGGGGAAGAGGGGGAGAAAGGTTCAGGAGACAGGCAGGAGGAAAGGACAGGGATTGTGTGGGAGGGAGGAAGGGATATGGTGGGATGGTTTATGAATGAAAAGAAAGCCACTGTGATGGAGAGGAAGCATTTGATGGGAGTAGGGATTGGAGGGAGGGATTGAGACTGGAGGGAGATAGACAGGGAGGGATGGGGGATTAGAAGGAGAAAGAAGAATGGGCAGAGAGAAAGAGAGGGATGAGGAATTTGGAAATTCTCACTTAAAGTGTACATTATCTTTCGCTGTTCCGTAACAATATATATATATATATATATATATATATATATATATATATATATATATATATATATATATATATATATATATATATATACACATTATTACAATAGAAAGTATTTCTAGCAATTTATACTCACAGTTAGTCGTAGACAGTACTGTTGTTTGTTATAAAATCCAATTTTCAAGAGCCGGCTGCGTTGCAATCACCGGTTTCAATGTCAGGTGACGACTGAGACCGTGATACCTGTCTCGAATGTATCGGAAGGGTTAGACCTACCGCTTGGCCACAAGTTGCCAGATATCTCATTCTTATAACTTATCTAATATCTCAGCCGGGATTGTCTGGATGTTATATATATATATATATATATATATATATATATATATATATATATATATATATATATATATATATATATATATATATATATATTAAGCGGGGATGGAATTATTACCTCCACCAGGGAGCTTATATTTTCCCCGGCGTTGGTTTGTTTATGTGTTTGTTGTTTGTATGTTAGCAGGATTACTCAAAAAGTTATGAACGAATTTTGATGGAATTTTGTGAACGGGTGGGTCATAGGGCAAGGGAGAAATAAAATCTTGGGACGGATCCGGATCCGGACCCAAAGTATCTCGCTCAATATCTCCAAAAGTTCTTAATGAATTTCAATAAAATTTTGTGGAATGTTTAGCGATGGACCAAGAAAAAAGTTATTAAATTTGGGGGCTGATCCTGATCCGGATCCTATATCCACAGAACCGATCCGAATCCTCTTTAATGGCAATGGAATTGGTGGGGGTATGCGCTCTCTGAGTGATTTCTAGTCTGAATATAAGTTCAAAACAGAAAGTCAAAGTTCAAGGTTATACGATATGGTCAACTTATATACTTTTGATCCGATAGCACTGACTTGGTGGATGAGTTTAAGATAAGTGAAGGATGAAATAATTCGATTTTGAAAGTGGCCAGCCAAAGGTCAGGGACACAGGACAGGGACAAATAGTGGAGTGGAGAGGTATATGAGAGGGGGGGGGGGTGAGATGGGGACAAGGCAGTGAAGTGGCATTGGACAGGGCGACGTGAAGGCGAATTGTTTGTGGCCACCTCTTACGGGTTTGAGGCGCCTGGCAATAGATGGATAGAAAGTTTTTTCATCATACCAAGCTTAATTTCATAGGTTTCGAAGCATGGTGACGAATCAACGGTAGATCACGAGCAAAGAAAGTACTACGGTTCATCACATGATCGCGCTAATATTCCCTCTTTTTTTTATTTTCATACCCCAAAACCGCAGGTGCCTGCCGATCATGTGGACTGACCTTCCATCGACTTCGCGGCGAGGATGCTGTACTCTGTGAATGCTTCCTCTTCTTGATAGATGCAGCTGACAAGCAGATGTAGGATACTGAGCCATACTTTCTATTCACCCTCTGATCTCACCCCTGGCTGGAGGGAAGTCGTAGCTAGGGTGTAACACCGAATGAAGACCTGTTGTCTAGCGATAAAGAAGTAGGTCGGAATTTTGCAGGACTACACGTGGGACAGCTGGAGTTGACATGGTTACTCTTCCTGCAATCTAAAATATTTTCAAATTTTCAATAAAAGGCCCCTTGACGTGAAAGCTGTTTTCGACTTTCTGCTTGTCTGGAATATCCCGTCACTTTCCAGTTTCTTCCCCCTTCCCTCACATTTCCATTCCTTTCCCTTACCTTACATTTCCATTTCCTTGCCATTACCTTTCCCTTCCCTTCCCTTCCCTTCCCTTCCCTTTCCCTTACCAGTCCTTTCCCTTTCCTTCCTCCTACCCTACCCTGTCGTTTCTTCCCTTTACCGTGCCCCTCCCCTCCCCTTCCCTCCCAGTATCAACTGTAATTAATCCCAGTCCTTTGATCATCAGTCTGTACCCTCCCCTTTTCCCCACCACTGACCCACAATATACCCTCCCCTCGTTAGTCCCCATCCTACCCTACCCTATCCCACTCTACCTTTGCCTCTTTCACTGATTGGACATGCTCACCCCCGTGTTTCTCCTGTCTCACTACTCCCCCCCTCTACCCTTCTCTTTTTATTTCCTCTTGCCTCTACTCCCCTCCCCACCCCTCTGCTTCTCTCGCTTGTTCTTCCTTTTCACATCTCTACTCCTACCACTTTTTAGTTTTCCCACCCATCTCTCTCTTTTCCACTGATCTCTCCATACTTCCGTTCTCCTCCCACTCTCACTTTTCTTTCCCAACTCTTACCTCCCCTCCCTTCTCCTCCCATTCAGTGCATACCATTCTTCCCTCCTTTTCCTCCTCTTCTTACATAGCATTTTCCAGCTCCGTTTCCACATTCCTCTCCCTCGCTCTTCCCTTCTTCCCCCTTCCCTTCTTTCACATATTCTTCTTCCCATTCTTATTTCTTATAAATTCTCTCTCCTACCCTTTCAGCATTTCAGTTTTTCTCCCTTACGACATTTCTTCAAGTTCTACCCATCCTTAACCTACCTTCCTTTCCAACCTTTCATTCCCATTCATTCTTTCTCTCCCCTACCATTTCTCTCCTCATACCCTCTTCTTAGATCCTTGCCTTACCCCCTCCCCTTCCCTTTCCCTTTCGCTTTCCTTTCCCCATCTCCTTCCCTTACTTTCCTTTACCAGTCTCCTTCCCCACACCTACAACTACAGTAACTCATTTCCTCCCCTACTCCCTCAGTCTTTTCTCCTTACCCCCCACAACCCATAAAGATTCTTCTCCTCTCTTTTCCCTTCTTCTCTGCTTTCCTCTACTTTTATCTCGTCTCTTCTCTACTGTGCTCGTATCCAGACATCCCACATCATCGTTATTTTTATATCTTCTTCTTCTTCTTCATCATCTCTCTCTCTCTCTCTCTCTCTTGATTGTTGCTGGTTCATGATCCCTCTTCATTTCCGATCTGGTCTGTCAGTGGAATGGGTCGCTAGTATTCATTTTCACTTGTGTGTTACCTTCTGAGAGAGAGAGAGAGAGAGAGAGAGAGAGAGAGAGAGAGAGAGAGAGAGAGAGAATTTTTATGACTTTTATGTGACTTCATTGTTTTGTTAATGCTGACGACTTGCTTGCCAAGAGAAGCTAAAGGTGCAGCTATAAGTTCTGTGGCATTATACCTTACCACCAGATAGATAGACAGAGCGATATTGTTTGACAGGTGGATAAATACTGAAGATAGATGGATAGACAGATAGATATACAGACGGGTGGATAGGTAAGTTAGTAGTTAGGGTAGGTGGGTTGGTAAGTAGGCAGACACGTTGATGAAGATAAAATAATGCACAGGTAAAGAGACTGATAGACAGATCGATCGATAGATAGATGGATGAACGGGGAGATAGAGAGATGGATGGGTAAACAGATCGACAGATACATACATAGACTGTGCTTCAATATGTAAGAAGATAGAGCAGAAAAGCGGTTAAGTAGGTAGTTATACAGAAATTCATGGTGAGACAGATACAGCATATATAGGTAGATGGATAGGCAGGCAGAAAGAGAGAGAGAGAGAGAGAGAGAGAGAGAGAGAGAGAGAGAGAGAGAGAGAAAGATTGATAAAGATAAACTGACAGACAGCTACGCAGATTCAGATAGACATTGATAGGTTAGGTATGTACGTAGGTAAGGAGGTACGGTAGGGAGGCAGATGTAAAGGCAGACAAAAACACAGATAAATGAAGAGACTAGACGTGTGTGTGTGTGTGTGTGTGTGTGTGTGTGTGTGTGTGTGTGTGTGTGTGTGTACTGTATATATAGATAGATAGATACATAGATAGATGGATGCAAAGACACAGATAAATGGACTAGCGTGTATATACATACATATATATATATATATATATATATATATATATATATATAGACACTACGTATAGAGTGGGCACTTTATACGTGGAAGAATCGATCACGCTAACCACTCAGGTATCCACAGCCTCTGCACCTCTGGCTTTTATGCCGGCGATTCTGGTATTTACTTGGGAAAATTGCGACGACGAGCCACAGATGGCCGCTTTCGATATTCAAAATTCTCGCACATTGACGTCATGCGCAGACATCGCTCTCGGCGCCTCTCCCTTGTCCATCTCACCCACGCTCGGCGCGTATTGTGTCATGGTCTTGACCCATGTGTGCGGAGACGGACACAGGAGTTGATTTGGCGGGCAAGGATTCTGCAGGGGAGGGAGGGACAGTGTTTATTTGGGATATGTAGTGATTAAGAGAAACTCTAATACCTTCAAAGAATTTTGGAAGACTTATATCATGAAAGACTGTAGTAAATGCTGCGGCAGCTCGACAGAAGGTAACACTGGTAATACTTTAGCACGGAAGGAAAAAGCTGCTACCTCACATCTGCTTGTGGTACCAAATGTGATGATCACAGGCAGTCTGAGAAAAGTGGCGGAGGCGGCAAGGCGCATCTCGGGATAAGGTTTAGGAGACATTGTGAGGGACGATATCTTGCAGCTCGTTGGCCATGGGGTGTCGATGCTGAATGACTGCATGAACAATGAGGTAAAGGAAGAGGAACAACAACATGATGAAGGAATATTGGAGGAACAAAAACCACCTGAAATTTCAACGCACAAGCAACTTAGCTGCATTCTTGAGGCTGCAAACATCTTGGAAGATTCCTACCTGAACCTCATTCTCCCAGCTGAGAGGTTGTATGGCATTTGACGAAGACATCGAGTCTTGTGGCTAATGAAAAGAAGTTGTTAAATAAGATGATCAATAAATCTTTGCAGCAATTATGGCTCGCTTCATGAACTACCGGCATCACCTCAGCGACTTCTGCATTCTTCCCCACAACCGGAAACTTCTGCACCATCCTCTTGAAATGAACTTGCCTGATGATGCTGGGGGAAGTTTGAGGATATATAGGCCTAGCCTCAGCCCTGGAGGGGTTAGAGACCCCAGCCTCAGAAACCTTCCTCCCACACAACTTAGCTGTTTCTACTACTGTGCCAAGGTAAGTTTAAATATCAATATTATTAGAATTACTCTTGTATAATCAATATTAATTAAATATGAGTGATGATGATAAGTGTGTATTTATGCATGTGGTAGATGAGGGTAATAAGGACTAATTATAAAAACTTTTGGAGGTCTTCCCACCTATTAGCCATAGAGAGAGAGAGAGAGAGAGAGAGAGAGAGAGATTATATAATAAACATAAATATATACTGCATATAGATAGATAAACAGATTAGTGATATAAGTATTTATGCTCGTATATATATATATATATATATATATATATATATATATATATATATATATATATATATATATATATATATATATATATATATATATATATATATATATATATATATATATATATATATATATATATATATATATATATATATATATATATATATATATATATATATATATATATATATATATATATATATATATATATGCCCATGTGTGTGTGTGTGTGTGTGTGTGTGTGTGTGTGTGTGTATTAGTACAACAACAATTTTCCGCCTTTGGATGGGCCGGCACCTCTTTTTCATGTGGACAAATTTATGAGAGGACACTGTAAATTCCGGTGCCTACCAGACTAGTTTACCGGGCGGGCACCTATAGTGTTGAATGTAGCACGTGATCGGTTGGATGGCTTGCACTCCATGTTTTGATGGTGATCCTTGTATTTTGGCTGATTTTTATATCACTTTGATACACCTGTCCTATATGAGATAGCCCTAGCATGTAGTCAGTGTGGACGGTGGGTGTTAGCGTCAAAGTGGTGACATGTGGAGGTGTACGAGGACTACTGCGCCTAGGGGATAGGCCATGGAGCCTTTGCCCAGAGTCGGACACATGAAAAGAAGTACCTTCATCTCTAGCTGTGGTATCTGAGAGACTTGCAGATTTCAGTGGCGGTGTCATGGGTAAACACGTCTGTTCCAATTCAGACTTGATCGTGGTTAATTGGTCTGTCAAACTACCGTAATGACGAAACCCCTGAATAACCAAATAATGCAGTTCATGGGCATAAATGTTCGTTGGTTCAGGACACACAAGTTTACACTCACTTTTTTCCTTAATCCATCCATCCATCATCCAATTCTACTTTACCCCATGAGAAGCGTAGAAGCCCAGGGCTAGGCTATTTGGTCCTGACATTTAAGATGAGAGTGACCAGCCTCACTCATCCCTGAGTGGCATTACATGAGCAATAACCCCATCCACCCCTTGGATATAAACCTTCACCGGCCCAATCCGATTGGAGTGCTGTAATTACCCACTAAATCACCAGGTGCCATAATTTGGTTATATGGTTACCACCCAGCGTAGTAAATGGTTTCCTGGTGTACAGAAAACCATTAGGCTTGTCACTCAGTGTAGAGTCACCCAAAGGCAGAAGGAAGAGGAAAGAATGAAAGAAAGAAAGACAAAAATGGGAGTGTAGAGTCACTCGTAGGCAGAAGGACGAGGAAAGAATGAAGTAAAGAAAGGCAGAAGAGGAAGGAAGGAATGGAGAGAGAAGAAAGGGCTGACACCCGAAAGCAGCACTACATCGAGTGATTGGATGCTTAATAACTCATAAAAAGACTGGAGGGACTGGATAAGGAATGTTTACACCGATCTGATACTCTAGATCGTGTGCCTGGTGACCCTTTTGTCTCATATTTCTCGTAACCAAGTTTGTGAGCCAGCATTGTGAATTCGAATCAAATTTATCAATTTCTAACCAATTTCTGTTTTTGTAAATATGATGCTTATCAAACTTCTCGTTCGCTGAATTAAGTTTACCTGTACATTCTATATCACCACTTCAGTTTATTCTTAATTACTGCCCCAGCGAGCTCATCACCTTATTTCCATCACTGGTATCTACTGAGACACTTTATAAGTGAGTGTGGAGTGCATAAAGCTTTTTTACGTTTCAGGTTTGTTTGTGTGTTTGTGTGTAGAAGCCAAATAGTATCCGGTACGTGACCTTCAGCACTGGCTGCCCTTATCTTCACGCATATTTTCACTTACCTGTTTGGTCACAGTGGTATATTGACAGCACTTTGGGAAAATGCAGTGCAGAAAGATATTTTTCTTATGCTAAATAAAAGCAGGATAATATAATGTAAAACTGTTTAAAATAACATTGACCATGGTGTTCCTGTGTGGAAGGTGTGACACCTATAGTAAAGGTTCGTAAACTGCTAATGATATAAAGAAGCAAAAGGAAATAATCTTAAATTTCTATGCAGACAGTGACTGGAAGAGACAAATGAATGTTAGAAAAACTATGAATTATGGTTAGTGTACTCAGAAAGATCGGGCGATGATGGAATGGCTTCGACAGAGTCGGGTGAAGTGGTCTTGTCAGGTATCTACAAAACGAACCAGGCTCAGTTGTTGCATAAAAAGAACTTGAATTAGAACATGATTGTTATCACACTAAAGAATAGTGGGTCAATTATCTCCCCTAGGCCTTGGTAGCTGGTTACACATCTTTCTGCCTCAAGCATCAGAGGGCATCATGCTGCCCTCTTTACACAACACACACATCCACATTATATCACATTGCCTTAAGCCAGCTATCCTCTCTCCATAAAACACCAATCTTATCATTACATATCATACACATTCCACAACACATCCCTGTTCTCCACCCCATAAAAAGAACCATGGCTGCTGCTATACTGGGATTTAGTGCTGTGGTTTCTCTGGTGACCACCACCGGCAGGGCTGGGTCGTCTCCACAGGGCTCTCCTGGTCGTCATCAAACAACTGTGCCACCTCCAGTGTTGTGGCGCCCCTAAATCTGCTAGTCAGTGCAGTAAAATTTTCTTTTGCAGTATTAAGGAACTTCACTCCAACAACAACTCTGTTCAAAATTTCCTACAGTTTGAATCCCCAGATCTGCTATTTTTGACAGAGACACAAGTAAGCTCCACCTCTGACTTAGCTAGATTTAATTTTCCTGGTTATATCGAGATTCAAAATTTCAGACCCAACGGAGGCGTATGTTGCCTTGCTTAATCAGAAATTGCCCTGGATGAGATTACTAAATTTCTATCTATCTATCTATTGCCAGACGCCTCAAATCCGTTCGGGATGGCCACAAACAAATCGCCTCCACGTCGCCCTGTCCCCCGACATTTCACTGCCCCGCTCCCAACCCACACCCCCCTCTCTCATATACCTCTCCATCCCATCCCTCCATCTCATCCTAGGCCTCCCCCACCCTCTTCCCCCCTCCACCTAACTCACATACACTCTCTTCGTCAGTCTTTCACCCTCCATCCTCTCCACATGGCCAAACCACCTCAGTGTATTCCTCCTAATGCTTCCTATCACATCCACATCCACACCACAACACTCCTTACTAAATTTAATTGTCCTTCTTTCAACTATTCCATATACAAATTAAATTCTTTTGGTAAAATTAAATTTTTGTTGTATTTATCGTTCCCCTAATGCCCCTCCAGAGACATGTTTATTTGACTCTCTGTCTTCACAACTAAGTGTCCTCAACATTAATACTGCCTCAAAAATTACTCTTTTGGGTGATTTTAACCCGCCGCATGCCAGTGCTGTTTTAAAATGGTCTGACATAATGCCGTGGCCAGTGCCAGTGCCGTTTTAAAATGGTTTAAAATAAAAAACTTCACTGTAACCAAATTTTTCAAGATTTGCGGGTAAAAATTGGCAGGCATGTAAGGTAACTGTTCCTCTACCAACTCCCAGGCTGTCAAGGCCATACACTCACTCACTCCTCCCCCTGACACTCGCTTTGCCTCACTCTGCCTGTGTGCCTCACCCAGTGCTGTACATAGCGAGGACAATTTGTAAATATTTTCATGTAAGTGTAAGTTGTAAATATCTTCTTGTAAGTGTAAGGACTATATAGTGAAGTCAAGTTGTAAATACCTTCTTGTATGTGCCAGGATTGTACGTAGTGAAGTCAGGTTGTACCTATCTTCAAGTAAGTGTAAGATAATGCATTCACAGTGAGAAAGACACAAATTGTGATAGATGCTGAAGTAATATGTACTGAACATTGCTATACCTTCCCAGCATAAATTCATGAGTATACCTTACATAGAAAATGGGTTTCTCTCACGTACGTGGTGAGCATGAGAGAGCGGCTGTACCTGTACACGAGTATGCAGGACTCAATAAAACTCATTTCCGAGCCTGGGCAAGCATTTTAATGGTGAAATTCGTTGTTTCCACATCAAAATCTATCATTTTAGCCAAAAAAAAAAGGTCTAAAAATGGCCGGCACAGAGGTGACCCATAGGGCTAAAAAAAGCCGGCACACAGCGGGTTAATGTCCATAATGTCGAATGGCTCGCTTATTCAGCCAGAACTGATGACTCTGGTCTCGAATGTGAGTTATTTGCAGACTCATTTAATCTCACCCAGTTAGTCAGTCAACCCTCCCATGTACCAGACAACCCCGATCAAAATCCCCACCTATTGGACTTGTTTCTAACAACCAAATCAGATAATTATTATGTTGAAGTGAAGTCCCCCCTCGGATCCTCGGATCCTAGCCTGATTCAAGCCACCGCTTTCACACCTACCACACCCTCCTGCTCTGAACCTGTCATGGTAACTAAATGGCTCTACCACAGGGCAGACTGGGAGGGCCTCCAAAACTTTTTCATGAATGTTCTTTGGACCTCCTTTTTCTCCCAAGATGCAAATTCCACATTGGGCCACATACAGGATTACATTAAAGTCGGCATGGAAACATTCTTTCCCCATCATAGTTACAGAAAAGGATGTAATTCTCCTAAATGGTTTGACCACAATTGTGCTAGAGTAACACAACATAAAACAATAGCCTATAACAGTTATACAAGGACCAAAACCAAAGAAGTATTCAACTATTACAGAAATATCAGAAACCATGCCAAAACTATTATCAATCTTTCTAAATCAAACTTTCTTCAGATAAGCTAACAAACTAAAAAACAACCCAGATGATAACAAAATATTCTGGTCAATCCTTGATTCATTCAAAACTAACTTCATTACCACCTCTTCCATGTCACCGTTACAGTCTCCCAATGGAAATCTCGTATGTGACCCACTTGGAAAGGCCAACCTTCTTGTTGACATTTTTTCAACAAACTCAACCCTAAATACAGAAAATCACAATAATCCTATACTTGATTTTGATTCCCCTCAAATACTTTCTTTCATGATTCACACCAGATACGTACAAGCTGTATTACAGAAACTCTCAGCAGACAAAGCTCCTGGTCCAGATAATATTCCTTCAATATTACTTAAAAATTGCTCCTCAGTGTTGGCTCCTGTACTGGCAAAATTTTTCCGCATATGCATCCGTACCTCAAGTTTTCCAGCCTCTTGGAAAGAAGCAAATATTCATCCTGTTCCTAACAAGGGGGCTACTTCTGATCCATCAAACTACAGACCAATTGTAGTAACATCCGTTCTCGGTAAAGTTTTTGAGACTCTGATAAACAAACACATTGTCAAGCATCTAGAAATCAATAAATTAATCAATGATCGGCAGTATGGATTTAGACAAGAACGTTCAACTGTAGACATTCTTTGCCTTCTTACCCATCAGATTAACAAAACAATAGACCAACATGGCGAAACACACACAATAGCACTTGGTATTTCAAAAGCATTTGACAGAGTATGGCCACGGGGCTTATTGTCTGAGATGTCACACTATGGCCTTGCATCATTGGTTCCTCTAATTTCTTCTTACCTTCAAAATAGAAAAATATGGGTCATGGTAGATGGAATTCATTCCCAGTTTGATTACATTAATGTTGGCGTACCTCAGGGATCAGTTTTGGCACCAACCATCTTTCTCATTCATATCAATGACCTCCTATCTGTCACTCACAACCCAAACACTCTTATGCTGATGACTCGACCCTTCATAGTTCTTTCACATTTAGTACCCCCTTTATACAATTTGATATTATAAATTCCCAAATAAACACAGGAATTTCTCTGAACCAGGACCTTTCTAAAATTAATCAATGGTGACAAACAAATCTGGTAATTAATGTTCAGAAAACTATAAATATTAATTTCTCCAACAGAAAGAATCCCTCAGACTCTCATATAATTTTAAATTATTGATATCCTAGGTGTTACTTTAAACCCCAACCTAAGCTGGACAGCTTACGTTAAATCCCTTGCTAAAAATGCTTCTAAAAAATTGGAACTTACATACAGAGTTCGTGAATTCTTCACTGACGACCTGATGGCCACAATATACTGTACAAAAGTCATGTGCTTTCTCAGATCGAATACTGTTCACCACTGTGGAGTGGATGTGGAGCGGTTGCACTGAGACAGTTGAACAAAATTCAAAATAAAGTCATTAGATTAATCAATAATCCTGCCATTACGCAGGACCTTCCTCCATTATCAGTACATAGAGATATTGCATCTAAAGCATTATTTTATCGATATTTTTACCGTAAGTGCTCTGACGAACTGGCTTCAGTTGTGCCTACCCTTCACTTTGTCTCCCGAAATACTCAGGCAGCTGGGAGCGCCCATGAACTCACTCCCCCGCAATGCAGAACCTCTGCTAATCAAAATTCATTTATCTCCAGAACTACTACTCTCTGGAATTCACTCCTGGGAGTTGCTTCCCAAAAACATTTAATCTGCTTCAATTTAAATCCAGTTGTTATAAATATTTTATGAATGGAGGATGCCTTTAAGCACATGGACTTATTTTTTTTCCATTGTTTTTCCTTCTTCCATTCCTTATCTAAAAAAAAAAAATAATAATAATAATTGTTATACATGACATGTGGCTTCGGTTAGTCTGGCAAAACGGTTTATCTGACAAGACTGGAAACATGGATGCCGGAAAATTGGTGTTGTACCTGCCTATCTATTTATCTGTCTAACTATTTATCTATCTACAGTACCTACCTGTGTATCTGTATCTATATCTATGTCTATCTATCTATTTTTCTATATATATATATCTATATACAGAGAGAGAGAGAGAGAGAGAGAGAGAGAGAGAGAGAGAGAGAGAGAGAGAGAGAGAGAGAAAGAGAGAGAAGAAGAAGAAGAAGAAGTGTCACGTAGAGTGAAAATCGAACCATCTTCTACATACTTTTAAGGGCACAAATTCTTACCCTCCTCGTTATCCCTTCCATTATAACGAAGGAGTCGCGTTATTCATATCTGGGAACTAGCAGCACAAAGCAACCTGTTGATATAGTGTTACCAGGCAGAGAGAGAGAGAGAGAGAGACGAAAAATTGCGAATAATAAAATTGAAACCACTTGCATTTTTTTTTTAAAGGGTCACTCTTTCTTACAGACTTCGTTATCCTCTCCCCTATAACGAAGGCGTGGCATTATTCAAATCTGGGACCTGGCTATACTGACTACCTTGGAGAGAGAGAGAGAGAGAGAGAGAGAGAGAGAGAGAGAGAGAGAGAGAGAGAGAGAGAGTTACAAGGAATTACAAGTACAAAAAGGACCTGAGGACCCACACTAAGGTGGCACTATGAATAACGTTGCCAGTTAGACGCTGTTGCCCCAACAATGAGTAGGATACAGTACAAGAGGAAGTCTCTCCTAACCCACATCTTTTTCCTACAGCCCGGGCAAGGAAATTAGGTGCGTTTAACCTGGGGAAATAAGGCAGGGCTCGAAAATTTGACGGGAAAGAAATACGTAATCAATGTACCTGTAAGTTAGGCCTAATGCTAATCTGTGTAAATTAGCTCTGAACCGTCTATCAACAAACTGTCAACTACCCTTGCTGGTAACCGACTCCTAGTATTGGAGATCATCTACAGTCGACAGCAGAAGTTCGTTCCTATATGCCTGCATGCTACTAGCCTATTGGTCTGGTAACACTGTATGAATTAAAAGTTGCTTACAATGGCTTAAAAAAGTAATATTTACCTTCGCCAACAAAGCTGGAGGAGGTAATGTATTCACCTATGTCCGTCTATCTGTCAGTTTGTCCAGACGATATCTCCAAAAGTTCTCAATGAATTTCAGTGAAATTTGATGGGAGGGTGAGCCATGGGCCAAGAAAGAATTTATAAAATTTTGGGGAGGATCCGGATCCAGATTCGAAACCTATGTATAATATCTCCAGATGTTCTCAATTAGTTTCAATAAAATTTGTGGAAGAGTGGGCCATGGGTCAAGGAACAATTGATTGAATTTGGGAGCCGATCCAGATCCTATGCATTCGACACATTATCTCTACGGATCCGTGTCCTTTTAAATGGCAATGGCACTGGAAGAGGTATGCGCTCTTTGAGTGCTTTCTAGTTTAAATACGTGATCTGAGAGAAATTAAGACAGTATTAGAGATAAAGCGTGGCAGGCGGAATGATAGTGTTACTGACATACATATAACTTTAATGCATACAGATTCTTGAATAGACGCTCGATAAGCAGGATTGGATGTTGCGTGTGGGTATCTTTTAAAAAATATATTATTTTGTCCAGTACTAAGAGAAAGGTTAAAAGACAACATTAATTTTGGTTTCTGGTCTTAAGTTATTACTAATCAGCTAACATCGACACCTTCAGTCAGGTCCTGAAGATTATCAAAGCCTTGATGACTCACGAAATAGCAGCCTAAACCAATTTTGCTTTGAATGTGCGCTTCGCGATATACGTTGAGAATAAAAAGTGGGAAGAAGATGCTTATGTATAGTACTACTGTAGGTGAATGAAAGAGGTAGAGATGTCAGAAGGTGGTTTTCAGCTAAACATGTTCATAAGTACGAAATATTTTATATATAAAAATAAAAATGTAAGGAGGAGGGAGGGATACAGCGAAGAAGGAGAGAAGGGTTTAGAATTGTGACAGTATCGGAAGGCATATCGTTCCATAATTGTAATCGTTATTTAAGTGTAGTAGTGTGGATTTTCTCAAGTATTGTCTAATAATACCACCGTAATAATCCTTTTAATTCCTGTCCTGAAAAACCACTCTTACCGAAATGTAGAACGAAGGAAAGGAAATGGAATGAAACTGGAAGCGTGGGGATAGGAGTGGGGTGAAGGAAGAGAAGATGAGGGGAACCGGAAGGATATGACAATTTTGGCCAAGTTTGAGTAACAAGGGTGTAAGTCCTGTTACTGACTGCTGTACAGTACTTAAAAATTAGCATAATGGATATGGCAAAACGAAGTTCAGTGAACATTTTAATTTAACTACCTTTCTTATTCCACTTACAGACCAAAAATTTCCTTAACTAGCTTATACAACGTGCATTATGGCAGAGCGTGACTGAGAAGTGGAGATACAGGCGGTGAGTGATAGCAGAAGTGATTAATGAAAGACAAATCTGTATAACCGCAAAACACGCATAGTTAATATTTATGTTCCTGAAACCTTTGACTGATATCATAATGATTGTCTTGTATTTTAATCTTTAATACTGAAAATGTACTATAATGTTCCTTATGATCCTCGCTGGCAGCATCAATAGAAATAACTCTGCTCGTCCGAGTGCCTCCTTGAGAATATTCAGGCATTAATGTTATACATTTTTCATTATCAGTATCACACTACCTGCTACATATTAACATTACCCTTAATTCAATCTTAAGTTATCTCCGATAACACATTATCAGTATTCGCCATTCAAGTCATACGAGACAACAATAGCTCATACGTTAACAGATCAAAAAGTTTGTACCACGGAGGTTGATAGGGACGAATTTCTGCTGTCGACCCTAGGTGAATGAAATGCAGTATATTATAGTTGTGGGAACGCTTCAAGTCAAGCTTAATATTTAATCTAAATATGTGCTGGACTTTGATGTATTTGTATCCATGGGGGATTCTGAAAACCTCATTTAACTGCCTTTGGAGACTCAGTACGTTTTATGAAAAGAGGCCCAGTGTCTGTGTCCTTCTCAAGCACCGTACAGGTGAGTAATCGGGCCAGTTTCTGCTGCCTTTTTCGTTAATTGTTAATGCCACGGAAACTGCACGTGTGATTTGCTTTAGTTTATTGCCTAGAGATATAGGTATATGTATGAGGTGACTATACCGTGAAAAACAGTCACTGCACGAAATAATAACATTGGTATATGGGAAAACAGGATGGCGCAATTGCCCCATATTGGGGGGCAATCGTGCTGGTCTGTATAATAATGAAAGTATTTCACGCATGAACGCTGTTTGCTAGTGGCATCTAAACTTTCAAACGTGCAATAAATACTGCTGAAAATAGAACATTTTGAGATAGGAGGAAATCATACAGAGTTGAGAACACAACTGTTAAATATATGAAAATCATGCAGTACACACGGAAACAGTCTTAAATCTAATGAAAATATGTTAAAAGCATCAGCGAGTACAAAACTTAGCGTACAAGAAGACGGTCAGCACTCAAAAACTTTGAATTTGAGAGTTCTCTTCACAATTTCAGGGTTCACTAATTTCAAAACAATATGCACTGTAGATGCGTCGCTATGTCTGGGACCTCGGACTCCATTAATGTAAAAAAATCCAGGCTGCACTTTATGTGTTTCTATTTCATGTGAAAAAAAAAAAAAAAAAACGAACACCCAATGCAATGTTTTCTGGATCAGTCAGATTGTGTAACACACCTATATAATGATAGCCTTCGCCATGGCCTCAAACTTGATAGTTTACTAGAACATAAACACCCTTTGCCAGTACTTCAGGCTCCACTTGTTCAATAGGATGTAGTGGTATATCAGTCACACCGTCGTCGTCTTCTGAAGGATCATCTGATTCACCGTAAGACGAAACAGCACAGGAGCAGTTCTTTTGAAACGAGGCTTTTGCTACGGTTTCCTAAAGGTTGATATAGTTATATAAGCAATGTTCACACTTTGACCTGGCTCTGCCTGTATTAACTTGGCTCGTGCTCTTAATGGTTTGGCTGCATTAGCCTCCCAAAGCTTCCTCAGGTGTTCAGTCATCAAGAGATTGACAATTTTGCAAGGTGACTGAGTCGATGGCTCGCTGTTGACTTTTAAGATGTGGTTCCTGTTTATATGATATACACCACATGTACGAAACCCACTTTTGTCATGTTTCTGCTTGAATTTACCTGTAAATTAACAAAACCCATTAGATGTTGTTTTCAGTGTGTGAAATATGTTCACAACAAATATTATCGCCATTACATATCACGTAAAACTGATGTGCACAGTACGGCAATGTAATATCATCATCTACCACCCAATACCTCACAAACTTTCACGATTTAATTCGCCAAAATTTAGATAAACGCAAAACATCAGCTGCAGCAGTTTTCATTGACTTTAAAGCATTTGACCTAGTAGATCACACAAACATCATAGCCAAAGCTGTACATCTAAATCCTACAGTGGCTCGTCTCCTGGCTAGCAGATTTCCTGAATACAGCCCATACGATTCAGGGGTACCATCTCCAGCTTTCAAATCCAACCCTACGTGTTCCCTACGTGTCAGCAAATGGGTTGGCGGAGGGTTATTGCTCCTCCCCGTCATACAACTAACTCAAAGACAAACGACCATCCCTTAAGGGATTATGGTGTCTGGCTATAGATAGACATATATTCACATTTACATGAGTACACACATACACATGCATTCGAATGTATACACACATACATATATACATATATATACACATGTACTCATAGTGTACACGCATACATACGTACACACACATTTACGTACACACTTACATACACATATACATATATATTTTTTCATTTGTTTATATATTATAATTGTTTTATTTTATTTTTTTTTTATACTTTTTATCTTACTTTTTTTTTTCATTTTACAGAACTTATCAAGCTACTAATCTAATATCCTAAAGCTGATAAACCTAACAGACAAATCACTAACCTATACTAATGAATAAAGATACAAATAGCTAAACCTACAGTAATGGGAAGTATACCTCGACCGACGGAACACCATCGACTGCCGATATGTAACGACACACCTGCCCTCATCACCTGCTGACTGTCGGTCGAGGCACATGGAATGATACAGCGGACATCGGTATATGAAAGAGAACCAGAGGGGTCCAGAACTATTCCATAAACTTCACATGTCAGCCCTAATTAAGAAAACTTATGCAAGCAGATGGAACCATGTACATATTTACAAAAAATTGAAGCACCTCCTCCAATAGAACACCATCAACTGAAAGTGCCCAATAACTTTCTTTCATACACTCCTCTCTATATACAGTTATGTAGAATGTCCTGAGCAGTATTGACCTTCAACGTTGACGGAGGCTATTGAGAAACTTGAAAGAGTTCACATGCACATGACTAGAATCATTCCATTCATCAGACGCAAGGGGCACCAGACAGAGCTGCAGGCACTGCATCACATCATTAGAGGCTCGACGTTTACGAAAACAGCTAAAGAAGCCTTCAAACTTCTCTATGGATAGGATGTGGCAGGGGTAAACCAGCTCTGCCGTCGGGCCCTGCTGCGGATGTCACTGATTCCACTGCGCAGTTGACCTTTGTGCGGTGTGGTGCGATGAGGATCTGTCCATTCTCCCCTTTGGGGCTAAGATGCGAATGAATGTGTTTGAATGGATGAGTAAATGGGGAGTGTGTCGTCCTGTCTCGGCTACCTCCCTTTCCTTGGGGGAAGCAGCCTAGGTATATAGATAGAATAGAAATCCTTGTAAGTCAGTCAGTCAGTCTCTCTCTCTCTCTCTCTCTCTCTCTCTCTCTCTCTTTATCAGCGTGGCAACACTGTACCCTCCAGGGTAATCAGAAATGCCAGGTCCAAGATCTGAATAGCGCAACTCCTCCATTGTAGGGCAAGTGATAACGAGGATTGCAAGAAATAGAGCCACCTTTAGGTGTAAATACAAAGGCTTGCGTTTCAATCTGAGTGATTTTTCGTCTCTCTCTCTCTCTCTCTCTCTCTCTCTCTCTCTCTCTCTCAATTCAAACAGCTCATTTCAGATATAGCCCAAAACGGAAATGAGGAGGGATCATGAACTATTTATAATACTGAAAGAGAGAGAGAGAGAGAGAGAGAGAGAGAGAGAGAGAGAGAGAGAGAGAGAGAGAGAGAGAGAGAGAGAGAGAGAGAGAGAGAGAGAGATGGAGAAGGGCTTTAAAAGAGAAGAAAAGGGTTTAGAATGTTTGGAACCGTAGAGGGCTGACGGGAAGAGAGAAGAAGAGAAGAGACGGGAGGAGAGGAGAGGCTAAGAAATGAGAGTTTAGGGTAGCAAAGGAAAAGAGGGAAAAGAGGGGGTGAGTGTCTCAAGAGGTAGTGTTGAGTGATGGGAAACGACTGAGGATGGTAGGGGAGGAGAGGAGTTAGTATTAGGGATGGGGAAAAAGATGAGTGAGGGGACGGGACGGGAGGTGAGTGGAAGGGGTTAGGCGAAGATAATGGAAGAGGATATAAGGAGAGAAATGATGGGGGAAAGGAAAAATAAAAGGAAAGGAAATGGTGGAAATGTTAAGAAAACGGTCGTTTGAAAACAGTTCATTGGGTAGAAAAGAGGAAATGCGTGATATATTTGTACGGAAGTGACAGAATCTTGGAAAGGAAGGATGACATGTAAAGGGAGAGGAAGGTGAAGGTGTTTGATGGATAGGAGAAGAAATGAGCAGGAGAACTCTGTTTAAGAAGAGGAGATAGGAGAGGAGGGAGGGCAAAGAGAAAGGAAGAAAGAATGGTATATTATGAAAGGTAAGGGGAGATGAGGGTAGGATAAGGAAACGAAGCATGAGTATGGGGAAAGGAGAAGTAAGGGAAGGACAGGGTGGGAGGCAAAGAGGAGGAAATATGAAGGGAAATAGGGTTAGTGAGACGAAAGGGGATGGTCAAGGAGTAGGGTGGAGGGAAGGGGAGAAGAGGAGAGGCGAGACGGGATAAAAGGAGAGTAAAGGGGAGGGGCATAAACTGGGGGGAAAGCCATTTTAATCATTCAAATAGGCAAGAGGAGAGGAGGGGAGGGAAGGAGAATGGATGGGAGGGAAGGCATAGAGAGGGGAGAGGAGCAGAATGCAATGCAATGGAGGGGAAGGGAGGAGAGGGAAGCGGAGGGCACGAGAGAGGTGGAATGGGGAGGGGAGCAGAACACTGAGGCGTTAGATGTGGGGAAAGAGGAGGATGTAAGCTGGTGAAATGATGGCTGGGATTAATTACAAAGGTTACTGGGAAGGGTGGGGAAGGGAAGGTACGGAAGATGGAAGGGAATGAAGGAAAGAGAATGGGGAGCAAAGGAAAGGAAAGGTATGGCTGTAGTTGGAAAGGGAAGGGTAGAATACGGCGAAGGAAACCAAAAGGTAGAGTTGGGAGAAAGAAGGAAAATGGTAGGGCAGGGGGCACGAAAGTAAAGGATAAAGTAGGGGAAGGAAAGGGAAGGGGAAGGGGCATTACAAATTGGATGTCGTTGTCAGGATCTAACGACGAGAGATATTTGTTGGAAACTGGAAACTTTTCTAGGCAGTGCGAGTAACAGTGTAATCTCGAACTGTTACACAAGGAGTCTAGTGAAACTTCGAAATATCACCCAAATAATGAACAAGAGGACTTTCTTTCAGTGTGAAACTGCCGCTACGACTTCCATTCACAGGTGAACGGTAACTATGACTCATCATAGTAAATCTGCTTGTGTCATCGTTTTGAACCGATTTAAGTGAAATTTGCCACTCACATTCTTCATTTTTTTTTTTTTTTTTTCAGTTACACCAGGTTTTGAAAGTGGTCGCCTTCAGTGTTTAAGCATCTTTGAATCCAGTGTTCGAAACTAGCAAAGTTTCGGTCCAACGTACCCAACTCTAAGGCTGCATTTTCCAGAGTAGTGTTTATAATTATTATATTTATTATTATTATTATATTATTATTATTATTATTATTAGTAGTAGTAGTAGTAGTAGTAGTAGTAGTAGTAGTAGTAGTAGTAATAGTAGTAGTAGCAGTAGTAGTAGTAGCAGCAGTAGTAGTAATATATATTATGTATGCGAGCTCTGTTTATAATTTCTTTTCTCTTATGATGACCCCACAGTCAGGAAACCATCTTGATATAGTCAAGAGATATAAAAATACACCCCTGGTATCGCGTATGGCATGACCACTGGATCAACGCAGTTAACCCAAGGCAGCTTAATCAACGCCACAGTGTTGATAAAAACCTTCTCATTTGCAGCATATCGTCACCCTCATAAACTGCCCAAGTAATTTTTTCTATTTTTCGGGAAATCGCAAAAAAAAAAAGAAAAAAAAAAGGGGGGGGGTCTCATTTTCTTAACTTTCAATGGCTTAGGCAGATTTTTGAGGCACATTTTAGACCACCCACCCTAGACCTGACAAAGGCCGCTATACCAATAGGTGCGCCACGTGATGAATAATTGATTTAGGCAAAAATCCAGAAATCGCCGAAAAATGACTTAGGCAGTTTCTTTATGAGGGTGACGATATGTCTTTTTAAATACTAAAGTAACGGTGTTTTTCAAATCTAGCATACGACTGACACAGAGCACAGGTTCTGAGTAGGCTACGGCGTTTCATTTAAATCAGTTCATTAATGACGCATACATCGGCGTAGTTCTTGCTTATCAGCGTAGAAATTCACCCTGTAGCAGAATATGCCATAGGAAAAGCAAGAGAGGTAAGGATCAAGCCAAGAAAGTTCAAAAGAAAGCAAAAAAGAGGAAAAAAATACTGTAGGGAAGAGGACAACGAAGAGCAGAACGAACAAGGAAAGACGCGAGAAAGCATATAAAGTTAACGAAGAAATCAGGACAGTTGATAGTGAAACGACCGAAGAGGTAGAAAAAAGGAATAAGAAAGCAACGGAAACGGGAAAGCAAGTAAAACGCGATGAAAGTTTTATGCACGCAAAAGCAAAAAGATTACAGAAGGAAGGGATAGCTGAAAATAAACTAAATGGAGAGACAGAGCATGGAAAAAGAGTGTATAAAAAAAAAAAAAAAATGGTGGCGAACGCAAAAACACCCAAAAAGAGAACAAAAGGAAAATAGTAAAGACAAAAAGTGAATTAAAAAGAGCAGAGAGGAGACAGGAAGAAAACAATAAAAGCTGCACTGAAGAGCAGGAAGCGGAGCAGGAAAAAGCCAATATATAGAATAACCAGGAAAGTGGAACAGAAAGAAACTAAGAGAGAAAAAAAGTTAACTATTACTGGCGCCTCGTGAACCATGACTCGGTCTGTCTGTCTGTCTGTCTGTCTGTCTGTCTGTCCAATCACACACATATGTGTACATATATACAAATCCACATGACACCCGACTTGACACACACACACACACACACACACACACACACACACACACACACACACACACACACACACACACACACACACACACACACACGCACACACACGCACACACACACACACACACACACACATACATACATAGACACATACTCAAATATCCCAGTTAAAGTTCAGTAGTTGCTGTTCTGTGAGAGTGGAGAAACAGAAAGACAAATTGCCAGGAAAGAAAAGAATATATAAGAAAAGAATGAGAGTAAGCGATGTTGCAAATAGAGAGAAAGAGAAAGTAGAAAGGAGGAGGAAAAGTCGGAAGAAGAACACAGCGAACTGTAGGTCACTTGACTGCAAAAAGAAAGATGTAAGAAAAGGATATAGGAAAAAAGTAAAAAAGGGACAACAAGAATATGGAATGAAAGATTTACGCTAGGAAAATCAAGAGGGGTTGAGGGAAAGAAGGGACAGCAAAAACTAGAGATGGCAGGGAAAGAGCCGGAAAAAAGGGTGGGGAGAGGGGACGGAAAAAGGCAAATAAATGCTAGAGGAAGATTTCAAAAACAGAAAATGGAATGGGGTAAGGATAAAGCTGAGGTGTAAGAAGGGAAACTGGGAAAAGCAAAGATGCAAACGGTAAAAAGTGGCAATAGAAAAAGGACAGAAAAAAATGAACAGTGGAACAGGAAGAAAGAAAGAAAAAAAAATAGATCAGGCTAAAGAAGAAAACGTTGATTAGTACTGGTGTTCCGTGAACCTTAATCTCTCTCTCTCTCTCTCTCTCACCCACATACCTGAACACACACTCAAGTATACATATAACCACACATGACCCCTGATTTACCATTCACACACACACACACACACACACACACACACACACACACACACACACACACACACACAGTTTGAATGGCTGCACGCATAGCAGGAGAGGGGTGTAGGAAAGGAAAAGAAAATAAAGATAATGAAGAGAAGAAACGGATATAGGAACAGGAAAAAGAAGCATAACAAACTGGAATAGGGCAGAATGGGAGTAGGGAAGAAGGAAATGAGTAAGTAAGAAGGAGATAGGGGTCAAGGAAAAAAAAGGGAAACAAAAGGAGAGAAATGAGATGCTGGCGACATGAGAATCAAGTGGAGAGAAAAAGTGGAAAGTTGTCATGAAAATGCAGACGTATTAAGTAAACTGACTAAAAAGGAAGGGCAACTAGAGCAGAGAGTGAAAGCAGAAAGGCGAGGGAAAGAGGCGAAAGAAAAGGCAGAAAATGCATAGCAAGGTTGGTGAAAGCAAGAACAAGATGCGTTAGTAAAAAAGCACAAACAGGCGGGAGGAAACAGAAAATAATAATAGGATAACAAACGGCAAGAAGAGGGAGGGAAAAAGAGAAAAATTGGAACTGTTAAAAGAAGCAGCAAAAGGGAAAAAAACAAAGATGTACAGACTAAAATAGAAACTGAAAAAGTGGCTAAGAAAGTGGGAAAAGAGATGCAAAATGAATGACGAAGAAATGAAATCTGTAAACTAGGTCAAAGATAAAGAAAAAGCAGGATGAAAGCAAAAAAAAAAAAAAGAAAAAAAGAAAATAAGTAGTAAAAACAGAAAAAAAAATTAAATCAAGGCATGGCACAGGACGGTTGACGAAATCAAGGGCAAGAAAGGGGAAAGGAAAAGAAGGAAGAGGGACAGTAGAGAGCAGATAAAGAACAGTTTAAAAACTATGACAGATAAGAGGAAGACGAAGCAGAGAGAGGAGAGCCAGAGAAAGAAAGAGAAGCACGAAAAAAAGGCATAGTTGAAAAAACCTGGGTAAGAACTGGAAGGGGGAAAAAAGGACAGAAAAAGGCAGAAAATGAGAATATGAAAAGTTAATATATTCCGACGAATATATGATACGAAAAGAGGGGATGAAAAAAACACTGTAGGAAGGAACAGGAAAATCATAGAAAAACTGGGAATGTTTCCTAGTACTTTTGCCCTATAAGCCACGAGTCTCCCACACTCCCATACACTGCACCACATCCCCCACACATCTTCAATACTCCCACCAGCAATCCTCGACTCCTTTCCCCCCTTCCACACACGCACGATCACACGCACACAGCACCACCACCACTCCCCACCCCCCTCCCCCTCATAACCACACACAAAATCACTCCGCTCATCCACACACCCTCCTTCACCAAACCCATCCACCATTAAGGAACCGCATGCACCTTCCCTAACCCCTGCACATTCACAGAAATTCTCCTCTACTTTCTCTCCATCCCTAACCCTACCCACACATCCACACATACACACACACATTTCCACCCTCACCGATCCCAACACATGAACATCCCCCGATTCATTCATCCACAAAACCCCCCTCGACAACCCTTGCCCCCAACACCATCCTTTTCCCCCACCCCAGCAAACCAACAATCCTCTCTTCTCTCCCCACCCTTCCATTCCCTTTTTCGCCTTCCCTCCCTCCTCGTTTCCCCACCAACTCACCACAAAACCAAGCCATTTCCCATTTTTCTAAACATTTTCCATTTTATAGACCGCTAGACGTTATTCAGGAAAATCTTCTGCAGGATATCTTAAACGTTTATAGTTTTTATTTTTTGTGATGCCTTGAGGGATTTGTGGAGAATGAACATCTTCCTTTAATATCATCATGACAACAACAACAGCAACAACAACAACTCTATGTGGAGTCACATGGAGAGACAGACTGACAAATGAGGAAGTGAAGGAGCATTGTGGTATGGATGTGGATGTAATAGGAAGCGACAGGAGAAATACACTGAGGTGGTTTGGCCATGTGGAGAGGATGGAGAACGAGAGGCTGACGAGGAGAGTGTATCTGAGTGAGGTGGAGTGGGGGGAGAGGGAGAGGGAGGCCAAGGATTAGATGGAAGGATGGAGTGGAGAGGTATATGAGAGAGGGGGGTGTGAGCTGGTCGCAGGGCA
>NC_136969.1:23621648-23731648 GCF_032717465.1 Coenobita brevimanus | reverse complement strand
TTGTGAACGTGAACGTACAAGAACGACGAACCCCCCCAGACTTGTGTGTCTGTGTGGTTTGACCTTTGATATGATGAATCCCGTCAAAAAGCTAAGAAAAAAGGAAATGAATAATGTTGTCGAAGTGCATTTTCTCAAGGAATTGTTGTACCATGCTTGAACCGAACTGGTGAAGAATTTAAGGTATAGCTCAAAACTAAAAAAGTGTTTAGAAGAGGAGGAAGAGAAAGAAAAAAGTAAGAATGAAAGATAACAAAAAGAAACTGAACAGGCACAGTAAGTTTCCACACTATCGTATGTCGCTATAATAATAATAATAATAATAATAAAAATAATTACAAATAGCAATAATAATAATAACAATAATAATAATAATAATAATAATAATAACAACAACAACAGTAAGAACAACATCATCATTCGGACCTCCTTTCCCATCCTAGGGAAGGGTGAGGAGTAGCAACGTCCAGACAGCCCAAATTTGCCCAGTTCAATTGGCCACGTTTCCATTCATTCGTCATTCAAGCCTCCGGAATCCTGACCCCGCCCTGTAGCTGCGCATAAACGTATCCGGACCGATAGAGTCAGTAAGAACAAAAACAAGAATCATAACATCAGTAAAAATAATACAGCTTACTTCCGTGGCCCTTGCGTACACGAAAATTATTAAGTCAGACATTTAGTTTCGGCTGAGTTCCAATCTTCCCTTAGAAAAGGATGGGGGAGAGAGGAAGGGATGCCTGGATATATGGACGGTCTTCTAGCCCTGACACCTTCACATGCCACTAAATGGGTACTAATGGGGTGTAATTTTCGCCGTAATTCCCTTGTTTCGCCGTCTGACTTTCCGGGATATTCTGGGAAGCATTAGATTAGGATAGAGAGTTCAGAGAAAGGAAGGAAGGTGTAGGCGATGCGACTGAGGGGACGATAAAGAGGGAGGATTGGAGGGAGGAGAGAGAGGAGGGGGAGATTGGAAGAAGGAGAGGGAGGAGGGGGAGATTGGAGGAAGGAAGAGGAGGGAGTGAGGAAGGGATAGGAGATTGGAGGGACGGAGGGAGGAGAGGACGGAAGATTACGAGAAGGAGGGAAGGGCGGTTGGGATGGGTGACTGGGAGGGGAGGGACGAGGGGGGAGATGGGAAACTGGAGGGAAGGAGAGGGCGGGACGGTACGAGCAGAAGGATGGAGGGGGGACGGGATGGGTGAATGGAGAGAGGGAGAGGAGAGAAGGGGAGATGAGAGATTGGAAGAAAGAATGGAAGGAACTAGGGACGAGATGAGGAGATTAGAGGGAGACAAGGGGTTGGAGGAAAAGAGAGAGAGAGAGAGAGAGAGAGAGGGGGGGGGAGAGAGAGAGAGAGAGAGAGAGAGAGAGAGAGAGAGAGAGGAAAAGGCAGGGATAAGAAGTGATTGGGGGAGAAGGGGGGAGAAGATGGCAGGTGGAAGGGGGAAGGGAGAGATTGAGGGAAAAGTGACTTAGGGTGTAAGGAGGGAGAAAGAAAAGTTGGATGTAAGGTAAGGACGAGTGGGAGAATAAGGAGGGCAAGGGGAGAAAAGGGGGATTATTGGGGAAGGAAGGACTCTTAGAGAGAGGGAAGGGAGACTGGAGGGAGGAAGGGAGTTAGGAGGGGGTGTGAGAGTGAGTGAAAGCGATTGGAGTGGACGGTGGGAGAGGGAAGAGCGGGAGAAAGGTACAGGAGACAGGCAGGAGGAAAGGACAGGGATTGTGTGGGAGGGAGGAAGGGAGATGGAGGGATGGTTTAAGAATGGAAAGAAAGCCACTGTGATGGAGAGGAAGCATTTGATGGGAGTAGGGATTGGAGGGAGGGATTGAGACTGGAGGGAGAGAGACAGGGAGGGATGGGGGATTAGAAGGAGAGAGAAGAATGGGCAGAGAGAGAGGGAGGGATGAGGAATTTGGAAAAGTCAAAACGGTGGGTGGAAGGGAAAGTGAGGATGGAAGGATTCGAGGAAGGGAGAGGGAGTGATAGGGTGGGGGATTGGAGAAAGGGAGAGGGAGAGAGAGGACGTGGGATTGGAGAAAGGGAAAGGGAGAGGGAGAGATTAAGAACTAAAGGGGGAAAAAGGAAGTATTGTTGAAAGGGAAAAAAGGAGGAGAAATCCATTAGGTGGGGGGGGAGAGAGAGAGAGAGAGAGAGAGAGAGAGAGAGAGAGAGGCGAGAAGGGAGAGGCTGGGGGGGGGGGATGATGTGAGGATGGGGTGATGATGGAAACATAAGGTTAGGAGATAAGGATAAAAGAGAGGAGAGATTGAGATGGGGAGAGAGAGACGGAATAGTGGAGGAACAGATGGAGGGAGGCGTGGATGGAGAGAGAGGAGGGGGTAAGAGGAGAATAGGGGAGGGTGGGGGTTGGAGAGAGAGGAGGAGAGATTGAGATGGGAGAGAGGGAGGGAATAGTAAAAGAACAGATGGTGGAAGGCGTGGTTGGAGAGTGAGGAGGTGGTAAGAGGAGAATAGAGGAGGGTGGGGGTGAGAGAGAGAGGAAGAGAGAGGGAGAAAGGGAAGAACAGAGGGAGAGCAAGGCAACAGCAGAAGAAAAAGAAATAAAAGAAGAATGAAATGAGGAGAAGGAGGAGGAGGACAGGGAGGAGGAAGAAGAAAATGTAAAGGAAGACGAGAAGAGGAGAAGAAACCTTACACTTATGCCGATCTAGTACACGAGGATCTTTGGGGGAGAAACTCAATTTTTGTTCAATCTCAATTCTCCGCAATGAGAAGTGGAGGAAGGAGAGAGAGAGAGAGAGAGAGAGAGAGAGAGAGAGAGAGAGAGAGAGAGAGAGAGAGAGAGAGACAGACAGACAGACAGACAGACAGGGCGAGAGAGAGAGAGAGAGAGAGAGAGAGAGAGAGAGAGAGAGAGAGAGAGGGAGGGAGAGAGAGAGAGAAGGTGGGTTGGTGGGAGGTAGAGAGGAATGGAGAAGTAAGACGGATGAGGGACCGACAGCAGGGAGGAGTAAGAGGGGTAAGAGATGGACAGACAATGAGTAAAGGATAGGGATTACAGGAAATGGAGGGATGGGAGATTAGAGGGAGTGGAATGAGGAGGAAATGGAGAGACTGTAGAAAGTGAGAGGGAAGGATGGGGTGGACTGGAGGTAGGGTTAAGAGGAGGATGAGGAGGGAGACAGGGAAAGAGGATGATGTGGGGAAAAATTAGACAGGACATAATGATTATAAAGAGGGAGTCGGGTGGGAGAAAGAGGAAGAGGGAGAGAGGGAGGAAAAGGTAACTTTGGCATGGGGAAAGGCAAAGGAAGGGACAGAAAGAGGGACAGACGAGGGATGGGAAGATGATGGGCGGAGAGGGAGGAGGATTTAGAGGGGGGAGATAGTTAGTTGGAAGGAGAATAAGAGAAATGAGAGCGCAAAGAAACACAAAGGTAAGCAAACAGTCCTTTCGAGGCTACTTGTTACAGGGCAGGTTTTAGCCAATATAACTATTCTATCTCTCAAAGCCAAAGATAGGAAAGCAGGAAGGCTCCCAGCACTCACCATACCTTCCAAACAAAGTCAACAGGCAATAGTGAGAAGGAACACCAATGCAACATATACAAGCTTTCGTGAAAAACTCATAAGAAAGGATGAGGGGAAACCATATTCTTTACTGTTTTTACTCTGCAAGGGAAACACATCTAGTCATCTTAAGGAACTTGTCATTTTTGCCGTCTGGGAAAGAGAGAAAGGGAATGGAGGGAAGGAGGAATTGGAGGGAGATGAAAGGGGGTGAGATAAGTTGACAGATAGATGTAGATAGATCGGTAGATTAGATAGATGAGCGAGAGAGAGAGAGAGAGAGAGAGAGAGAGAGAGAGAGAGAGAGAGAGAGAGAGAGAGAAAGTAAAATCAAGAACAAGACAGACAAAAGAGACCTCCTATCAAAACGGTGTCTGAAAGGGAAAATGGACACAAAAATCAAATTACAAACGTACTCCCTCAAATGTATATTCCAGGTATAGTGTCTTTTAGCTGTTATGTATATTAAAATAGGAACGGCAGACAACCCTCGTAACATCAAAGAAACATCGCAAAGAACTATGTGGATTGTTTATGTGGACTGGCTGTGTGGAATGGCAGTGTGGAATGGCTACTTTTTTCCATAATGTCCCGTCCTTGTGCACTAATAAACTTAACCACGGCCTGGCAGTGTTGATCGGCAGTGCGGATTGGCGCTGTGGATGGGGAGTGTGGATAAGCAGTATGGTTGGGCAGTGTGGGTTAGCCGTGTTGACTAACACAGTGTGGACTGTCACTGTGAATTGGCAGTGTGGACAGAGTCTGTGGACTGGCAGTGTGGATTGGTAGAGTGAACTGGCAAAGTGGACAGGCAGAGTGGATTGGCAATATGGACTGGTTGGTTGGACTGTCAGTGTGGATTAGAAGCTTGGATTGGGAGTGTGGACTAAACGGCTGCTCGATCAATTATCTGTACTTTATTCCTGAATATGTAGTCCCCCTGAAACAAAAAGAATATACTAAACACTTCATCTCAAGGGCACAACTCACAGCTTCATTGTTACCCCACTAATGGGAGAATAATAATACAAAAAGCTGCTTATTGCCGGCTTTGCAAGATGCCAAACAAATTAGAAGAATATGAACTGATAAAGTTCGAGAAAACGTTGAAATGAACCTTTACTGAACTAAAACTATTAGTCTTACAGCACAGTGATAAGAGTTCAGTTTCATGGGTCCTTCCATCCCTCCCATAATTCCAGCTCTTCCTACCCATTTCTTTTTCCTCCAGGCTCATTTTCTATCCTATCTTTAACCCCTCACTTTCATTCTTTGTGGATATTTTGAAATAAACATTCGCTGAACTGAAAACACTATTATAATGCACATTTTCACAGTGTATACCTTCCAGTACCAGTCCCACTGATCGTCAACATTCCTGCCTATCCCACTTGTTTTTTGACCCACCATGCCCATTTCATTCCCCTCTCCCTCCACCTTCGACAATTTCACGGCGCGAGGTAGGTCGCACAGTCAACGAATGCACCTATTCGGAATATTTCAGTTTTGGCCACACTTCGACCCTCTTCAGGTAAGTATGGGGACGAAATATGTGAATGCAAAGGCCTATAGAACGCGGTGAGGAGGAGGAGGAGGAGGTGGAGAGAGAGAGAGAGAGAGAGAGAGAGAGAGAGAGAGAGAGAGAGCAGGGTGTAGAGAAGGGGAAGAGAGGGAGGGAGGAGCTGGGGTTAGGTGGAGGAAGTAGGAGAAAGATGGAGAAGGAACAGAAGAGAGATGAGAGAGGAGTTGGATTCCCCACCTTTCTCTCTCCAGCCCTCTCCCCCCTTTATCAGATGGCTTCTTTTTCATTTTTTTTTCTTTCTATCCCCAGGCGATTTAATTCAAATATGAAATATATTGTAATCTTCGACCTGGAGAAGTTATATACAACCTTCATTACTGTAATTCTACACAACTCACATTCATTCCAGAATAGTCCCATTTCTACTGCTCTCTTCATTGACGGTACTCATGTTGTTCCAAAATTCCATATATTAATGTGAACACTAAGACACATCCATCCTACCCTCTTCCAGCCTCCAAACTCAGACCTACGTTTTGTATCCAAGCTTTCACCTGACCTTGAGTAATTCTACTATCCATCTTTGTCACACATTGTCAATCACTGCACCTAAGCACTTAAAACCCTTCCACTACCACTAATCTATTTCTGTTCACCCACGAAGCACACCGTGAGTCACTTTTTTGCTCAGCCACCCTATCTTCATTTTTCATCATCAAAACAATCTTTGCGCATGTAACCATAGGGGGTCCAGTAGCTGACATGACAAGTATTTGGTCCTGACTGATGTCCTCTGAGGGAGTGTGCTGGCTGTCACCTGTGAAGATAGGAGCTGAAAGATGGTAAGTCGTAAATGTAGTTTCACTGTACAAAATTCACACAACCTTCACTGATGTATTTCTCTAACATCACGCCGCTTGGGTTATAAATATGTTTGTGGAGATTCTCTTTAATAGTAGTGACGCAAAGGTTATACACACGTGTGTTAAACAAAACTTTAAAGTACCATAAACATTTTCAACCAAGCTTTGCACACGAAATCACTGGGGGTCTAACAGCTGACTATTCGAAATTGGGCTAGATTGTTGTCCTCTCAGGTGTTTTGACTTTCACCGTCCTGGAGGATTTACGTCCTTAGCACAGCAAACTCTTTTGCATTTTCATTCAGAGATCATCACTCATAATCAATCAAAAGCTCTGAGTTCAGAGTTCGACAGATGAAGTACAAAAGTAGAAAACTAAAAGCCACGGACCGTACTCTTGGTGGCATTTGACGCTTCGTGGCACTGTTTGTCTTCACTTTATTATACCTAACATCTTGACATTCTAATTTGTCATTTTTATGATTTTATTATCAGCATAGTTTGCCTCAGTGCTGTATACGAGAATAAGAAATTAAAGCATGTAAATATATCCCTGAAGATAAGGGCCGTACTATAAAAAGTAAACGCCAGTATTGACGAAAGTGAGCGTCTGACGTTCCAGAAGTCTCGTATGCCACCGACAGTACGGCCATAGATTTCGTAAATGGTCTAATGTCTGTGCTGTTTTTGGTCACTGATTGGAGGTACGTTGGATTGGAAAAGGGTTTATAAAACTCCCGATCAAAATACTGGATGTATCAAAGATCCTGACAGTATTACAAGACAGGCAAGTCATAATAACAGGTAACTATTATCACAGATTCTGTTGTTTTGGAATACTGTCTTTTCATTATTCACTCTAATTCGAGAACGAAGTGCTTGGTTACTGCATGAGTGAAATCAGACGTGCATAAGAGCATTCTTAAACAGAAATACAGATTCGGAAGTTTATAAATACAACCCCCAGAGTCCAATTCCATAATTTGTCACACTTAAGATGGGAGCCGACACGTAAATCACTCTCATTTTTCGAGGTCACAAGGTGAAACTCATAACTAAATTCACATGTTTTTCTCTTTATATCAAATTATTCTTTTTTTATTTTTCAGAATTTAGCGTCCACTGATTCACTACCCTGCCTAAGCACGCATTTTTCTCCTTTGGTCGGTTTGTCTCTATAATTTGAAGTTAACTGGATGTTTAGGAGTGGAATATATTATAGGCTGGGTGGGGAAAGGTGAGGTTACCTGTGTTTACCTGTGTATTAGGAGTCATTAGGCGGAGGAGGTGATGTGGGGAGAAAACAGAGGAATGGAGAGAGGGAGAAAGAAGGGAGACGGTTGGGGACGATGAGGGGAAGAGGGGAACGGGAGGAGGAGGGAAAAGAGGGGAGTGGGAAGAGAGGGAAGGAGACAGGGAAGACAAGAGAGAAGAGGGAGAGAAGAGAGGTGTGGGAAGAGGGAAGAGAGGAGGGCAAGAGAGGTGAAGTAAAGTGATGGAGGGAAGGCAGGAGGAAGGCGAGGAGGAGAAAGGTTGAGAGGTGACGTGGGGGAGACTATTGAGAGTGGAGAGTTAAACTGGCGGTTTACTTTGACTAGTAACCAAAGGAACTCATTCCTGTATCTCAGCTAAGGCTAGCCAACTTTAATGCCCGTGACTTACTATTATTGTTGAGGAAATTACCAAATTCTATCATGTATGATCAAAGTAATTGCAGTAACCATGGAAAGTAATTGCTGCTTCGTAACTGAGTCTCATCCAATTTCATGCAATTTTGTGGGAATGACTAAGACCTGTTACGTAAAAAGAAAGTGACTGCAGTAAACAAAAAGGCTCGTTCGTGACCCATAAATAATGATGGCCAAATTTCATGAAACCACGAATTAGTGCCCAAGGTTTGGGACTCGGCCAGATCTTTAATGTGAAAGCAAACTGACTCTTGTAACCAGCCTGATTCATTCCTACCTCATAACTAATGCTCATCTAATTCCATAGAATCATGACTTTGTATTCAAGGTGTAGGAGTGGATCAGTACCAAAAGATAAAAACAAACTCAGCATAGTCGTAAATTCATAAATAAATATTTGCCTCGGCATATGCCAGTCTCAGTTGAACCGTAATATATGTTGCTCACCAAACTCATGTGAACCATAATATGTATGTTGTTCACCAATATCAGTTGAACCGTAATACATGTTTGTCATCAATCGTAGTTGAGCCACCAGTCTGCACCGAACCATAATACGAGTATGTTGTCCATAAATGTCACTTGATCCGTAATAGGTTCAACAGTAATATATATATATATATATATATATATATATATATATATATATATATATATATATATATATATATATATATATATATATATATATATATATATATTGATACGGAACAGAGAGATAATGAACACTTTAAGTGAGAATACTAAAAATCACTACTGTCCCGCAAAGTTCCAGGTTCAAAACAAAAGAGTTAGGTAAAATTAGAAGTTAAAGTTTAATGCTCAAACTAACAACTAAACATTCAGGACTCATAAGGATAATGTAATGATAAAAAGATTACGTATATGGTTAACTGCAATAGCCTCTATTAACACGCAATTAGCAAGTGTAAATTTATCTAAGCCAGCCCTGATAAAATGAGAAAACCGGATAATGCTCAGTGAATGCAAGATATATTATTACAGATACAAAATATTATTACTACTGGCTGACAGCAAAAATTCTACACTAATCACAAAAACCTCACCAGGCCTACGAATTAACACCTTATGCTATACAGTACAAGATAAAATGTAATAACACTTATACTCAAATTACACAGCAGCTAGATGGTTGGAGACTTCCTGAGCACTCACAAAAATAATAACAACTGTACAGGGGAGGACAGAGATGTGAACAAAATGAGGAGTAGATCTAAGTGGCAATTAATGCAGAGACTGAGTTCATTATATAGGGGCCGGCAGAGCTTGATACAGCTTGTAAGAAGGACGCGCAAATGAAGCCATAGGGAACAAAGAGTTGACACTCATGCTCTGAACAACAGAAAGAACGACTTACTCTACTATAAGGGGAGAAGGGGGGAGTGAGGTAGAACACGCTCGTGATCAAACATGCAGCATACTGTACGTTAGAATTATACAAAGGATGATGAAATCATAGGCTATGTAACACCTCCCCACAAAGAAAAAGAAATTTACAAAGGAAATTTCTTATTACTCTAAAACAATCTGTCTAAAGTCTAGATAAGCAATCTGCAATAACATTTTCTTTCCCCTTGATATGTTGTATGTCTAATGAATACTCCTGAAGAAGTAGACTCCATCTTGTCAATCTCTGATTTTTATCTTTAAACTTACTAAGGAATTTCAGTGGGTTATGATTGGTATAAATGACTATGGGGTCAAAACCAGAACACAAATAAAATGAAAAATGCTGTAAATCCAAAATCAAGGCCAAAAGCTCTTTCTCAATAGTTGAGTAGTTCTTTTGAGGTGGAGTGAACTTCTTACTGTAATAAGATACAGGGTGTTCAGTACCCTGATCATCCTCTTGCAGCAAAACAGCCCCAGCTCAGGTATCACTTGCATCAACAGCCATCTTAAAAGGCTTAGCAAAATTTGGAGTAGCGAGCACTGGCTGACTTAATAGGATAGCTTTAAGTTTGCTGAAAGAGGATTCACAGTTATCGGTCCAGACAAATTTAACTCCCTTTTTCAGTATGTCTGTAAGTGGTGATACAAGAATTGAAAAGTTAAGAACAAATCTCCTGTAATAACCCTACCATTCCCAAAAATCTTTGTAGCTCTTTCCTACTTTTAGGTCTGGGAAGATCACTTATAACCTGAACCTTAGCTCCTGGTGGTGCAACGTGTCCATCACCGGTTACGTACGCAAGGTACTGAACTTTAGCTTGTCCAAACTCACACTTTGATAAATTAGCTACAAGATTAGCCTGAACCAAACGCTCAAGAAATTTACTGACATGGCATTGGTGATCTTTCCAGTTGTCACTGAAGATTAATACATCATCAATATAAACAACACACCCTGCCAAACCCTCTGTTACAACATTCATGAGCTTCTGAAAAGTGGCTGGTGCATTCTTCATACCATATGGCATTACAGAACATGCAAAAGTCTTTCCTAGTGTTACAAAACATGAGATCTCCCTAGCACGTTCAGTCATAGGTACTTGCCAGTATCCCTTTAACAAATCAAACTTACTTATGTACCTAGCCTTTCCGATCTTGTCTATGCAATCTTCCACGCGAGGGAGAGGGTAAGTGTCTGTTTTGGTTATCTGATTAACACGTCTGTAGTCGATGCAAAGCCGCTGTGACCCACTTGGCTTAGGGACTAGAGTGACAGGAGAACTCCACTCGCTCTGACAGGGCTCAATCATCTTGTGGTCCAACAGGTAGCCAAGCTCCTTCTGGATGAGAGGAACTTTCACTGGGTTCACACGGTAAGGAGGCAGTTTAATTGGCTTTGCGTCTCCAACATCGACATCATGCATCAACACAGTGGTTCTTCCTGGAGTGGCATGGAACACTTGCGGGTACTCCTGCAGTAATGCCGAAAACTCCTGCCTTTCCTCGGGAGGTAGATGAGAAAGCTTAGTCTGGAGATCATTCATGATATCAGGATTCTTCCCCAAACTATCACTCAGGCTCATGCTGCATGGGAGAACTTCACTTGCAGACTCGGGTGGAACAGCTACAGTGCAGACTGGATTATTTTCGTCCCGCCTGTGATATAACTTTAGCATGTTGATGTGACAAAGTTGCTTGTTCTTTCTACGATCTGGTGTGGCGATGACATAGTTGACATCACTGAGTTTCTTCTCCATGAAATAAGGACCACTAAACTTGGCTTGAAGAGGTTGCCCATGCACCGGTAGCAGAATCAAAACCTGATCTCCTGGCTGAAAGTGGCGTAACCTGGACTTCTTATCATACCAAGTCTTCATCTTCTCCTGAGCAGCTCCTAAATTCTCTCTCGCCAGCTGTAAAGCAGTGGACAGCCGTTCTTTGAACTTCATCACATACTCCAGCAGGTTGACGTCATCTTCCTCCGACAGCCAGCATTCCTTGAGTCGCTTAAGGGATCCTCTTACTTCATGGCCAAACAGTAGTTCAAAGGGTGAGAAGCCCAGTGATTCATTTGGAGATTCTCTTGCGGCAAATACAACGAATGGAAGACCTTTATCCCAGTCTTTCTGATGTTCCAAACAATATTTCCTGAGCATCGATTTCAGTGTTTGATGATATCTCTCCAATGCTCCTTGGGTCTGGGGATGGTAAGCTGAAGACGTGATCTGGATGATGCCCAACTCTTTCAGAGACTGCTTGAAAACATTTGACATGAAATTACTTCCCCGGTCTGACTGTACCTCCTTGGGCAGACCAAACTTTGTGAAGAACCCTAGCATTTCCTTAACCACGTTCTTTGCTGAGATATTTCTAAGTGGAATGGCTTCACGATAACGAGTAGCCATATCAATCAGGGTCAACACATAAGAAAATCCTGAAGAAGTCTTAGGAAGAGGGCCCACAATATCCACCAACACACGGGTGAATGGCGCCTCAAAAGGAGGAATGGGAACTAGAGGTGCAACCTTTTCGGTCTGATTACACTTCCCCACAACTTGACAGGTGTGACAAGACTTACAATACCAGGAAACATCTCTGAAGATACCTAGCCAGTAGAAGTGTTTCAAAATGCGTGCCACAGTCTTCAACACTCCAAAGTGTCCTGCCAAACTGGAATCATGAGCCACTCTAATGATATCCTGCCTACAAACACGAAGGATGACAACTTGATGTATAACCTCCCATTCACAGTCAGCTGATGCTGTTGGGGGTCTCCACTTCCTCATAAGTGCTCCTGACTTTATAAAATAACAAGTAGAAGCACCAGCTTCTACATTGGGAGTGTCTCAACCAACCCAACCATAACGGAACCATTAACAAAACCAGACTCTAAATTCACTCTGCACAGAGGGACGGAGAAGTAATTATTCCCTACACCTTGTAAGATTACAGTTTCATCAGAGGAATTAACATTAGAGCCTAGAACACAGGTCAGCATAAGGGATTGGCAAGCACCTGTATCACGATATATTTTAACTGATTTCCTGTCATTACTGTCCAGAGGACTGACAAAACCATTAGACAGGAAATTAGCACATGAACTCTTGAGAGTGTCACCCACGTTACTGCTCAAAAGAGGAGCTTCATCATGAGAATTTAATTTACCCCTCAAAGCAGGTTCAGTTAACTCGGTTAAAGAATTCTGGGAACTCTCAAGGATGGACACTAGATCAATTGACTGAATATTTAAAGACTCCTTTTTGTTCACATCACGCTGTCTCCTGAAACATTTCTCCGTAGTATGACCAAGCTTACTACAATAAGTACATTTACTTTTCTGAAATCTTGAGGTGGAGCTGGTATTTACTTCCTGAGAAACATCATTTTTATTCTCTTTCCTGTTACCTGTACTCTGAGTAGAGGCAACGTACTTACTCTCAGCTTTCCTTTTTTCTTTAGAATATCTCTTGTGAGTGAGAACATATTCATCAGCTAAAACTGCAGCATCAGACAAATTATCTATTCTTCTCTCACCAAGATATAGGCTTACATCTTTATTAATACACCTTTTGAAGTCCTCCAGCTAAATCATCTGCTTAAATTTGTCAAAATCAGCATCCACATTCTTAGAATTTAACCACTTCTCTAACAGATCTTCTTTGATTTTTGCATACTCAACATGGGATTGCTCATCTTGCTTATAAGCTGTCCTAAATTTTACTCTGTAGGCTTCAGGAACAAGCTCATAGGCCTTAAGAATCAAGCTCTTAACTACATCATAATTATCAGATTGATCCTGAGGCAAAGATCCATAAGTTACTTGAGCTTTATCGGTGAGAACAGTCTGAAGGAGTACTGGCCAATACTTTTTGGGCCAATTAAAACCTGTAGCTACCCTCTCAAACAACTGAAAATACTTTGTTAAATCAGATTCATTAAAAGGAGGGACAAGTTTAACATTTATAGCCACATCAAAATCATCAGAGCTAGATGATCCAGTTCCACATTGTTTCATGCGATACTCATGGTCTGCCTGAATCCTAGCAATTTCAGATTGTGCCTGTGCCTCCTTAGAACGTGCCTGAAATTCAGCCTCCTTAGCACGAGCCTCCTGCAGGGCTAGCTGTAACTTAGGTATTTCAATCTGCGTTTGCTCATCTGGAGGAGTTACATTAAACAAGCTTTTATTAATCATGTCAACAATTTGATCTTTAAACTGATGAGAGCGAACAGCAATTCCCAATTGTTGAGCAACAAGCTTAAGTTCATTCTTTGTTCTGTTTTCTACATCACACACTGTTTGCACATTTGACAAAAAATCTTTGCCTTCATTAAAGAGTAGTAATAGTAGACATCATGAATAAATCAATCATAAAATATCAAGCAATATCCTTATGATAATATCGTGAATATCCTGATAAGAGGTCGCCAAATTTATGTTACGGAACAGAGTGAGATAATGAACACTTTAAGTGAGAATACTAAAAATCACTACTGTCCCGCAAAGTTCCAGGTTCAAAACAAAAGAGTTAGGTAAAATTACAAGTTAACGTTTAATGCTCAAACTAACAACTAAATATTCAGGACTCATAAGGATAATGTAATGGCAAAAAGGTTACATATATGGTTAACTGCAATAGCCTCTATTAACACGCACTTAGCAAGTGTAAATTTATCTAAGTCAGCCCTGATAAAATGAGAAAACCGGATAATGCTCAGTGAATGCAAGATATATTATTACAGATACAAAATATTATTACTACTGGCTGACAGCAAAAACTCTCCACTAATCACAAAAACCTTACCAGGCCTACGAATTAACACCTTATGCTATACTGTACAGTACAAGAAAAAATGTAATAACATTTATACTCAAATTACACAGCAGCTAGATGGTTGGAGACTTCCTGAGCACTCACAAAAATAATAACAACTGTACAGGGGAGAACAGAGATGTGAACGAAATGAGGAGTAGATCTAAGTGGCAATTAATGCAGAGACTGAGCTCATTATATAGGGGCCGGCAGAGCTTGATACAACTTGTAAGAAGGACGTCCAAATGAAGCCATAGGGGACAAAGAGTTGACACTCATGCTCTGAACAACAGAAAGAACGACTTACTCTACTATAAGGGGAGAAGGGGGGAGTGAGGCAGAACACGCTCGTGATCAAACATGCAGCATACTGTACGTTAGAATTATACAAAGGATGATGAAATCATAGGCTATGTAACAATATATATATATATATATATATATATATATATATATATATATATATATATATATATATATATATATATATATATATATATATATATATATATATATATATATATATATATATATATATATATATATATACAGTATATATATATATATATATATATATATATATATATATATATATATATATATATATATATATATGCTGCTTCCCCCAAGGAAAGGGAGGTAGCCGAGACAGGACGACACACTTCCAATTTACTCATCCACATTCATTTGCATCTTAGCCCCAAAGGGTAGAAGGGACAGATCCTCACCGAACCGCACCGCATGAGAGTCAGCTGCGCAGTGCAATCAGTGACGTCCGCAGCAGGGCCTTACAGCAGAGCTGGGTTACCCCTGTCACATCACAATAGACCTATCCCCTTACCCCCACCTGACCTGATCAGCTGATCAGACAAATGCGGGAAAATAACCCCCCAGGGCTGCGTCATCATTTCTTCCTTCACAATTTCTCTCCATTCATTTCTCCCACACAGCCACTCTTCCTTGCTCAACAGACATGCCTGTCGTATCCAACGCTCTCTTCACACTGTCCATCCATCCTATTCGTGGTCTTCCTCTCAGCCTTACATCTCTCACATCAGATATAGTTATCCTTTCTCTCCATATGCCCAGACCATCGCAACACCCTCTGCTCAACTCGATCAGCCATCTCGCGAACAACTCCAGTTCTTCTTCGCACTTCATTTCTCACACGATCCATATGCGTCATTCCACACATACTCCTCAGAAATCTCACCTCTATTATATTCAGAATCTTCATGTCTGCTACACCCATATTCCATGTTTCAGACCGATATAAAGCAGTCGGTATTACAACACCCTTATACACCCTTCTCTTTACATCCATTCTAAGTGAACGACATTTAAACACTTTTCTCATTCCTCCCAGCACTTTTTCTACTTCATTCATTCTAAATTTCATTTCTGCATCTATATTTCCATCCACAGCAACACGTGACCCTAAATACTTAAAACACTCTACCTCCTCAAGCAACTCACCATTCAAAACTATATTCATCCTCCTACCATCTACCAACCTCGTACATTTCATCACTTTACTCATTATTTTAATTTCCTTGCAATTTCCTCTCTTCACACACACTTCCAAACTCCTCTATTAACTTTTCTTTTTTATGCAAGGAAGAAGGAACCAAAGGCCATGAGCCCGCAGTAACAGTTCCCTCCAAGAGAAAAACAAAATACAATAGAGAGCCAAATTCAAGAGCCGATCATTTTGAGATGCCTGGACACACTGCGTTTGAAAGACTGGAGATCATATGCAGCAGGAAATACAGACAGAGTGAGACAGTTCCAGAGTTGATCTGTTGCATAAATGAAAGACTGGGAATAATGGTTAACTCTTGTATTAGAGAGTTGGACAGAAAAGGGATGAGAGTTTGCTGCCAGACGGGTGCTAGCGCCCGTCGTAGAGGTGGAGGAATGCAAGCAGACAGTTCAGAGGAGCAGTAACCATTAAAGTAGAGATAGAAAAGAGATAAAGATGCAACAGTGCGGCGAAGAGACAGAGGTTGAAGGGAGTCAGTAAGAGGAGGAGAGTTAATGAGACGAAAAGCCTTTGACTCCACCCTATTGAGAAGAGCTGTATGTGGGAAGCCTCCCCACACATGAGAATTGTACTACACACAGGGGCGGATAAAACCCCTGTATAGAGTCAACAATTGTGCAGGGGTAAAGAAAGAGCGGAGTCGGCTTAGCACACCCAATCTCCTGGAAGCAGATTTTACAAGAGATGTAATATGATCTTTCCAAGATAAGTCCCGAGTAAATGAAACCCCAAGCATGTTCAAGGATGATGCAGGATTAAGCTGAATATTATTAAACATTAGTGGGTATACCTGTGGAAGATTTTGTTGGGTTGATAGGTGTAAGAACTGAGTCTTAGATGCATTAAAAACAACCATATTATTTTTACCTCAGTCAGAGATACGAGCCAAGTCAGACATTAGGTGTGCCATAGCCTCATCCCTTGTTTGTTGAAGTAACTGTTGAGATGGGCGTTGCGGGAACCGAATGGAAAGGTGAAGGGTGGAGTCATCAGCGTATGAGTGGATAGGGTTAGATGTACAGCTTAGAAGATCATTGATGAAGAAAAGGAAGAGAGTTGGTGATAGGACAGAGCCCTGAGGAACACCACTGTTGATAGATCTAGGAGAAGAACGATGGCCATCTACAACAGCGGCTCTAGAATGACCAGAAAGGAAGCTAGCAATGAAGGCACAGATAGAAGGATAGAATCAGTAGGAGGGCAGTTTGGAAATTAAAGATTTATGCCAGACTCGATCGAAAGCCTTTGAGATGACAAGTGGAACGGCAAAGCTTTCGCCAAAGTCCCGAAAGGAGGATGACCAGGAGTCTGAAAGGTAGGTGAGAAGATCGCCAGTGGACCGTCCCTGACGGAACCTGTACTGACGATCGGAAAGAAGGTTGTGATAAGAAAGATGCCTTAAAATTTTTCTATTGAGAATTGACTCAAAAACTTTTGAAATACAGGACGTTAAAGCAATTGGACGATAATTGGAGGGTTGGGAGTGGTCACCCTTCTTTGGGACTGGCTGAATGAGAGCAAACTTCCAGCAAGAAGGAAAGGTAAATGTTGATAGACAAAGGCAAAAGAGTTTGCCTAGGCAGGGTGTAAGTACAGAAGCACAGTTCTTGAGAACAACAGGAGGGACCCCATCAGGCCCATATGCCTTGTTAGTACTGAAGCCAGTGATGGCAGAAAATACATCAGCTGAAGAAATTTTAACGTCAGCCATGAGGAAGTCAGAGGGGGGAAGTGATGGAGGAACAGCACCGGAATCGTCTAAAGTGGAATTGGAGGAGAAAGTTTGTGCGAAGAGATCTGCTTTATCAGTAGAAGAAATAGCTACAGAACCATGAGAGTAGAAAAGAGGAGGGAAGGATGATGAGGTAAAGTTGTTAGAAAGGTTTTTGGCAAGGTGCCAGAAGGAGCGGGAAGAATTCGAGTTGGAGAGTTGAGAGCGTTTAGTACGGATGAAATTATTTTTAGCAGAGCGAAGAACATAGCACGATTCCGGGCAGAAACGTAAAGATGATGTGATTCAGGGGTGGGTTGGCTCCGGTACCTTTTGTAGGCCCTCTCCTTGTTGCGGACAGCATTAGAACAAGCGTGATTAAACCAAGGCTTTCTTGCGTTAGTCAAAGGAATGTATGCTTCCATGCCCAAGAGAATAACCTCCGTAATGCACAAGGCACACTCAGATGGCTCACGGCCATGGACGCAATAATCATTCCAGGGAAAATCAAAGAAGTACTGCCTGAGGGCCTCCCAGTCCGCGGCTGCAAAATGCCACAGAATACGTTTCCCTGGAGGGTGCACAGTCCGTACTGGAGTGATAGGACAGGTTAAGGTGATAAGGTTGTGATCGGAGGAGCCCAACGAAGAGAAAAGATTAACAGAGTAAGCAGAAGGATTAGTTGTAAGGAAGAGGTCAAGTATGTTGAAACTCTCTCCAAGGCGGTCAGGGATACGGGTAGGGTGTTGTACAAGCTGCTCTAGGTCGATAGAAAAGATGTAGGCTTGTTCACCAGGTGGATCAGTGAAAGGAGAGGAGAGCCAAAGGTGGTGGTGAACATTGAAATCTCCTAGAATGGAGATTTCAGAGAAAGGAGAAATGGATAGAATGTGTTCCATCATAGGAGTAAGATAGTCTTAAGGAATAAATCTCTCCTCTGAATCAGCCACCAGTGCAGTATCATCTGCAAACAGCAGCAGCTTCAGAATCCACTCTTTACCATCAACATTCACCAGACTCAGACCTCGACCTAGTACTCTTGCATTTACCTCCCTTACAACACCATTCATATATATATTAAACAACCAAGACGACATCACACATCCCTGACGCAGCCTCACTCTCACGGGAGACCAATCACACACAGTATTTCTTACTCTTACACACGCTCAATTGTTTACGTAAAAAATTAAAAAAAACTTTTCACTCCTTTCAGTAACCTACCATCAAGTCTATACAATCTTAAAAGAGTCGACAAAACCTTCCTATCAGTTATATCTACGCTTTCTCTAAATCCATGAACACCCAAAACACATCCTTACCTTTCACTAAATACTTCTCACACACCTGTCTCACAGCAAACACCTGATCCGTTCATCCCCTCCCTATCCCAAAGCCTCACTGCTCATCACCAGTCACTCCCTCTGTACCCTCTCTGACTCTCTTAATTAACACTCTACCATACACCTTACCTACAACACTCAACAGACTTATACCCCCAAAGCTAGTACATTTATACTAATCACCCACACAAGCACTTGCTCAGTCAATTGGCACCATACTTTTCACAAAGCACACATTCAACAATCTTACTAACCAGTCAACAATAATTGCTCCACCACCTTTCAGGCATTCCACAGCACACCCATCCATACCTACAGCTTTCCCTGTTTTCATCTCCTTTACTGCCTCCTGCACTTCCTTCTTCATGATCAAAGAATCATTCAAGTCTCCCAACACATTTATTCCTTGCACCCTTCCATCCGCCACAATCTCAGCCACTCTTTCCTTCTCTACATTTAACAATCTTTCAAAATACTCCATCCATTTCTTCCTTACTGCATCCATCTCAAATAACATCCTTCCATCGTCTGTTTTTACTCTCCCTTCCTTCATAGACTCTCCCTTTTGCACCGATTTCACCTCCTTCCAAAGCATTATCTTATTCTGTTGAAAATTCTCGGTCAATTGCCTACCCCATCTCTCATCTGTTGCCACTTGAGCATTATGCACAGCCCTTCTTGCCCTATTCCTCTTTTCCTTATACCTCTCATTTGACACTTCATACTTCCTCTGCAGCCACACTTCATTTGCACGTCTCTACTCAGCCACAACCATACTTCCTCGCACCACCCTTCACTTCCTTTTCTTACACCACCACCCACTCGTCTCACACCACACACCTCTTCCGCATGCCCCACCACAGCACTCTTAAACAACTGCCATTCCTTCTCCACACTGCCAGTTTCCTGATCTTTCACTGCGTGTTACTTATATTTCAATTTCTCCTGATACTCTATAATTTTCTCTCTTTTATTCAACTCACTTTCAAAACCTCCCTTCCACACGTTACTCTCCCAGCTCTCACCCATCTTTTACCTACTCTTAACTTTCTTTCCACCAGGTAGTGGTCAGACATACCTCCACCCTCCCCTCTCAGAACTCTCACATCCAGCAATCTTCCTATTACATTCCTGGATACAACCACATAGTCCATCAATGCTCTATTAACAACCCTTCCACCCTCCTGTCTCACCCATGTATACCTATAAATATCTTTCTTCTCAAGCAAGGTATTTCCAGTCACCAGCTTTTGCTCAGCGCACATCCCTGTCTTTCATTCCCCATTTTCATTTCTTCCAGGCACACCATGCATACCAACTACACCTTCAACTGCTACATTTCCCACTCCAACATTCAGATCTCCCATCATTACCACATTCATATTCGCTCCAAAACTCTGCAGACACTCATCAACATCATTCCAGAATGACTCCCTCTCTTCTTCATCCCATTCACTACCAGGCCCATAAGCACTCACAAACACCCACAACTCACGTTCAAATTTCACTTTCACCCACATCAGTCTCGATGACACCTCCTTCCACTCAATCACACACTGCTGTAGTTCCGGACTCACTAACAAGGCCACACCTTCTCTTGCCCTTCCTTTATCAACACCTGACAATCTTCCATTCACACTTCCAAACATAGACTCACCTTTCCCTTTCATCTTCGTTTCACTTAAAGCTAACACATCCAACTTTCTCCTCACAAACATTCTCCCAGTCTCCTCCCTTTTTGCCTCAATCTTACAAGATCCACGCACATTCATGGACCCAATCTTCAGTGTATGGGGATAATTCCATCCCCATCCGTTTCTCTGGCCTGTCTCTTTTTAGAGACTAAAAAACAGAGGAGGAGGTTCCCAGTCTCAGTTTATATATATATATATATATATATATATATATATATATATATATATATATATATATATATATATATATATATCACAACACTCACCTGAACTGCAATATGCTTCCACCAGTCTCATTCTATCCAAACACAGGTCTCCAAAATTAAAGTACAGTAATAAAAAACTGTTTTAATTCTGAGTAGTTATTTTCGGTTGCACTTATGAGTAATAATAATACATCTAGAATGTTTCCATCATATCATGTCACATTTTAATACAAAATTCTAAATTAATTTAATTAAAATATAGCAGTTTTTAAATTTTAATCAACCTATGCAATATTGTTCTAAATGAATTGAACAATATAATATTTAGTCAATGTAATTATTAAAACATATACAGAAAGGAAACATTACTATACTGTATAATTCATGACTCACATGTCTTTTTTTTTTTTTTTTTTTTGCCTCAAAAATTAATTTGGTGGCCAGTCGTTTGTACACTCCTCCTGGTCTGTCCCAACGTCCTTGGTACCCTCTTTCCGTGTCCTTGATATCCTGATGAAATCTTTCACCTTGTTCTTCACTCATCGCTCTAAGATTTTCAGGTGAAAAAGTAAACTTTGAAACTCATGCTGCAACCGAACTCCTTGAACGCAACCAACAAATTTCTCATAATTACTTTGTAATTTGAATCCTTATTTTTTACCTACAAATTTTGAAATTGCTTCTTTGAATGGTACCGAAGCCTCTCGCTCCGGGACGTTAATCGCACCATGAAATTCTGCAACAGATATCAGTTTTCAAATATCACTTCCAATAAATACGCCCTCTTTCAATTTAGCTTCAGAGCAGTAAGGAAACTTTTGGTACAAATACATAAAACAGGCTCCATTTTTTGATCGGGCTCTGAGAACTGCTTCATTAATCCAAGCTTAATATAAAGCTGTGATAGTAGGACTTCTGGATTCACCAAGCAAGGTCTGATAATGTTTGCACCAGGCTGTAGATTTCTTACTATTTGGCCATTCCTTCTGATCCCATTGTAAATCTTTGGCTTTGCTGTCCCACTCACTGAGAAAACATGGGAATTTTGTATACCCTGGCTGCCGACTCAGTAAGATAAAAAGAACCTTCAGGTATCCACATAGGAACCAAGGCTGTTCATTGTAGTTGCTTTTCTCGAGAAGATTTTCCTAATCCTGGTACGTTTCTTTAACTCCACAGAATGAGCAACAGGTACTGATGCATTTTTATTACTATTAAGAAGAAGTACCCCTTCCAGGCGTCTTTTACATGAATCTATACATAATCTACATTCTTCTGCATTATAATCTCTGCCAAGTTTCTGCATTAGCCCACTTACGTCAGTGCATTAAATCAAGTATCCATCTCTCTTGAAATATGGTGCAAACTGTTTTTTCTCTATTTCACTACCAGGAGAAAGTTGTGTCAGAATGAAATATGTTTTCATATTTTAACTGGGACCCCAAGAGCTCTGCAGCATCTTTGGGGAGACTGAGGTTTCTTACTAAATCATTAAGTTCATTCCCGAGAGAATGGTTGTGGCTCATTGCTTGAACACGCTGGGACAAAATGTTCATCTCATCATGTACTGCAGCAGTTTCTTCCTCTGAGTTTCTACATTATCAAGACAATCAGGTGGAGTAGGAATTGGTAGATCAGGTTCGTGAGGTACAGGTCTTAACTGCTGATGGAAGATTAGGATAAACAATTTCGTCCTGATTCTTTTCGTTATATCCTTGAATTTTTCAAGAACACAAATAAAAATCGTTGCTTTGATTTTTGGGTTCCCTCCACATCCTCGGAATACGGAAAGCAAGAGTATTCTTTTTACCTTTTGTCCATTGTCTTAGTTCTTCAACACAAAGCGAGCAGACGCTGTGAGGGACCCACTTTTTGTCCTGGTCACCAAATTTTATTCCAGAATAGGCATAATAAGCCTTTTTAACAGAAAAGTAGTGTTCTGTCTCAGTTTTGCACTATAAATGTTCCACAAATGTAGCAAATAAGATCAGGACTATTGACACAACCTCTAGACGCTATAACGCCATTGTTAACTGTTAAACAAGATTTAAATTTATCTGCAAAGAAAAAAAAATCAATAAATATCTCCAGTTCTTCAATAAAACACTTCAAATTTCAATAAATACCACTGTGATAAAAAAAAAAAAAAATCCATTGAAAGTAATTTACATGCACCCTAGTCAGCTGAGTCACACTGAGATACGTTTGCTACACCTCAGTAGTGGTATGATTCATCACTGTGTTGTGTTCCAGGTATATTCTGGCTTATTATCAAATACAATAACTGTGTTGTTTTCGGCATGTATTTTAGTATCAGGAAATACTAAATTCAAACATATTATCATTGTAATAAAATATCCACATGTAAACTATTATTGATGTGGATTTATAAAAAAAAAAAAAAAATGAAACAAAAAAGTATATCATGAAAATGCGTTACGTGATGGAGAAAAATGGTTTTCATTTTTTAATTCAGCACCCAAAAATTAAATAAAAATCACATGAAAAAATCAAAGCAATATTTTCAATGTATGCCTGTGATATATATATATATATATATATATATATATATATATATATATATATATATATATATATATATATTGTCCAAAGGTCTTAGCTGCATTGTAATAGATGTTGCCACCAATCTCAGCTCAAACGAAATATATATTATTATTCTAGTCAAAATTATAACAAACAGACAAGTGCATATAATTTAACACACATTCTTTTTCTCTTTGCATGATGAGTGACGAATCAGTAGGATTTATATCTACCTATTTATACAGACTTTCAGAAACACTACACAAAGCTCACACTTGTAAAGTTAGAGCTTATTCTGCTAGATCTTGAGAGTCACTTCCACTTAGCGACACTATAGACTGCTGATTTTTCTTTAGCAAGTTTAGCGACATTTATGAAACTGAGTTAGGCAACAACAGTTTTAGATATTGTATTTTGAAAGACAGTTTTGTTCCTTTTATTGCGTAATATTCTAGCGACTTTTCCTAGCAAGTTTAACAATTCTAGTGAATGTAAAAGAGGCAAACAATATTCTAGTGACTGTAACTGATTTTCTAATTATTCTGTAGCAGAATGTAGCTTTTTTTTTTTTTTTAATTCTTTAGCAATTTCTAATTATTTCACCAGCGCTCGATGAGTGAGAGGAGATCACTGAATTTCGACAAAATAACATTGTCTCATTTAATGCTAGAAAAAGCAGATATAGACATTTTACTAATAGACAGATACTGCTTGATCACTATCTTACCTTCATTGCAACTAATATTACTGTCTCTAAAATTATTGAATTTTTCGGTGTTTTACTTAACAAAACCCTCATGTGGACTTCTCATGTTGGATCACTGGCCAGAACTGCCTCAGAGATATCACCTGTATCATTATATAAAAATCAGTAACTTCCTCATTGTCGAGCAGTTAGCTATGATTTACAAAAGTCAGGTGCACTCTCAGCTCGAATATTGCTCACTGTTGTGGAGTGGATGTGGAGGGGTTGGACTAAAACAACTAAACAATATCCAGAACAAATTTATAGGAGTTATTAATAACCCAGCAATTACAAGTGGACTACCTCCCCTACAAGTAAAACGGAATGTGACCTCCCTTGCATTATTTTACAGGTACTTTTATGGCAAATGCTCAGACGAAGTTGCATTCATAATGCCACCTCTCCACGCCTTCCCCCGTGCTACATGTGTATTTGGTAGCTCTCATGACTGGACCGTCACACTGCCATATTGCAAAACTTCTGCCTTTCAGAATTCATTCATTCCCCGAACTGCTTCCCTTTGGAACTCGTTTCCCCAGGTTAGTTTCCCCTCAAGCTTCAACCAACAATAGTTCAGTTGTTACTGATTTTTTTTTTTTTTTGTGTGTGTGTGAATGGAGGACACATGCAATTTGATGTATGGATTATTATTATTATTCTTATTTAGTTTATTTTTCCTCCCTCTGTTCATCTTCTGTAAAGAAAGAAAAGTTGCGTTTTTAGCTGAGTCCAGGTGGGCATGTGTGTGTGTGTGTGTGTGTGTGTGTGTGTGTGTGTGTGTGTGTGTGTGTGTGTGTATGTGTGCTAATAAAATAACTCATTCATTTATTTTCTTGATTTTAAGCAAATTTTGTGGACGGATGAAGAGGCAGCTCGGACAAGATTCTATTGGTTTTAGGAAAATCGATTAAAGGTCAGCGTCATAAGGCTAGGCCAAATTCTGACCTAGCAAAATCAACTCTAACAGATTTTTTCCAATTCTGACCACAGCTGCAGGAAATATTGAGGGTAAGAGAGGAATGAGGTAATACAATTTTGAAAACAGTCAAAGGTCAAGGTCACAGACCAAGGTGAAAGTTTGATTTGCGGGTGTATTTCTTAAGTATGTATGTCAAGCAGTTCTGATCCAGCTTTTAACCAAACTTGGTGAAAAGGTTGAAAGTCATCTTGGAAGTAAATCTACAGTTGTTGAGAACATTAGATCAAAGGTCATGGTCAAAAGGCAAGGTCAACATCAACATATTTAATCCAGTTTAGACAAAACCTAGCGGAAGGGTTATTGATAATAAGGGGTGATAGGATTCACTTTGAGATCCATCAGTCAAAGTCCAAGGTCATAGAAATGTCAGAGGCCAAGGACACATGACAACGTCAGCTCAAAAAGATACGATCTGATTTTAACTAAAGTAGGTGCAAATGTTAAGGGTCACTGAAGAAAAAGGAAATACAATTGTGAGAACAATTGGAGGTCAAGGTTACAAGGCAAAATCAGATTTTGATCCACTGTGTCTTAATGTAGGCAAAATAACTATGGCATTTATTATATAATTTGGATCAAGCTACTGGACTGGTTGAAGACCACCCAAGGGGATGAATTTTTGTCTTTGAGACCAGTAAGTCCCAGGGTCAACTTAAAAAGTATTTATCTGATGTACATTTAACTTTCTGGAAGTGTTCAGTTAAATAAAGGATAAAGATTTCCTAATTTGAGAACAACTGTTTTAGGATGAAATCACATATAAGGGTCAAAGGTCAAGGTCACTGGGAAAAGTCAGCTCATAAACTTTTAATCTAATCTGAACCAAAGTTGATGGAAGGGATAAGTATTAGGCAAAAATGAAATTATGTGATTTTGAGAGTATTCCCTCAAAGATCAGAATAATGGAACATAGTAAAATATTCGACGCTGAAGTGCAAGCGTCGCAGTCTTTGAGTGTTCTTTTTTATGATTTTTTTCAAAAGAAATTTAGCAGTTATCATAAGTTTCAGCCACGCAAGTATAATGTGCATGCTCCGCCCCAGCCAAAGAACATTGACAACAAATGCACATTGATTTTCAGATCCAAGTGTTTTATTATTATTATTATTATTATTATTATTATTATTATTATTATCATCATCATTATTATTATTATTATTATTACCTCCGCCAAGGAGGTTATGTTTTCACCCCTGTCCGTTTGTTTGTTGGTTGGTTGGTTTGTGAGCAAGATGACAAAAACTACAAGAAGGATTTCCACGAAACTAGGACTCCATTAAATTTTGGTGTGGATCCGGATAAAGGTCCTGATCGAGGATTGTTTTTTTTTTTCTTCACTTTCTGGAACATTGCGGCATAAGGCGTTTTTGGACATTCTCGTAAATTTTTCAGTGAATATTGCATGGGTCTTGATGGAAAAAATCAGGCATATTTAGGGCGTTGGTACCTACGAATGTGTACAGTTTGGCTCAGATCAGTATAAAATTCCGAGTCTAGCAGATTCAAAGTCACTGGTAGCGTTTGCCTTTTTGGCCCGGGCAACGCCGGGTACCCTTGCAGCCCAATTTTTGGTATGGAGACTCGCATGACTTTCAGTTCGGACATAGGCTGTGTGAGGTTGACTTCCGAGGTCATTTAAGGTCACCTGTGATACAGGCTCGAACAACTGGACCTACCAGCCCAATTTTTAGCATGGAGACTCACATGACTTCCAATTTCGACATAGGCTATGTGAGATTGACTTCCGAGGTCATTTGAGGCCACCGGTTGGAGGTCATTTGAGGTCACCGGTAATAGAGTCTCGAAAGGCTAGACCCAACAGCCCAATTTTTGGCATGGAGACTTACATGAGCTCCAGTTCAGACATAGGCTATGTGAGGTTGACCTCTAAGGCCATTTGAGGTCACCAGTAACAGTAAAGAATTGCACACAAATACTCTGCGTTAGTTTGCAAAAGCTGAAAGAGAAAGTTCCTGGACCTCTTACAATCCCACTTCATAAATGGTCTTTCTGGAGAAAAAAGAAAGACTGAACTAGAATGGCACTCAGAGCGCATATCTCTGCCAACGCCCTGTCTCACAATGTTAAAGAAAGTGAAAAAAAAGTTCCTGAATCTGCACTTTTATCTGGATCCACACCAAAATTTAGTTGAGTGTATTCTGGGCCAAGACCCAGTCTTTTACCAAGTTTCGTGGAAATCCGTCCAGTAGTTTTTGTGTAATCTTGCTCACAAACCAACCAACCAACAAACAAACAAACGGACAGAGGTGAAAACATAACCTCCGTGGCGGAGGTAACTAGAACAAATAGCATTAAAGTGTTCGCCTTTTGGCCCGGCAACACCAGGTACCCCTGCTAGTATATATATACAGTATATATATATATATATATATATATATATATATATATATATATATATATATATATATATATATAGATAGATAGATAGATAGATAGATAGATAGATAGATAGATATAGATGTATTTATGTGAGGAAGAAGGAACCAAAGGCAACGAGTCTGCAAAACTATTCCTTCCAAGAGAAAAACAAATTATAAGAGAGAGGCAAATTCAAGATCCGATCATTTCCAGATGCCTGGACACACTGCATTTGAAAAACTGGAGATCATAGGAAGTAGGAAATACAGACAGAAGGAGACAGTTCCAGAGTTGACCTGTTGCATAAATGAAGGACTGGGAGTAACGGTTAACTCTTGCATTAGAGAGTTGGACAGAAAAGGGATGAGAGTTTGCTGCCAGACGGGTGCTACACGCCCGTCGTAGTGGTGGAGGAATGCATGCAGACAATTCAGAGGAGCAGTGACCATTGAAGTAGCGATAGAAAAGAGATAAAGATGCAACAGTGCGACAAAGAGACAAAGGTTGAAGGGAGTCAGTAAGAGGAGGAGAGTTAATGAGGCGAAAAGCCTTTGACTCCACCCTATTGAGAAGAGCTGTATGTGCGGAGCCTCCCCACACATGAGAGTTGTACTCTACACAGGGGCGGATAAAACCCCTGTATAGAGTCAACAATTGTGCAGGGTAAAGAAGGAACGGAGTCGGCTTAGAACACCCAATCTCTTGGAAGCAGATATGTAATATAACCTTTCCAAGACAAGTCCCGAGTAAATCAAACTCCAAGCATGTTCAAGGATGATGCAGGATTAAGCTGAATATTATCAAACATTAGTGGGTATACCTGTGGAAGATTTTGTCGGGTTGATAGGTGCAAAAACTGAGTCTTTGATGCATTAAAAACAACAAGATTATTTTTATCCCAGTTAGAGATATGAGCCAAGTCAGACATTAGGTGTGCCATAGCCTCATCCCTTGTTTGTTGAAGTAACTGCTGAGGTGGACGTTGCAGGAACCGAATGGAAAGGTGAAGGGTGGAGTCATCTCCATATGAGTGGATAGGGTTACATGTACAGCTTAGAAGGTCATTGATGAATAAAAGGAAGAGAGTTGGTGATAGGACAGAGCCCTGAGGAACACCACTGTTAATAGATCTAGGAGAAGAACGATGGCCGTCTATAAGAGCGGCTATAGAATGACCAGAAAGGAAGCAAGAGATGAAGGCACAGATAGAAGGATAGAAACCGTAGGAGGGCAGTTTGGAAATTAAAGATTTATGCCAGACTCGATCGAAAGCCTTAGAGATGACAAGTGCAAAGGCAAAGCTTTCGTCAAAGTCCCGAAAGGAGGATGACCAGGAGTCTGAAAGGTAGGTGAGACGATCGCTGGTGGAGTGTCCCTGATGGAACCCATACTGACGATCAGAAAGAAGGTTGTGATAGGAAAGATGCTTTAAAATTTTTCGATTAAGAACAGACTCGAAAACTTTTGAGATACAGGATGTTAAAGCAATTGGACGATAGTTAGATGGTTGGGAATGGTCACCCTTGTTTGGGACTGCCTGAATGAGAGCAAACTTCCAGCAAGAAGGAAAGGTACAAGTTGACAGACAAAGGCGAAAGAGTTTGCCTAGGCAGGGTGTAAGCACAGAAGCACAGTTCTTGAGAACAACAGGAGGGACTCCATCAGGCCCCTATGCCTTGTTAGTACTGAGGCCTGTGACAGCATAAAATACATCAGCTGAAGAAATTTTAATGTCAGCCATGAAGAAGTCAGAGGGGGGAAGTGATGGAGGAACAGCACCGGAATCGTCTAAGGTGGAATTGGAGGAGAAAGTCTGTGCGAAGAGATCTACTTTATCAGTAGAAGAAATAGCTACAGAGCCATCAGAGTAGAAAAGAGGAGGGAAGGATGATGAGGTAAAGGTGTTAGAAAGGTTTTTGGCAAGGTGCCAGAAGGAGCGGGAAGAATTCGAGTTAGAGTTGAGAGCACTTAGTACGAATGAAATTATTTTTAGCAGAGCGAAGAACAGACTTAGCACGATTCCGGGCAGAAACGTATAAAAGATGTGATTCAGGGGTGGGTTGGCTCCAGTACCTTTTGTAGGCCCTCTCCTTGTTGCGGACAGCATTAGAGCAAGCGTGATTAAACCAAGGCTTTTGTGCATTAGTCAAAGGATATGAGAAAGGAATGCATGCTTCTATGCCCGAAAGAATAACCTCCGTAATGCTCAAGGCACACCCAGATGGCTCACGGCCATGGAAGCAATAATCATTGCAGGGAAAATCAAAGAAGTACTGCCTGAGGGCCTCCCAGTCCGCAGCTCCAAAGTGCCACAGACGACGTTTCTTTGGAGGGTCCGCAGGCCGTAATGGAGCGATAGGACAGGTTAAGGTGATAAGGTTGTGATCGGAGGAGCCCAACGGAGAGAAAAGATTAACAGTGTAAGCAGAAGGATTAGTTGTAAGGAAGAGGTCAAGTATGTTGAAACTCTCTCCAAGGCGATCAGGGATACAGGTAGGGTGCTGTACAAGCTGCTCTAGGTCATTAAGGATAAAAAAGGTGTAGGCTTGTTCACCAGGTGGATCAGTGAAAGGAGAGGAGAGCCAAAGGTGGTGGTGAACATTGAAATCTCCTAGAATGGATATTTCAGAGAAAGGAGAAATGGATAGAATGTGTTCCATCGCAGAAGTCAGATAGTCAAGGAATTTTTGATAGCCAGTAGAATTAGGAGATAAGTAAACAGCACTGATATATTTAGTCAGAGAATGACAGGAAAGCCGAAGCCAGAGTGTAGAGAATTCGGAAGAATCAAATTCAGGAACACGAGAGCAAGATAAGTTGTTGCGTATATATACACAACAGCCACCTTTGGCTTTGAAATGAGTATAGAGAAAGTAGGAGGATACAGAAACGGGTCTGCTGTCAGACAGCTGAGTCTCAGTTAGAAAAAGAAGGTGAGGTTTAGAGCAGAAGAGGTGGTGCTCAACTGAGCGAAAGTTAGAGGAAATGCCATGAATGTTGCAGAAATGAAGAAGAGAGTCAGACAGTGGTTCCAGGCATCTTGAGTCGTCACCGGGAGAGGGGCAGAAGGTGGGGGCATTTATGGTTTCCCCCCCTGGTGATTCCGAGGCTATGTTATTCGATGCCATTTTTTCTTTTTAAATTTTGAAAAGGAAGAGTGGTGTGTACTGTGCATGTAGTTTGGTGTTGATAGTTAGAGAAACTTGTACTGGAGAGCATGCTGGCCTACTCTCTGTGTTACTGAGACATTGAAAAAGTTCAGCAAAGGGGGATGGTCGAGACCTAGTCCCGAGGGCTGATGAAACGGGAGCTCCAGCTCTCCCTATCATCAGCTTTCCATCCACCTTGGGAGTACTGCCCTGCTCGACTGGTGCTACAGTCTCTCTCTCTCTCTCTCTCTCTCTCTCTCTCTCTCTCTCTCTAAACCATTGGCTCCAAGATTTCCTGTATGAGGGATTTTGCGGGAAGGGTGCTAGGTGTACTGCCCTCCGCCTGTCAGCTCATACTCGCGAAGCTCATAGGTCCCTACATGGGGGTTCCCTTCTTTGCTGAATTTGGGAAACGCCCAGTTACCTCCTGTTTTGAAGACACTGAGCATCAATGGTATATATATATATATATATATATATATATATATATATATATATATATATATATATATATGTAAATAATCGATCGATTGATCTAAATATCTATATCTATCAATATATATATATATATATATATATATATATATATATATATATATATATATATATATATATATATATATATATATATATTCGATCGATTGATCTAAATATCTATATCTATCTATCTACAGTATCTATCTATAACTATATCTATATTTATATCTACTGTATATCTATATCTATATCTAGTGAGAAAGAGTGAGAGAGAGAGAGCTTCCTGGGCCTATCGGTCTGCTCAGTACTTGCTCAAATGAGGGCCATTTCTGGACCGCGTTTCACTTTGGTGTAAGCCAACATCTACGCGTCTACTCAGGAGCAAGTGCTTCGCGGCCGAGTTAGGATACTCAGCTGCGAAACCATTAGGCACCACCAGAGGTAAAAAAACTCCATTTTTTTTTTTTCTTTTCAGATCTGTAGACCTATACCTATTATTGCATTCCACACCTTAGCCACAAACATGAATTAGTAGCTGGTGGTATGCTCTTGTTTCTGTCCTTTTCACATCTCTTATGTGTGCCCTTTTTCCTTTCCTACTTCTTAACAATTATTTTAAAGAAATTTTTTGTTTTCTAGTTTATGATCTTTTTGTGGAAGTATAACTATGCATAAAGCAAGTGCTGGATTTGGACTGTTACATGCATACCATGATTACAGCATTCCAAGCATGCATGTACATGTACAATGTGATGTGATTTCGATACTTCCATTTCATGATTGTAGTACGCATGCGCGCATTCTGAGCATGCATGTACAGGCTATAAAAAAAAGTTTCGGCACCCTTACGACACGATACATTATGATACACCACATGAAGCGTTCTGAATCATCTCCTGAATTTCGGTGTGTGCTTGGTATCCATGGCCCTGTGTTGCTGGTGTGTTACTTCGTCCGCTAATGATGAAATCCAGTGGGAGAGTGAGAGAGGTACTGGGGTATCAACCACACCACGTATTCTCGCCGTCTGTAACAGTGATCGTTGCGAAAGGTATCAGAGCAGGGGGTGCCGAAAATTTTTTTAGAGGGTGTACATGTACCATGCTCTTAGGTCTGGCGCCAAACTGAGAGATTGAGAGATGCAATTATAGGAAAAAAACATTGGAAAATTAAACTGCAATAAAATGAGACGAGAATAACAAATCTATTTTTCTCATAATATTAGAGACTGGAGTAGAGAGTCCCATGATCCCTTGCTCTCTGCATCATCATCATCATCATTGCCAGACGCCATGTATCCCAGACAGGGTGGCCAAGGGCTTAGAGTTAATTGTTTTACAGGGAGGGGCACTAATCCTCCACCAACCCCACTTGACGTAGGGATGCCAACAGCAGCTGAATGATATTATGAAAAGGTATCGTGATCTGGCGCACTGTTATATCACACTTCGGGTAATCACCAGATATTATGCATGTACGTGCGCACACATGTGTAACACCATGCAGGCATGCACGTACAGTTATAAGAAAAACTATCATTACCCCCAGGAATATTCGATGCAATACGAACGTTAGCTGGGCTATGTGGGCGGGTCCTTGCTGTTCGCTCCTCCCCTATCTAGTGTTGCAATATCACAATCCCATTACAAGAGTTGGAATAATGAGCAAGAATGAGCCCTATGTCGGGGGAAATATATAGGACGTGTTTGCGTTACCCTGAGCGCCCCGCCGGGGATTAATGATAACTTATCACGTTTATTAATTTCCTACTATTCAACACTTATTATCTATAGAATACAAAAGATAAATTATTTTGAAGGGTATTAAATCTATAGGCATCGACTGTCTTTTTTTTTTATGATAGTCTAGCAGGGGTGCAAGAGTTCATTTGTTTGCTTTAGATCGGTGGTTAAATGCTTCAGACTGATGCGTCAGAGTTAATATGGATGGGGTGTGGTATATCCATGTTATGCATTATGGAGACGTCACAGAGTGCACAATGGGCTATAATCGCTCTGCATTTATTATATGTAGAAAGCAATACATATTATTACATTGAGATTTACTAACTTGGCTTGTGTCGGCTGAATTACGTCCGGCATGGGTGCATACACTTATTGCCCTCTGCATGTGTGTTGCCAACTCTAAACCATTCAGTTATATTTTTATTTCATGAAATCGGTGCCAGATAGTAAAACGTATTTTCTCTATGCACAAAGGCCAATGGATCTAATTAGCTTTTATTACCTCTAGCACGAATTCTAATATCTGTGTCTCACATAACAGACATTGACGAGTTTGCGGTATAAACGATCCTGTTCCGTCATTCCACAACACTCCGTCATTGTGTCATAGTGCCTAGCTCTGAAGGGTAACGATAGTTTTTCTTACGACTGTACGTATAATGGAGAAGTATTCTGAATTACATCACTCAGGCATAGTCATGAAAGTCAGTAGAAAACTAGCTCACTTCCTAGGACTGGTTGGTATTCAAGGTAGTATGTAACCTATTGTTTGCCTTCTACATAAAATTAGAAAGCACTGTTGCCGAAAAGTAGAGATAAAGCTGAGACCTGGAGAATAAAGTGGCAAGCGGTAGAGCGATGATCTTTAGACTGCAGTTGACTTGAAGAAAATAGCGCCATTGCTACTGAAAGACTAAAACGAGAGTGCCTTTAACCATGGGTGATCTGTAGCTAACCAATATTGTGCAAAATAACGTACTCACGGGTAACCGCGATAAAGTTTTCAGGAGAAAGGAGATGGGAAAGGACGAGGGGAGGGGACATGGAGGATAACGGGGGATGAGACTAGAAGGGTGACAGGAGAGGGAAGAGAGGGGAAAGGAAAAGGAAGGGAGGAATTGGTAAAGAAAGAGGAAAGGAAAAGAGGCAAGGAGTAAAGACGAAAAGGGTACAGTGAGAGATAGAGAGACGGAGAAAGTGTCAGAACATAAAAAATCATAACTAACCACATAATAGCTAGTAACGTATATATGTGATAGAGAGGTTAGATGAAAGTCATGTCTAAGCGAGTGGGCTAGAGGAAACAGCTATGCACATTCTTAGGATTTTCACACACAGTACAATGACGCCCCAGGCTTGGGAAGTCCCAAAGACCTGTGCCCTTACATGTGACACAAGCAGTCATATACAGGAGAGATAGGAGAGTCAGGGCAGAAGGGGTTAGGAGAAAATAGAGGCATGGTGAGGAGAGGCAGAAAGGAGCATGCAGGTTAGCCAGCATAATACCGCTCTCACCCCAGTACTACTCTTGTGAGATACTCCCATTTGAAGAATTAAACTCATCTCAGTACTTCTCTTGTGAAATCCTCCCTTTGAAGAAAATAAACTGCAATCAAACCTCAGGCTCATCTTTATCTTTCTCCTGCCTTTTATGACAACTACAATGAACATTCTCTCCTTCTTAACTCGCCGCGTGCCAGTGCCGTTTTAAAACGGTCTGACATATTTCTGCGGCCAGTGCCAGTGCCATTTTAAAACAGTTTAAAATAAAAAACTTCATCGTGACCGCATTTTTCAAAATTTGCGGGTAAAAATTGACAGACATGTTAAGTAACTGTTCCTCTACAATCCCCCAAGCTGTAAAGGCCATACACTCACTCGCTCCCCCCTTCATGCTAGCTCTGCCTCACTCTGCCTGTGTGCCTCACCCTTTGCTGTACATAGTGAAGGCATTTTGTAAATATTTTCATGTAAGTGTAAGTTGTAAATATTTTCTTGTATGTGTAAGGATTATATAGTGAAGTCAAGTTGTAAATACCTTCTTGTAAGTGCCAGGACTGTTCGTAATGAAGTCAAGTTGTACCTATCTTCAAGTAAGTGTAAGATAATGCATTCTCAGTGAGAAAGACACGCAAATTGTGATAGATGCTGAAGTAATAAGTAATTAGAAAAGTGTACTGAGCATTGCTATACCTTCCCAGCATAAATACCTGAGTATACCTTACACAGAAAACGGCTTTCTCTCACGTACGTGGTGAGCGTGAGAGAGTGGCTATACCTGTACAGAAGTATGCAGGTCTGAATAAAATTGATTTCCGAGCCTCAGTGAGCATTTTAATGGTGAAATTCGTTTTCACATCAAAATCTATCATTTTAGCCAAAAAAAAAAAAAAAAAAGGTAGAAAAATGGCCGGCACTGGAGTGACCCACAGGACTAAAAATAGCCAGTACATGGCAGGTCAAAATCCCCATAATTCAACACACTGTTGCAATCGCTTGGGGACGAGTACTTATATTTGGTTACATAGTTAATGTCATGCAAATTGTACATCTATTTTTATATGAAGTAAAAATTGGGGTTACATAATATCATTTTCAATAATAACTGTGCATTGTAACTAAGCCTCTATTTATTGTGTAATATTACTACAGCAAGTGTTATATATGACTGACTTATAATATAATTGATTGCTGTACCATGCTATTGTGTTAGTATTGTGTAAATTTATGCATGTGCACACAAATATGTCGCAACATAAATTGTAACATTCAGTGTAATTATACAGTATTACTACAGTTACTAAAATCACTTACAATATTTCTGCAGTTACTACAGTAACTATAATATTAATACAATGACTACAATTACCTACAATATTACTGCAGTTATGTAACAATTACAATATAACTTCAATAAAAATACAGTTATGTAACAGTTACAATATTATTTCAGTTAAAAATACAATTTTGTAACTGTTACAGTATTACTTCAATTAAAACTACAATTATATATGTAACAGTTACATTCATACAATGTAACTATAATGTTCCTACAGCTCTGTTACCAGAATTATGTTTTTCAGTCATCATACAAGTTGAGTGTGATATTAGGCATTACTATACTCATAACACCATAAGGTATGTGAGGTAATGACCTAACAATAATATCATTGCATAAGCATATGTGTATGTCTATTGTACAAACACATTTGCTCCACTTTATTACTACAATATGTTATACAATATTCTGTATTCAGTTTTACTAACATGTAGTTACTCAGTTATAAATACAATATATTACTACAATGTGTTATGTTTCTACGATATTATTGTATCTCTACAATATTGTGATGAATACCATGTATTAGTAGCTTAGAATGTAATTTGTTACTATATGCAGTCGTAGGTACACAAGTTAGGTGTGACGGAGCGATGTCAGGACAATAGAATATCATAGCACACTACACAATAGCTAGTAATGTATGTACGTAATATGGAGGTTAGATGAAAGTCGTACCTAAGCAAGAGGGCTAGAGGAAACAGCAATGCACATTCTTAGTTGGGAATTTCACATACAGTACAATGATGCCTGATGGTAAGCTCCCCAGGATTGGAAAGTTTCATGGACCCGTGCCCTTACACGTGACACAACCAGTCATATACAGGGGAAATGGGAGAAACAGGGCAGAAGGGGTTAGAAGAGAATAGAGGCACGATGAGGAGAGGCAGGAAGGAGCGTGCGGGGTTAGCCAGCATAAAACTGCTCTCACCTCAGTACTATTGTGAGATACTCCCATTCGAAGAAGTAAACTCATCTCAGGACTGCTCTTGTGAGATCCCCCCTTTGAAGAAAATAAACTGCAATCAAACCCCAAACTCATCTTTATCTCTCTCCTGTCATCTATGACAAGTACAACGAACTTTCTCTCCTTTAATAAAATCCTTACAATTCAACACACTGTTGAAATAGCTCAGTGACGACCACTTATATTATATTTGGAAGCAGCGGTGCTTACGATATTACATTTGGTGGCAGCAAATGTACGAACCACGTCTATGAGTCTACAGTTGAGTCTACATTATCAAGACAGAAAACAATAACCTTGACAAGTTCGAGCCATAAGACGCCTCACAGCTTTATACGGGCAGTGGTTTGACGTTTACGATTACAACCAACGTACCAATTTCTACGTCAGTTTACAGTCAACGAACCAACGAACCACAATACAATCTACTTACGCCTCACGGATTTATTGACATTCAACATTCAGCTACGACAGTTCTATTGAGCTACAAGCTTCAGTTTTACGATTCACGATAAACTACAAGTATCTACGATTGTCACAAAACAAGCCACATGTACAAGGAACATTCATCAAGCAAACCAACCTACGCTACAATCAAAACAAGATACTACGATTCTATAAGTGAACTACAAGCAAGTGAGACGGTAACCAAGATCAGCAACAAGTTTCCACCATACAGCAAGAACTACAATTAAACGCTGTACAAGAAACCACAAGCCTCTCAAGAAGCCTACAGTTCTACGACCAATTAACCACAAGCGAGTAAACAGTAAGCAGGATGAGTTACAAGTAAGGGAAAAACAAGCTCTGCGATTAACTACAAGAAACAAGTCTACGAAACACCTCTATAGTCTTCTACACGCACCTACAAGTAGCGGCAGTCTTCAGCAATCAACAAGTAAATCACAATAAGAAAGGGCCGAGGATAAATTGAGAAAAAATTATAAATGAGGAAGCAAAACAGAGAGCGAGAGCTGGCGAACCAACAATGCAACTTACCATAGCTCCTAACCACCCCTAACCATTTCTAACCATCCCAACCACAACTCCACGACTTACGAGAAATTACAACTCTACAAGCCGAGAAGTAAGTAAATCACAGAAAGTAAGACGCAAGAATTTGAAGTAAGGGGAGCAAGAGGAAAGAGAGCTGCAGTGAGAGCGCTGACTATGCAGGGCCTAGCTAGCTTAACTCAGCTTACCGACACCAACAACCACATCAACCCCCACCTCATCCCACCATTCTCCCCAACCACTTTCCATCACCACCACCACAACTAATAGAGTGAGGAGTCGACTTGCGGTGTGCCAGCGTTAGCTGAGAACACCATAACACGTCAATCAACCCGTGTCTGACACCACCATCACCACCACACTCACCATTCCCACCACGGTAAAAATCATCTATCTGTCTATCTATTGCCAGACGCCATAATCCCGTACGGGGTGGCCATTTGACTCTGAGTTACTTGTTTTACAGGGAGGGGCACTTACCCTCCACCAACTCACTTGACACGTAGGGAGCACGTATGGTTTGGTTATATGGTTACCACCCAGCGTCGTAAATGGTTTCTTGGCCTACAGGATACCATTTGGCTTGTCACTCAATGTAAAGCCACCTGTAACGGAAAGAAAAGCATTAAGTAGTGACAGGAAAGATGGGCGAAATAGGAAGAGAGGAGAGCAGGCACAGAAAAAGAATGACAAAGGCTAAGGAAGAAGTAGGCAGCACTACATCAAGTGAGTGGATGATGGTCGCCATCACAAAAATCATCGAGTTGAATATTTACTTCATTTATACAATACACAGTGATGGACACAGTGATAAACAAACATTCTGCACAAACATATAAAACGTGCTTTATAGTCACAACTTAGGTATTATACATACACCTACTTCAGTTATCTACATTAAGTCAGTTACTAAGTACTTACACCAACAATAACAATTATATACTGCATATATTCATTCATTTACATTTATTCCCAACAATTGTTACCATTTATACATTTGACACATACATAAAATACGTGTTTCATAAGTACAACTAGGCAACATTCCATCTGCAAAGTAATAAGATATACCATCACATTAACACAGTGAGCGATTAAAAGAACTGTAATAAACAGTTATTAAAGCTATCTAGTGGGACCAGACAAATTAAATTACAAGGAAAATCCAGGAGAGAGAGAGAGGAAAAAAAAATGGCCAACAAGAATGATGTTAGAAAGAACGAACAGCTTCTTTCACACAATTGTGAAGACAATGATTTCCACACAGTGCTGACACATACATTCTCCACCATAGGTGCAAACGAACACAAAGTGAGTGTACATCGTTAATATGTAATATATTGTATATATATTTTATAAACGAAGGAGGAAAAGAAAGGCTAGGAAGAAAAGAGACAAGAGAAGAGAGGAAGAGGAAAAGAGGGGAAAAGGGGATGGAAGAGGAAAGGAATGAGCTAGGATGGTGAAGACTGGGGGAAGCGCCTGGAATGTGTGGGAGGGAGGGGAAGGGAGAGAAAAGGGACGGGAGGGGAGAAGGTAGAAGGTAAGGAATGGGGAGAAGGAGTCTGATTGACTGGACCATAATTATAATATTTGTCTCGGAAACACACACACACACACACACACACACACACATACACACACACACACACACACACACACACACACACACACACACACACACACACACACACACACACACAGTCATACACACACACACACACACACACACACACACACTAAATGCTCTCAACTCTCCAACTCGAATTCTTCCGCTCCTTTTGGCACCTTGCCAAAAATCTTTCTAACAACTTTACCTCATCATCCTTCCCTCCTCTTTTCTACTCTGATGGTTCTGTAGCTATTTCTTCTACTGATAAAGCAGATCTCTTCGCACAGACTTTCTCCTCCAATTCCACCTTAGACGATTCCGGTGCTGTTCCTCCATCACTTCCCCCCTCTGACTTCCTCATGGCTGACATTAAAATTTCTTCAGTTGATGTATTTTCTGCCATCACTGGCCTCAGTACTAACAAGGCATATGGGCCTGATGGGGTCCCTCCTGTTGTTCTCAAGAACTGTGCTTCTGTGCTTACGCCCTGCCTAGGCAAACTCTTTTGCCTTTGTCTGTCAACTTGTACCTTTCCTTCTTGCTGGAAGTTTGCTCTCATTCAGCCAGTCCCAAAGAAGGGTGACCACTCCCAACCCTCCAACTATCGTCCAATTGCTTTAACGTCCTGTATTTCAAAAGTTTTTGAGTCAATTCTCAATAGAAAAATTTTAAGGCATCTTTCCTATCACAACCTTCTTTCCGATCGTCAGTACGGGTTCCGTCAGGGACGCTCCACTGGCGATCTTCTCACCTACCTTTCAGACTCCTGGTCATCCTCCTTTCGGGACTTTGGCGAAAGCTTTGCCATTGCACTTGACATCTCAAAGGCTTTCGATCGAGTCTGGCATAAATCTTTAGTTTCCAAACTGCCCTCCTACGGTTTCTATCCTTCTATCTGTGCCTTCATTGCTAGCTTCCTTTCTGGTCGTTCTATAGCCGCTGTTGTAGACGGCCATCGTTCTTCTCCTAGATCTATCAAAAGTGGTGTTCCTCAGGGCTCTGTCCTATCACCAACTCTCTTCCTTTTATTCATCAATGATCTTCTAAGCTGTACATCTAACCCTATCCACTCATACGCTGATGACTCCACCCTTCACCTTTCCATTCGGTTCCCGCAACGCCCATCTCAACAGTTACTTCAACAAACAAGGGATGAGGCTATGGCACACCTAATGTCTGACTTGGCTCGTATCTCTGACTGGGGTAAAAATAATCTGGTTGTTTTTAATGCATCTAAGACTCAGTTCTTACACCTATCAACCCGACAAAATCTTCCACGGGTATACCCACTAATGTTTAATAATATTCAGCTTAATCCTGCATCATCCTTGAACATGCTTGGGGTTTCATTTACTCGGGACTTATCTTGGAAAGATCATATTACATCTCTTGTTAAATCTGCTTCCAATAGATTGGGTGTGCTAAGCCGACTCCGCTCTTTCTTTACCCCTGCACAATTGTTGATTCTATACAGGGGTTTTATCCGCCCCTGTGTGTAGTACAACTCTCATGTGTGGGAAGGCTCCCCACATACAGCTCTTCTCAATAGGGTGGAGTCAAAGGCTTTTCGTCTCATTAACTCTCCTCCTCTTACTGACTCCCTTCAACCTCTGTCTCTTCGCCGAACTGTTGCATCTTTATCTCTTTTCTATCGCTACTTTAATGGTCACTGCTCCTCTGAACTGTCTGCTTGCATTCCTCCACCTCTACGACGGGCGCGTAGCACCCGTCTGGCAGCAAACTCTCATCTCTTTTCTGTCCAACTCTCTAATGCAAGAGTTAACCGTTACTCCCAGTCTTTCATTTATGCAACAGGTCAGCTCTGGAACTGTCTCCCTCTGTCTGTATTTCCTGCTGCCTATGATCTCCAGTCTTTCAAACGCAGTGTGTCCAAGCATCTCAAAATGATTGGATCTTGAATTTGGCTCTCTATTGTATTTTGTTTTTCTCTTGGAGGGAACTGTTACTGCGGGCTCATGGCCTTTGGTTCCTTCTTCCTCGCATAAAACACACACACACACACACACACACACACACACAGAGTAGCCTACATACCGTGGATACACAAACATCTTTAATTTATTAACTGTAAAGGGTATAGTATTTTTAAACGAGAGAGAGAGAGAGAGAGAGAGAGAGAGAGAGAGAGAGAGAGAGAGAGAGAGAGAGAGAGACTAATTATAGTTAAATATCTCAACTGCCCTCTTAACTTGATATAGTTTACATTATTACATTTATAAATATTTTCCAAAACTGCCTTTTGTAGAACGACATAAACAGTTTTCATATCAGAGTGCACGTGAACATCATAACAGAGCTTGCATTGAACCGCAGTCATTTGCAATTCCAGTAAACTACTACAAAGTGGTCAGATACACTTCGCCGTACTGCACACGTTAATATTGTGCAGGTATCTCTGTATCGCTAGCTGTTGATCTGTCTGCTTATCTGTCTCTCTAACAATATCTCATTCTATCTCTCTATCTATCTATCTGTCAAGGTAGCTAGCCAATTACTATCCATTTCAGACCCCATGAGGCATCGTTTTTTGCAAATATGTTCTAAACAAACAGTTGGATCAATATGAAATTTTGACACAGCTTGTATGACAACGTCCCATAATTTATGGCACTACGGTGCATTGCCAAGTGTGTTTCATTAAGGAGTTTACTCCTGGCTTTGAAGGCGAAGCTGGCAAGAGCCGAGTAGACATTCGGACAGGGGGAGACGGGAGTGGAGGGAGAGGTGGTGGAGTGATTCACGTCACAACTACGTCACGTAAAACCTTCCCCCGTCCGAATGTCTTCTCGGCTCTTGCCAGCTTCGCCTTCAAAGCCAAGAGTAAACTCCTTAATGAAACATACTTGGCAATGCACTGTTGTGCCATAAATTAGGGGACGGTGTTAAACAAGCTGTGTCAAAATATCATATTGATCCAACTGTTTGCTTAGAACATACTGTATTTGCGAAAAACGATGCCTCATGGGGTCTGAAATGGATAGAGCTCCCTAGCAATAGATCTCTCTCTCTCTCTCTCTCTCTCTCTCTCTCTCTCTCTCTCTCTCTCTCAATTTATCGCTCTATTTGTCTGTCTGTCTGTCTAGGGTAATCTATCTGTCAGTCTAGAGGTTGTTACCCATCTACCCACCGATCTATGTATGCATGTATGTATCTATCAAAATACCACTGTATTTAGCTATATAGTGTATGTACGCACTATATATATATATATATATATATATATATATATATATATATATATATATATATATATATATATATATATATATATATATATATGCATGTATGTATCATATATGTGGTATTCGAAACAACTTCAGAAAATTCGTGCAATCTTAACTTTAGCTACTCATTCTGTACATTGCTCCTTAATATCCCTTTCCAAGCTACTGATGCACTGCACGCTGACATTAAAACGAGGTCAGATATATACAGGGAATGTTATGACGTAATATGCAAAATAAATATCAAAGATAAGGTGCTATGAAACTTCGAATACCATTTTTATTATATTTGGTACCATTTAGTATGGTTATAATGCAAAAAATATCGTTATTATTGTTGGAAGAAAGTTTAAGTGCTATATATAAAATAAATTGCTAAAGGAGAGATACTACGAAGTCCTATCCCACATGGAATCCACATATCAATCTTTGTCGACAGTTATTACTATACCCTATGATCCTTTTCCATAAGCGTTTCTCTGCTCAAAACCATTTAAAGAGCACCTGGGTAACAGGACTCAACCCCCTCAATCGTGTCTTCTTGTGTAGCGTCTGACTTGCAATTGTGCATGTTCATCACTTTCCTTTTTGATGTGTAATGGTAAAGAGAATCATGAATGGCCAGAAAAAGATAATTTCTCTCTCTCTCTCTCTCTCTCTCTCTCTCTCTCTCTCTCTCTCTCTCTCTCTCTCTCTCTCCGTCTCACACACACACACACACACACACACACACACACACACACACGGAGCTAAGGTGAATAAGAATCAGTGAGTCATCTATGAAATGAAAAAACATAAAAAAACGTCACTCACCTTGGGAAAATTGTCAGAAGTGGAAAGTCAATAAAAGCAGTAAGATAGTACGAGAATATAAGCTCCTGATTGTAAAAGGATTCCCTCGGCAGGTGACACACGCAGTCCTAGTCCCGTGTATCCCTAGAGGCGAGTCACTGGTTCCCCCTGTGTATCTTGCGGTTGTGTCCAAATAAACAGCGATAATTGGACGTGTGTGTTGCGTAACCTGTGAGAGAAGGCAGCCACGTTACGACCAATGACCGTATTAATAAAGTCCCTGGTTAGGTTGTGAATAAGAGTATTATTTTTTTGCTTTTACTTATACAGCTAGAATTTAATTTATAATACCAAGGGACGCACATGAAAACTCTGTTAGGTTTACATTGTGCATTGCTATAGACACTTTTCACTCTAAAGGGAGCATTTATGAACTCTCCTAAGCTGTCAGAGACAGACAGACAGACAGACAGACAGACAGACAGAGATTAGAAGGTCAGAGTTGCAACATTATGAATTATAATGGTTCAATCAACAGACATGCTCTGAACAACAATGAAAATTTCACCTCCTTTAATTACATCGCTTTTTCCTGCTTTTGCTCACAGTATTCACTTTCCTTTAGTTCTTACTCGCTTGGCTCTTATTTGTTTCCATCTAGTATGGTTAATAAGAGTGACAGTTGAATGAAAGTGAGGGATGAAAAATGAGTGAATGAGAGAGAAGAGGATAAATAAGTGATGAGAAAGAGAATAAAGGAGAGTGAGGCATGAAGAACACACCGAAGAGGAGAGAGAGATGAGCTAAATTAATAATGAGTGGGAGGTTTAGTGGTGAGGGTGGTTTGGGTTTAATTCATTGTCTCTATACTTGCTTCCATTTTCCATCATTTCATTCGTATTTGATTCCCTTCTTTTTTTCCAATATATTTTTCCCACATTTTCACTTTTTTCTTCTTCATCTCTTCCAACCTCCCTTCACCAATACCGTTTTTACTTTTGATTTATTTATCTTACCCTTTTCCTTGGTTCCAGCGCTTTTCCACCGTTTTCCGTTCATCGTTATCTGCCTTCAGTGTGTCCCAAGCTACGACATTGCAGAAACAATAAAAAAAATGACGACGACGATGACGACATGATGGATGATAAGTGGATTGTGTGCAAGGGTACGAAACCGTTGCGTATAGTAATCCTTGATTATCACTCCGGGAAATGAGTGTCTCTCTAGAGGATAGGACAGTGAATGAGAATTTCCTAGTAACACCTGCCTTGTCTTTTCTATCATACAAGTACGGGGTGGTTTGTTTATAGCACCTCTGGCCTGGAATACGAGTATTTATTGTGTCGGAGGGACGGCTGAAGTTTCTGCTGTAGGAAGCGCGTGCAGATATTTTGGGTGCTTGAAATTTCTAATAAACCTGGCAGTGAATGGGGGCAGAGAGACGCAAATACATAAAGGATAGTGGGAAATAGAAGCAAATGCAGGGTAGATACTGTTAACACTGATTGTGCTGTCTCTTAATACAGGGGAACTATGATGCGTAATATAGGGTAGACCCTGAATATAAGGACAGGTTCGGTGGGCAAGGTTGTTGAATAGAACATTGGGTTGTTACATGAGAGGTAATGGGTTATTATTCCGGTTGATGAATGGAAGAGTTTGAGAATTCCAAATGTCGTTAATACCGCCTTCACTGCTTCTTTCTTGCTTCCTCCATACCGTCCCAATCTCTCTCTCTCTCTCTCTCTCTCTCTCTCTCTCTCTCTCTCTCTCTCTCTCTCTCTCATTATAACACCACTCATTTGTTTCCGATTCCCCATCTGGTTATTAGCACTAGGTAAAATATAACTGGACTTTGAAAGCAGGGGGTCAACGTCCAGATTTTATCCAGTACCAGGGTTTTTTAATGAATAATGGATTACTGGATGGGATACTTACGAGTTTCTAATGTTCTGAAGGACTAAGAGTTGTGTTCTAAGTTGCCTTGAAAATATCGTTACGCCACTCCCTCAGCGATTTACCACGTACAAGTGCCAGCACTCATGCATGTTACAGGGGCACGAGGGTTTGAAGAGATGTGGCACCACTATGATTATTTACTTCGAAACAGTCCACCTGTGTGAAGCGGAGTAACCTCGATATAGTTACATTAGGGAAAGATGTTTGTTGTATGTAAGCTCCATTTTACAAGTTTGACATTTCAACCCTAATTATTAATATAATTTACATTGTTCTACCTGAGGAGTTAAACTGCTTAATACAGTAACTGCCGTAACGAAGGATTTTGATACACCAAATGAATGTGCTAACTATCTATATATATATATATATATATATATATATATATATATATATATATATATATATATAATTTATATATATATATATACAGTATATATATATATGGAAACAAGAAGCATCACCCAGAATGTCCAATACACGCACACACACAAATCGGTCTAAAGACACAACATTAACTTTTCTCTGTGAACTTTAAATTCACAGACTACGGTACTCTCATATCGATTTCCTTCATCCTTGCAGTGCCCTGGATTTTTTTAACAATGTTTGATCTAAATCGCATAAAACTTGTTTTAGTTGGTCAAGCCATGTGACTTTCACCTTAGACTTACTGCTCTAAAAAACTAAAGGTCATTCCCAAAAATCGCCTTAAATCTTCTAAAAAGAAAATAAATCGAGAAAAGCAGATCAAAAGAGTTTTACTTATATTGTTCACCCACAGACACACTGACGGAACTCCGACATTCCCTGTGGCATTAATGTTTGACTGACCGTTCTATAAACTAACTCATTTCGCTCTTTCATTAACCATAATCATTCCACCAAGTTTGGTCTAAATCAGATAAAAACTTTTAAAGCCGACATTCATAAGTCAATGCTTGACCTACCCTGTGACTTTTTCCATTGACCCATTGCTACACCAAGTTTGTTTAAAATTGGATGAACCTTTTTTTAGGTATTTTCTTCACACACACACACACACACACACACACACACACACACACACACACACACACACATCAGCAGCAGCAGCGGTAGTCCTATAATAATTCATGTACTGCTATCGATCCACTAGCACAGAACAAAATCTGTTTTACGCTTTGTGATCTCTGATGCGCCATGGATACACAAGCGATGGCAATTTTTTTAATGCAGTTAGTGTACTTTGGTGTTATGAATACTAACGGATTAGGCATACTCAAACAATACAACCATTATTATTTTTTTACGAATGCATACGTATTACCAGTATATTATGCTTAGTGAAAACTGAAGCATTATGGATGTAACGTACTACGAACACTGATAAAATAAGTATAACAATGCATAATGAATACAAATATTTTATGAATACTGTTGCATAATGAACACAAATACTTTATGAACATTGATGCATACTGAACACTGATAATTATCAGTCCTGATGATTTAATTATGTCAGTGCATTATAAACACTAGCGCTTTGTGAATACGAATGCTTTATGAATACTGATGAATTATGAACAATTTGCGCATTATGAAATTTTTCTTTATAAATTATGGTTCTTCTCGTTACACATTGTATTGATTTTAAACTTTCTTAAAAGAATATACAATATTTGTCCTGCCCACAAATAATATGGAAGCCTAATTCAGGTTCCATTTATCTCCAGATTTCTGAGCAAGTTGCAAAGACTGGAGGTTATAAGCGGTAGGAAAGGCTGAGGAAAACATTTCTAGAGTTGACCAGCAGTATGAGAGAGAGAGAGAGAGAGAGAGAGAGAGAGAGAGAGAGAGAGAGAGAGAGAGAGAGAGAGAGAGAGAGAACTTGTTAACTCTTGCATTAGTGTTGCACCGAAAAGCGATGAGCGTGCAGCTAGGCCGGTGCTTTGCGTTGCGTCAACCATAAATATGAGAACGTAAGCAAAATGTTTTGAAGAGAAGTGGCAAGAACTGAGGTGACAGAAGTGAGAGGGAAGAGCTAAATTGGAATGCAGAGAGAGAGAGAGAGAGAGAGAGAGAGAGAGAGAGAGAGAGAGAGAGAGAGACTAATTACAGGAAATAAGCTGATGCGGTGAGAAACCTTCGAGTATATATGCCGAGAATATTGTGTGTGTGTGTGTGTTTGTGTGTGTGTGTGTGTGTGTGTGTGTGTGTGTGTGTGTGTGTGTGTGTGTGTCTGTTACTGCTTGCATCTACAGACTATTCTCACCACAACCTCCACCAAGAACAACAGTGCCAGAATTTATTACGATATTGCAACACCATTTGGGTGTAGTGTAAATCAATTGCAAATCATTCCATTATATAAAGCTCACATGTCCCATTCATTTACATTTTCCTGCATTCTACACAGCTTGCCATAGGACCAGCTCGAAGTATGAAAATGAACGTATGTATGAAAAGAACCTGCCTTAAAAAAAAAAAAAAAAAAAAAATCAATTATTTCAACCGCCCTTTTAACTTGATATGGTTTACGTTATTACATTTATAAATATTTTCCAAAACTTCCTTTTGTAGAACGACATAAACAGTTTTCATATCAGAGTGCACGTAAACATCATAACAGAGCTTGCATTGTACCGCAGTCATTAGCACTTCCAGTAAACTACTACAAAGTGGTCAGATACACTTCGCCGTACTGCACAAGTTAATATAGTGCAGGTATCTCTGTATCGCTAGCAATTGATCTGTCTGCTTATCTGTCTCTCTAACAATGTCTCTTTCTATCTGTCAAGGTAGCTAGCCAACTAGCTGTCTAGGTATAGATCTCTCTCTCTCTCTCTCTCTCTCTCTCTCTCTCTCTCTCTCTCTCTCTCTCTCTCAATCAATCAATCAGTCTGTCTATCACTCTATTTGCCTATCTGCTTATCTAGAGTTTGTTACCTACCTACCCACCGATCTATGTATGCATGTATGTATCTATCAACATACGTATGTATTTAGGTATATAGGGTATGAATGCACTATATATATGTATGTATTTATGCATATATGTATGTGGTATTCAAAACAACTTCAAAGAATTCGTACAGTCTCCACTTTAGCTATTCATTCTGTTCATTGCACCTTCAGGCGACTGATGCATTGCACGTTGACATTATAACGAGGTAAGTTATGTACAGGGAAATGTTATGACGTAATATGCAAAACAGATCTCAAAGGGTGAGGTGCTATGAAGCTCCTAATGCCATTTTTCATTAAAGTTTAGTACATCTACTTTGACATGAATGAAAACAATATCGTTATTAAAATTTCATATGTAATTGATAGAAAGTCAAAGTGCTTTATATAAAATCGCTAAGCAAGAGATACTACGAAGTCCTATCCCACATGGAATCCACATATCAGCCTTTGTCGTCAGTTATTACTATACCCTATGATCCTCTTCCATTAGCGTTTCTCTACTCAAAACCATTTAAAGAGCACCTGGGGAACACGACTCAACCCCCTCAATCCCGTCTTCCTGTGCTGAGTCTAACTTGCACTTGTTCATATTCATCACTTCCCTCCTTGATGCGAAATATTTAAGAGAATCCTGAATGGCCAGAAAAATATAATCTCTCTCTCTCTCTCTCTCTCTCTCTCACACACACACACACACACACACACACACACACACACACACACACACACGGAGTTTAGGTAAATAAGAATCAGTAAGTCATCTATGAAATGAAAAAATAAAAAATAAATAAATAAACATAAGAAACGGCACTCAGCTTGGGAAAATTGTCAGAAGTGGAAAGTCAATAAAAGCAGTAAGATAGTACGAGAATATAAGCTCCTGATTGTACAAGGATTCCCTCGACAGGCGACACACGCAGTCCTAGTCCCGTGTATCCCTAGAGGCGAGTCACTGGTTCCCCCTGTGTATCTTGCGGTAGTGTCCAAATAAACAGCGATAATTGGACGTGTGTGTTGCGTAACCTGTGAGAGAAGGCAGCCACGTTACGACCAATGACCGTATCAATAAAGTCCCTGGTTAGGTTGTGAAAAAGAGTATTATTCTTTTGCTCTTATATAGCTAGAATTCAGTTTATAATACCTAGGGACGCACATGAAAACTCTGTTTACATTGTGCATTGCTATAGACACTTTTCACGCTAAAGGGAGCATTTATGAACTCTCCTAAGCTGTCAGAGAGAGAGACAGACAGACAGACAGAGATTAGAAGGTCAGAGTTGCAACATTATGAATTATAATGGTTCAATCAACAGACATGCTCTGAACAACAATGAAAATTTCACCTCCTTTAATTACATCGCTTTTTCCTGCTTTTGCTCACAGTATTCACTTTCCTTTAGTTCTTACTCTCTTAGCTCTTATTTGTTTCCATCTAGTATGGTTAATAAGAGTGACAGTTGAATGAAAGTGAGGGATGAAAAATGAGTGAATGAGAGAGAAGAGGATAAATAAGTGACGAGAAAGAGAATAAAGGAGAGTGAGGCATGAAGAACACACCGTAGAGGAGAGAGAGATGAGCTAAATAAGTAATGAGTGGGAGGTTTAGTGGTGAGGGTGGTTTGGGTTAAATTCGTTGTCTCTATACTTGCTTCCATTTTCCATCATTTCATTCGTATTTGATTCCCTTCTTTTTTTCCAATATATTTTTCCCACATTTTCACTTTTTTCTTCTTCATCTCTTCCAACTTCCCCTCACCAGTATCTTTTTTACTTTTGATTTATTTATCTTACCCTTTTCCTTGGTTCCAGCGCTTTTCTACCGTTTTCCGTTCATCGTTATCTGCCTTCAGTGTGTGTCCCAAGCTACGACATAGCAGAAACAATAAAAAAAAATGACGACAACGATGACGACATGATGGATGATGATAAGTGGATTGTGTGCAAGGGTACGAAACTGTTGCGTATAGTAATCCTTGATTATCACTCCGGGAAATGAGTGTCTCTGTAGAGGATAGGACAGTGAATGAGCATTTCCTAGTAACACCTGCCTTGTCTTTTCTATCATACAAGTACGGGGTGGTTTGTTTATAGCACCTCTGGCCTGGAATACGAGTATTTATTGTGTTGGAGGGACGGCTGAAGTTTCTGCTGTAGGAAGCGCGTGCAGATATTTTGGGTGCTTGAAATTTCTAATCAACCTGGCAGTGAATGGGGGCAGAGAGACGCAAATACATAAAGGATAGTGGAAAATAGAAGCAAATGCAGGGTAGATACTGGTAACACTGATTGTGCTGTCTCTTAATACAGGGGAACTATGATGCGTAATATAAGGTAGACCCTGAATATAAGGACAGGTTCGGTGGGCAAGGTTGTTGAATAGAACATTGGGTTGTTACATGAGAGGTAATGGGTTATTATTCCGGTTGATGAATGGAAGAGTTTGAGAATTCCAAATGTCGTTAATACCGCCTTCACTGCTTCTTTCTTGCTTCCTCCATACCGTCCCAATCTCTCTCTCTCTCTCTCTCTCTCTCTCTCTCTCTCTCTCTCTCTCTCTCTCTCTCTCTCTCTCTCTCTCTCTCTCTCTCTCATTATAACACCACTCATTTGTTTCCGATTCCTCATCTGGTTATTAGCGCTAGGTAAAATATAACTGGACTTTGAAAGCAGTGGGTCAACGTCCAGATTTTATCCAGCACCAGGGGTTTTTAATGAATAATGGATTACTGGATGAGATACTTACTAGTTTCTAATGTTCTGAAGGACTAAGAGTTGTGTTCTAAGTTGCCTTGAAAATATCGTTACGCCACTCCCTCAGCGATTTACCACGTACAAGTGCCAGCACTCCTGCATGTTACAGGGGCACGAGGGTTTGAAGAGATGTGGCACCACTATGATTATTTACTTCGAAACAGTCCACCTGCGTGAAGCGGAGTAACCTCGATATAGTTACGTTAGGGAAAGATGTTTGTTGTATGTAAGCTCCATTTTACAAGTTTGACATTTCAACCCGAATTATTGACATAATTTACGTTGTTCTACCTGAGGAGTTAAACTGCTTAATACAGTAACTGCCGTAACGAAGGATTTTGATACACCAAATGAATGTGCTAACTATATATATATATATATATATATATATATATATATATATATATATATATATATATATATATATATATATATATATATATATATATGGAAACAAGAAGCATCACCCAGAATGTCCAATACACGCACACACACAAATCGGTCTAAAGACACAACATTAACTTTTCTCTGTGAACTTTAAATTCACAGACTACGGTACTCTCATATCGATTTCCTTCATCCTCGCAGTGCCCTGAATTTTTTAACAAAGTTTGATCTAAATCGCATAAAACTTGTTTTAGTTGGTCAAGCCATGTGACTTTCACCTTAGACTTACTGCTCTAAAAAACTAAAGGTCAATCCCAAAAATCGCCTTAAATCTTCTAAAAAGAAAATAAATCGAGAAAAGCAGATCAAAAGAGATTTACTTATATTGTTCACCCACAGACACACTGACGGAACTCCGACATTCCCTGTGGCATTAATGTTTGACTGACCGTTCTATAAACTAACTCATTTCGCTCTTTCATTAACCATAATCATTCCACCAAGTTTGGTTTAAATCAGATAAAAACTTTTAAAGCCGACATTCATAAGTCAATGCTTGACCTACCCTGTGACTTTTTCCATTGACCCATTGCTACATTAAGTTTGCTTACTTTGAGACCCTCAACCGGTCCACCAAGTTTGTTTAAAACTGGATGAACCTTTTTATAGGTATTTTCTTCACACACACACACACACACACACACACACACACACACACACACACACATCAGCAGCAGCGGTAGTCCTATAATAATTCATGTACGGCTATCGATCCACTAGCACAGAACAAAATCTGTTTTACGCTTTGTGATCTCTGATGCGCCATGGATACACAAGCGATGGCAATTTTTTTAATGCAGTTAGTGTACTTTGGTGTTATGAATACTAACGGATTAGGCATACTCAAACAATACAACCATTAATATTTTTTTACGAATGCATACTTATTACCAGTATATTATGCTTAGTGAAAACTGAAGCATTATGGATGTAACGTACTACGAACACTGATAAAATAAGTATAACAAGGCATAATGAATACAAATATTTTATGAATACTGTTGCATAATGAACACAAATACTTTATGAACATTGATGCATACTGAACGTTGATAATTTATCAGTCCTGATGATTTAATTATGTCAGTGCATTATAAACACTGGCGTTTTTTGAATACGAATGCTTTATGAATACTGATGAATTATGAACAATTTGCGTATTATGAAATTTTTCTTTATAAATTATGGTTCTTCTCGTTACACATTGTATTGATTTTAAACTTTCTTAAAAGAATATACAATATTTGTCCTGCCCACAAATAATATGGAAGCCTAATTCAGGTTCCATTTATCTCCAGATTTCTGAGCAAGTTGCAAAGACTGGAGGTTATAAGCGGTAGGAAAGGCTGAGGAAAACATTTCTAGAGTTGACCAGCAGTATGAGAGAGAGAGAGAGAGAGAGAGTACTTGTTAACTCTTGCATTAGTGTTGCACCGAAAAGCGATGAGCGTGCAGCTAGGCCGGTGCTTTGCGTTGCGTCAACCATAAATATGAGAACGTAAGCAAAATGTTTTGAAGAGAAGTGGCAAGAACTGAGGTGACAGAAGTGAGAGAGAAGAGCTAAATTGGAATGCAGAGAGAGAGAGAGAGAGAGAGAGAGAGAGAGAGAGACTAATTACAGGAAATAAGCTGATGCGGTGAGAAACCTTCGAGTATATATGCCGAGAATATTGTGTGTGTGTGTGTGTGTGTGTGTGTGTGTGTGTGTGTGTGTGTGTGTGTGTGTGTGTGTTACTGCTTGCATCTACAGACTATTCTCACCACAACCTCCACCAAGAACAACAGTGCCAGAATTTATTACGATATTGCAACACCATTAGGGTGTAGTGTAAATCAATTGCAAATCATTCCATTATATAAAGCTCACATGTCCCATTCTCCCCTTTGGGGCTAAGATGCGAATAAATATGTTTGAATGGATGAGTAAATGGAGAGTGAGTCGTCCTGTCTCGGCTACCTCCCTTTCCTTGGGGGAAGCAGCCTAGGTATATAGATAGATAGATAGATGTCCCATTCATTTACATTTTCCTGCATTCTACACGGCTTGCCATAGAACCAGCTCGAAGTATGGAAATGAACGTATGTATTAAATGAACCTGCCGTAAAAAAAAAAAAAAAAAATCTTAATTATTTCAACCGCTCTTTTAACTTGAAATGGTTTACGTTATTACATTTATAAATATTTTCCAAAACTGCCTTTTGTAGAACGACATAAACTGTTTTCATATCAGAGTGCACGTGAACATCATAACAGAGCTTGCATTGTACCGCAGTCATTTGCATTTTCAGTAAACTACTACAAAGTGGTCAAGTACACTTCGCCGTACTGCACACGTTAATGTAGTGCAGGTATCTCTGTATCGCTAGCAGTCGATCTGTCTGCTTATCTGTCACTCTAACAATGTCTCTATCTATCTATCTGTCTATCTGTCAAGGTAGCTAGCCAACTAGCTGCCTATCTCTCTCTCTCTCTCTCTCTCTCTCTCTCTCTCTCTCTCTATATATCAGTATCAGTTAGTCAATCTATCTATTGCTCTATTTGTCTATCTGTCTATCTAGAGGTTGTTACTTTCCTACCTACCGGTCGATGTATATATGTATGTATCACAATACGTATGTACTTAGGTATATAGGGTATATATATATATATATATATATATATATATATATATATATATATATATATATATATATACAATCTCTCTCTCTCTCTCTCTCTCTCTATCTCTCTCTCTATATATATATATTTATGCATGTATGTGTGTGGTATTCAAAACAACTTCAGAGAATTCGTACAATCTCCACTTTAGCTATTCATTCTATTCATTGCACGTTCAGGCTACTGATGCATTGCACGTTAAATTTAAAACATGGTAAGTTACATACAGGGAAATGTTATGACGTAATATGCAAAACAAATCTCAAAGGATAAGGTGCGCCGAAGCTCCTAATACCATTTTTATTCAACTTTATTACCATCTACTGTGATATTAATGCAAAGAGTATCGTTATTAAAATGTTATAAGTTATTGCTTCGAGAAGATTAAAGTGCTATATATAAAATAAATCGCTAAGGAAGAGATGCTACGAAGTCCTATCCCACATGGAACACACACATCAACCTTTGTCTTCAATTATTTCTGTACACTATAATCTCTTCCATAAACGTTTCTCTACTCAAAACCACTTAAAGAGCACCTGGATAACACGACTCAACCCCCTCAATCGCGTCTTCTTGTGCAGCGTCTGACTTGCAATTGTGTATGTTCATCACTTTCCTTTTTGATGCGTAATAGTAAAGAGAATTCTGAATGGCCAGAAAAAGATAATTTCTCTCTCTCTCTCTCTCTCTCTCTCTCTCACACACACACACACACACACACACACACACACGGAGCTAAGGTAAATAAGAATCAGTGAGTCATCTATGAAGTGAAAAACATAAAAAACGTCACTCACCTTGGGAAAATTGCCAGAAGTGGAAAGTCAATAAAAGCAGTCAGATAGTACGAGAATTTAAGTCCCTGATTGTACAAGAGTTCCCTCGGCAGACGACACACAGTCCGATTCCCGTGTATCCCTAGAGGCGAGTCACTGGTTCCCCCTGTGTATCTTGCGGTTGTGTCCAAATAAACAGCGATAATTGGGCGTGTGTGTTGCGTAACCTGTGAGAGTAGGCAACCGCTTTACGACCAATGACCGTATTTATAAAGGGTAGGTTGTGCCTGAGAGTGTGTATTATTTTTTCTCTTACTTATATTGCTACTACTGAATTTATAATACCAGTGGACCCACATGTAAACTCCATTACTGTAGGCTAACATTGTGCATTCCTATAGACATTTTAACGTTAGAGGGCGCATTTATGAACTCTTCTCAGCTGTCAGAGAGAGAGAGAGAGAGAGAGATTAGGTGGCCAGAGTTGCAACATTAAGAATTATAATGATTCAATCAACAGACATGCTCTGAACAACTGTGAAAATTTCACCTTCTTTAATTGCATCGCTCTTTCCTGCTTATGCTCACTGTATTCACTTTCCTTTAGTTCTTACTCTCTTAGCTCTTATTTGCTTCCATCTAGTTTGGTTAATGAGAGAGGGACAGTTGAACGAAAGTGAGAGATGAAAAATGAGTGAAAGAGAGAGAAGAGGATAAATAAGTGATGAGAAAGAGAATAAAGGAGAGTGAGGGATGAAGAACACACCGAAGAGTAGAGAGAGAAGTGCTAAATAAATAATGAGTGGGAGGTTTAGTGGTGAGGGTGGTTTGGGTTTACGGTGCTGAGTAAATGAGAGGTGAAGGACGATTTAGGGTGAGTGAGTAAATGCTAATTTACAATGAATAAATGGATGAAAGCTGGTTAAGAGTAAATGAATGAATGAATAACTGAGATAAGGCTGATTAGAATTAGAGAGGAAATGAATGAGTTAGTAAGTGAAGGTTGATCAAGAGTGAATGAGTGAGAGATGAATGCTGAATTAGAGTGACCTAGTGAATGAAAAATTATTTAGACCGAGTGAGCTGAGTGAATGCTAAACTGGAATGAGTATGTGAGCGATGACTGATATAAAGTGAATGAATGAGTAAAGGTTATTGTGGAAGTGATTGAGTAAAAGTGAGTAAAAGTTGTTTTAGATTATGGTGTTCGAGTGATTAAAGTTGGAAATTATCTAAACAGGAATACTATTACTGTACCAGATGTTTATACTCAGTGGTGAAATACCCAAGCAATCAAAGTGTTGATGCATATAGCTCAAGTGCCCGTACATAAGCTGGATTAAACAATTTCTTGGCAGTCATAGGATTAGAGAGGGCGATCCACAGAGAGCAATCTACCAGAAAATCTTCTATACTTTATTTCGCGTGGCTCAGTCTGCTGGTGTGAGCGTGGGTGTGACAGCGGGAATGAGAGATGTATACACATAGATGATTCAGGGTAAATAATGACAACGCTGACTTAGCCGTTCTCGCAACACACCAAAAACCTCTTGGTGGAGAGGAAGACGAGCCTCATATATGGCTTACTTTATAATCAGATGACTGGTGATGGCTACCATCATCCACTCACTTGATGTAGTGCCACCAAACTCTTCCTTCATCGAATCATTTCTTTTCAGTCTGTACTCTTCTCTTTCCACTTCTCCCATCCTTCGTCACTTTTATTACTCTTCTTTCCAGTTCAGTACAATAGGCTCAAAACTGTGTACCAGACCTAATGGTTTCCTGTAACCCAAAAAAACATTTACAACGCTGGGTGGCAACCTTATAACCAAATAACGGGGTGATGTGGAGCCTACCATGACCCTGTTAACTGGGTCGAGAGGAAGTTGCGGCGTCCATCCGGGAACCAAATCTACACATTTTTCTTAGTTGTGGCGAGGTTCACTGCTCGAGATTGCCCTGCATGAGGGGTTGCTTGCCTACGGTTATGAGTCTGCTCGGGCATACAGACCCGGAGTTACTCAACAGAAACTACTTAATAATCAGAATTTCTCACGTCTTGGAACGGATAGTGAAGACGGGTTTTAATTTCAGGAACCCAATGATGTATAATACGGTTCTTGCTACTGCTAGACGATTTTAATCAGTTAAGGTACAACACTTTCTACTGCTTATTCAAGGCTGTTATCTTATCCTATTAGTTCAAAAAGTCTCTCCAGAAAAGTATTCTATTGGCTGATCGTACCAAGAGTAAAAAAAGTCATCTGATTGGTAGGTTTAAGCTTTAGCTTACAGGATGAAACGTCACTCTTCAAGTTAAAGAAGCACTTTACTTCCCTACTGAGCCTCTCAGCACTTGATTAATTGAGAATTGTTTCTAGACCGCACTTCACTTTGCTTGAAACCAACCACTGATGCGTCGACGCAGGAGCAAGTGCTTTCGGGCCCAATACTTGGCTCCTGCAAACAGTGGGAACAATAATGGGTCAAAATGCCCCTTTAGAAAATTTCAAACAACATGAGCTTGAAACTGTCCCATATGTGACCCAATTGCAGTCACCTTTCAAATTTTAGGCCGGGAAATCATTTTTCCAGTTACGGCTGCGTTTTACACACACACACACACACACACACACACACACACACACACACACACACACACACACACACACACACACACATACACACACACACACAGGAATATAGTAAATTTAATATTAGCTCGATGACAAGGAATGTAAAACTTATAGCTTCGTGATAGGCTGAAAGCTGAGGTGACGCAACTCAAGCAGCAGCTGTCACTCTGCAAAAGTACTAACGGTCTTTGAAATCTAACACAACCTCTGAAGGCGTATCTATGGCTTAACATTCTCGTTGTGGCGCCATGTCTATTTTTATGTCCCAGCCAGAGTCAGACAATTTTATTCAGCTGAAATGAATATAGGAGCCGGGGATAGTTTCTTCACTGAACTCTTGGATACCTTTAATATTTATTCTTCCTATAATCTGACAGTTTCACTCAGTTCAAGACAGATATCAACACATAAGAAGAGAGATACAGCCTCAATAAATCCTTAAAAAAAAAAAAGGCCTATACTGAGGTTAATGTAATCGTCAGGCCGAAGGGAGATTGAAACTAAAAAAGTGTCCCCCAAACAGCACCTGTCACTTGGCGAAATGACTGACAGTTAACTCCTGATAGCCAGAGACATCCTACGCCAGCCACTGCAACATATGAAAACCGTACCTTCAATCTCATGACACGTTATTCTTCTCGTAATTCACTTTTACTAACACCATTCCATTTTATTTAGTTGAGAGTGAGTCATAGGAACCTGCCCATTAGCGTAACGACTGACGGCTAACTTTCCAACAGTCACAGACAGCCTACGGCAGTCATTACAACTTCAGAAAACAACTCACTCAAATAACATTTATAATTGATTCAATTACAACTACCAATATCAAACGCTGCACTTGCGCCAACACACACACACACACACACACACACACACATCAGCAACAGCAGCAGTCATATAATTATTCATGTACGGCTATCGATCCACTATAGCACACAACATAATCTGTTTTACGCTTTGTGATCCCTAATGCGCCATGGATACACAAACGATGGCATTTTTCTTTTTTCTTCTTTTTATGCAGTAAGTGTACTTTGGTGTTATGAATACTAACGGATTAGGCATACACAAACACTACAATCATTAATATTTTCTACGAATGCATACTTTTTGTGAGTATTTTATGCGTAATGAAGACTGATGCATTTATCTATATAAAGTAAAACGCACACTGATAATTTATGAATAACAAAGGCAAATGAATACAAAATAATAGTTTATGCATGCTGCTGCACTGTGAACACAAATAGTTTATGAACACCGATGTATAATGAGTACTGATAGCTTATCAGTTCCGATTATTTAATTGTGTCGGTGCACTATAAATACTGGCGCACAGTCTAAGTAATATATTACTTAGACTGTGTATTGGCGCTTTACTAATACGAATGCTTTACGAATACTGGTGAATTAAGAACAGTTTGCGCATTATGAAATATTACTTTATAAATTATGGTTATTTTGATTACACATTGCATTTATTTTAAACCTTCTTTTACAAATTTGCAATATTTGTCTTGCCCACAAATAAATACTGAAGCCTTATTCAAGTTCCATTTATCTCGAGATTTATGGACAATTGGATTAAAAATTAGACTGGAGGTAATAGGCAGTGGGAAAGACTGAGGAAAACACTTCTAGAGTTGACCAGCAGTATGAGAGAGAGAGAGAGAGAGAGAGAGTACTGGCTAACTCTTGCATTAGTGTTGGACCGAAGAGGAGATGAGCGTGCAGCTAGACCGGTGCTGTGCGTTGCGTCGGTGGTAAAGATGACAACGTAAACAAAAAGTTTAAAAGAGAAGTGGCAAGAACTGAGGTGACAGAAGTGAGAGGGAGGTTCTAAATTATAATGCAGAGAGAGAGGGGGGGGGAGAAAATTACTGATTGAAGGAGAGTTAATGAAATAATTAAAAATGCCGTACTTAAAGGTTTCCCCCCTTTCACATACACACACCCACACATGAAAAATGTGCCCCATACTGATAAATAACTTCCCTGTACTAAGTCAACAACTTAGTGTGGATAAGGAATTCGAGAAGTCTGTTCAACACACGTAGCTTCCATGAAAACCTAATTTTTGCCAGAAAAGTATTGTAACCTTTCCTAGATAAATTACGGGGAAATGAAATACAGTACCAGGGATACTGAGAGACAATGAATGATAGAAATTATTGCTATTGAAGCTAAGGGAACAGCCATGAGTCAGGCAGTGGTGAGCTGAAGGATAGATGAATTCAGTTTCTGTGGCACTATTTTTTTTTCTGCAGTAAAAAAGTTCACGATGTCCTCCGACCCGTGATTTCTACAAGGATATCATACTACTGTAGCGCATTTATAATAACATGACAACAATTCCTAACCTCTTTCAGTTCATAGCCAACTATAGTCAGAAGAGAGGGTTGGTATTTTTAGTTATCCAAGGAACTCATTCTTGCATCTTTATTAAGGTTCATCAAATTTCTTGCAACGGAGACTTAATAATAAAGTCGTGAGAGTAGTCTAGTTCCCTCAGAAAAAATAAACCGATTATAATAGTAGTACTACAACTACTACTACTACTACTACTACGAGTAAAAATAATAATAATAATAATAATAATAATAATAATAATAATATCAATATTAAAAATGAAAATAAATTAACAACGCTTCATCGCCATGTAATCCTCCCTCCCACCCCCACATCCACGGGTACAGGAAAACCGTCAAAACAATGTATTTCCGTATTTGCTTCCTTTGTCTGAATTTACATAAAGTTTACATAATGCAACAGTGGACTTAGGCCGATACCCCCACTGCATAAGCTTCAAGCAACACCACCCGTTCCGCTCCTCACTCTATTCTCCCCTCCACCTTCCCCTCTCCTCTCTTCCACCTCCTCTCTATACCCTCATCCCTCCTCTTTCCCTCTCTCCCTCTTCTCCTTTCCCTTCCCCCTCCTCTCCCATCCCCTTCCCATCTCCTTTCAACCTTCCTACGTATCCCGTCCTCTCCCTATCCTGTTCATCCACTGTAACCTTCCTTCTTTTTCTCTTATCATCTTCTTTTATTCCTCCATTTGTGTGTGTGTGTGTGTGTGTGTGTGTGTGTGTGTGTGTGTGTGTGTGTGTGTGTGTGTGTGTGTGTGTGTGTGTGTTCTCTTTTTTCCTCCTCCGTCTCTCCCTACACTCATACACGTCACCCAACCCTCCCTCTGTCTTCCTCCCCTCTTCTCCTTCCTCTTCCCCTCCTCTCCTCTCCACCTCCCCACACCTCCCATCCCCTCCATATTCTGTCCATCCACTGGAATCTTTCTTCTTTTTCATCTCTTACCACCGTTTCTTATCCCTACATCATTTTTGTTAGTTCTTCTCTTTTTCCTTCTTCCCTATCTTTAATTATTCACATCCCCCATCCCTCTTTCTCCACATTTCCATCCCTGACTATTCCCTCTCCATAACCCCTGTCCCCCCCTTTCTCTCGCCCTTCTCACACCCTATCCTTCCCTATCCCTTTCCTACATCCCCATCCCTCCCTACCCTCTCCTAAAACAACCATCCCGCCTCACCCGTCCCCCTGCACCACATCTCTCTCCCAAACACTCTCACATCCTCATTGCCCCTCCCTCACACACGCACCTCATCTCCTCTTCACTGTTAATTTAGTCTCTATACTTGCTTCCATTTTCCATCATTTCATTCGTATTTGATTCCCTCATTTTATTCCATTATATTTTTCCCACAGTTTCACTTTTCTCTACTTCATCTCTTCCAACTTCCCTTCACCAATACCGTTTTTACTTTTGATTAATTTTTTTAACCCTTTTCCTTGGTTCCAGCTCTTTTTCTCCGTCTTCCGTTCATCGTTATCTGCCTTCAGTGTGTGTCCCAAGCTACGACATTGCAGAAACAATAAAAAAAATGACGACGACGACGACGGCGACGACAACATGATGGATGATGATAAGTGGATTGTGTGCAAGGGTACGAAACTGTTGCATATAGTATTCCCTGATGATCACTCCGGGAAATGAGTGTCTCTGTATAGGATAGGACAGTGAATGAGCATTTCCTAGTAACACCTGCCTTGTCATTTCTATCATACAAGTACGGGGAGGTCTGTATATAGCACCTCTGGCCTGGAATATTTATTGTGTTGGAGGAACGGCTGAAGTTTCTGCTGTGGGAAGCGCGTACAGATATTTTGGGTGCTTCTTGAAATTTCTAGTCAACCTAGCATTGAATCTGGGCAGAGAGACGCAAATACATAAAGGATAGTGGGAAATTGAAGCAAATGCAGGGTAGATACTAGGAACATTGGTTGTGCTGTCTCTTAATACAGGGGAAATAGGATGAGTAATATATGGAACACCCTGAATAACTGGACAAGTATTGTGGGCAAGGTTGGTGGATAGGACACTGGGCTGTTAAATAGGTCATGGGTTTTTGTTCCGGTTAATGAATGGAAGAATTTGAAAATTCTTAATGTCGTAAATACCGCCTTCATTGCTTCCTTCTTGCTTCCTCCATACCGTCCCCATCTCTCTCTCTCTCTCTCTCTCTCTCTCTCTCTCTCATCCCAACACCGCACCCCTTTTAACACCACTCATTTGTTTCCGTATCCCCAACTGGTTATTTGCACCAGGTAAAAGATACTGGTAACCGGACTTTGAAAACAGCGGGACAATGGCCAGATTTTATCCAATACCAGGGGTTATTAATGAATAATGGATTACTTGATGGGATAATTACGAGTTTCTAATGTTCTGAAGGACCAAGGGTTATGTTCTAAGTTGCTTTGAAAATTTCGTTACGCCACTCTCTCAGCGAATTATTATGTACATCAAACCTCCATAATCCCCTAGCATGTTTCCGATGTAAATTACATTTGTATATTTGTACACACACACACACACACACACACACACACACACACCACACACACACACACACACACACACACACACACACACACACACACACACACACACACACACACACACACACACACACACACACACATATATATATATATATATATATATATATATATATATATATATATATATATATATATATATATATATATATATATATAAATATTTATATATATATATATATATAGATTTATATATATTGTTACATAGCCTATGATTTCATCATCCTTTGTATAATTCTAACGTACAGTATGCTGTATGTTTGATCACGATTCGCCTCGTGGCTTCCATAGTGCGTGTTCTACCTCACTTCCCCCCTCCTCCCTTATAGTAGAGTAAGTCGTTCTTTCTGTTGTTCAGAGCAGGTGTGTCAACTCTTTGTCCCCTATGGCTTCATTTGCGCGTCCTTCTTACAAGTTGTATCATGCTCTGCCGGCCCCTATATAATGAGCTCAGTCTCTGCATTAATTGCCACTCAGATCTACTCCTCATTTTGTTCACATCTCTGTCCTCCCCTGTACAGTTGTTATTATTTTTGTGAGTGCTCAGGAAGTCTCCAACCATCTAGCTGCTGTGTAATTTGAGTATAACTGTTATTACATTTTTTCTTGTACTGTACAGCATAAGGTGTTAATTCGTAGGCCTAGTGAGGTTTTTGTGATTCATGTGTTTTAGGTATCAGCCATTAATAATAATATTTTGTATCTGTAATAATATATCTTGCATTCACTGAGCATTATCCGGTTTTCTCATTTTATCAGGGCTGACTTAGATAAATTTACTCTTGCTAATTTCGTGTCAATAGAGGCTATTGCAGTTAACCATATATTTAACCTGTTTTTGCCATTACATTATCCTTATGAGTCCTGAATGTTTAGTTGTTAGTTTGAGCATTAAACTTTAACTTGTAATTTTACCTAACTCTTTTGTTTTGAACCTGGAACTTTGCGGGACAGTTTTCTCTGTTCCGTAATATAAATTTGGCGACCTCTTATCAGGATAATCAAGATATTATCATAAGGATATTGCTTGATATTTTGTGACTGTGATTTATTCATGATGTCTACTATTACTACCCTTGATGAAGCCAAAGATTTTTTGTCAAATGTGATAACAGTGTGTGATGTAGAAAACAGAACAAAGAATAAACTTAAGCTTGTTGCTCAACAATTGGGAATTGCTGTTCGCTCTCATCATTCTAAAGATCAAATTGTTGACATGATTAATGAAAGCATGTTTAATGTAACTCCTCCAAATGAGCAAATGCAGATTGAATTAGCTAAGTTACAGCTAGCCCTGCAGGAGGCTCGTGCTAAGGAGGCTGACTTTCAGGCTCGTGCTAAGGAGGCTGAGGCTAAGGAGGCTGAGTGTCAGGCTCGTATTCAGGAGGCACAGGCACAGGCTCAGGCACAAATTGAACTAGCTAGGATTCAGGCAGACCATGAGTATCGCATGAAACAAGGTGGAACTGAATCATCTAGCTCTGATGATTTTGATGTGGCTAAAAATGTTAAACTTGTCCCTCCTTTTAATGAATCTGATTTAACAAAGTATTTTCAGTTGTTTGAGAGGGTAACTACAGGTTTTAATTGGCCCAAAAAGTATTGGCCAGTACTCCTACAGAGTGTTCTCACCGGTAAAGCTCAAGTAACTTATGCATCTTTGCCTCAGGATCAATCTGATAATTATGATGTAGTTAATAGCTTGATTCTTAAGGCCTATGAGCTTCTTCCTGAAGCCTATAGAGTAAAATTTAGGACAACTTATAAGCAAGATAAGCAATCCCATGTTGAGTATGCAAAAATCAAAGAAGATCTGTTAGAGCAGCGGTTAAATTCTAAGAATGTGGATTCTGATTTTGGTAAATTTAAGCAGATGATTTTGCTGGAGGACTTCAAAAGGTGAATTAATAAAGATGTAAGCCTATATCTTGATGAGAGAAGAATAGATAATTTGTCTGATGCTGCAGTTTTAGCTGATGAATATGTTCTCACTCACAAGAGATATTCTAAAGAAAAGAGGAAAGCTGAGAGTAAGTACGTTGCCTCCACTCAGAGTACAGGTACTAGGAAAGAGAATAAAGATGATGTTTCTCAGGAAGTAAATACCAGCTTCACCTCTACGTTTCAGAAAAGTAAATGTACTTATTGTAGTAAGCTTGGCCATACTACGGAGAAATGTTTCAGGAGACAGCGTGATGTGAACAAAAAGGAGTCTTTAAATATTCAGTCAATTGGTCTAGTGTCCATCCTTGAGAGTTTCCAGAATTCTTTAACTGAGTTAACTGAACCTGCTTTGAGGGGTAAATTAAATTCTCATGATGGAGCTCCTCTTTTGAGCAGTAACGTGGGTGACACTCTCAAGAGTTCATGTGCTAATTTCCTGTCTGATGGTTTTGTCAGTCCTCTGGACAGTAATGACAGGAAATCAGTTAAAATATATCGTGATACAGGTGCTTGCCAATCCCTTATGCTGACCAGTGTTCTAGGCTCTAATGTTAATTCCTCTGATGAAACTGTAATCTTACAAGGTGTAGAGAATAATTACTTCTTTGTCCCTCTGTGCAGATTGAATTTCGAGTCTGGTTTTGTTAATGGTTCCGTTATGGTTGGGTTGGTTGAGACACTCCCAATGTCAGGTGTAACTTTCTTACTTGGAAATGATATTGTGGAAGTCAAGTGTGTCCAGCTCCTTAGTTGTCTAGTGAGCCAGTGGCTACGACCCAGGATTGTGATGTCCCTGATGTGTTCTCTGCATGTGCTGTCACTAGGGCTAAGTCTAAAGTTACTAGTGACTTAGAGGATAATGGTGATGATGATGTTATCCTAGCCGACACTTTTCTTGCTAATTTGGACCACTCACCAGATGAGGCAGTACCCCGTAGTGTTGATAATTTGTCTCGTCAAGAGTTGTTTGAGTTGCAGGTTGCTGACCCTGAGTTGAAAGGTCTAGCTAACTCTGCTTGCAGTGAGGAAGAGTCAGCTGGTGCTTCTACTTGTTATTATATAAAGTCAGGAGTACTTATGAGGAAGTGGAGACCCCCAACAGCATCAGCCGACTGTGAATGGGAGGTTGTACATCAAGTTGTCATCCCTCGTGTTTGGAGGCAGGATATCATTAGAGTGGCTCATGATTCCAGTTTGGCAGGACACCTTGGAGTGAGGAAGACTGTGGCAAGCATTTTGAAACACTTCTACTGGCCAGGTATCTTCAGGGATGTTTCCTGGTATTGTAAGCCTTGTCGCACCTATGAAGTTGTGGGGAAGTGTAACCAGACCGAAAAGGTTGCACCTCTAGGTCCCATTCCTCCTTTTGAGGCACCGTTCACCCGTGTGTTGGTGGATATTGTGGGCCCTCTTCCTAAGACTTCTTCAGGATTTTGTTTGGGTTGACCCTGATTGATATGGCTACTCGTTATCCTGAAGCCATTCCACTTAGAAATATCTCAGCAAAGAACGTGGTTAAGGAAATGCTGGGGTTCTTCACCAAGTTTGATCTGCCCAAGGAGGTACAGTCAGACCGGGGAAGTAATTTCATGTCAAATGTTTTCAAGCAGTCTCTGAAAGAGTTGGGCATCACCCAGATCACGTCTTCAGCTTACCATCCCCAGACCCAAGGAGTGTTGGAGAGATATCATCAAACACTCAAATCGATGCTCAAGAAATACTGTTTGGAACATCAGAAAGACTGGGATAAAGGTCTTCCATTCGTTGTATTTGCCGCAAGAGAATCTCCAAATGAATCACTGGGCTTCTCACCCTTTGAACTACTGTTTGGCCATGAAGTAAGGGACCCCTTAAGCTACTCAAGGAATGCTGGCTGTCGGAGGAAGATGACGTCAACCTGCTGGAGTATGTGATGAAGTTCAAAGAACGGCTGTCCACTGCTTGACAGCTGGCGAGAGAGAATTTAGGAGATGCTCAGGAGAAGATGAAGACTTGGTATGATAAGAAGTCCAGGTTATGCCACTTTCAGCCAGATCAGGTTTTGATTCTGCTACCAGTGCATGGGCAACCTCTTCAAGCCAAGTTTAGTGGTCCTTATTTCGTGGAGAAGAAACTCAGTGATGTCAACTATGTCATCGCCACACCAGATCGTAGAAAGAACAAGCAACTTTGTCACATCAACATGCTAAAGTTATATCACAGGCGGGACGAAAATAACCCAGTCTGCACCGTAGCTGTTTCACCCGAGTCTGCAAGTGAAGTTCTCCCATGCAGCATGAGCCTGAGTGATAGTTTGGAGAAGAATCCTGATATCATGAATGATCTCCAGACTAAGCTTTCTCATCTAGCTCCCGAGGAAAGGCAGGAGTTTTCGGCATTACTGCAGGAGTACCCGCAAGTGTTCCGTGCCACTCCAGGAAGAACCACTGTGTTGATGCATGATGTCGATGTTGGAGACGCAAAGTCAATTAAACTGCCTCCATACCGTGTGAACCCAGTGAAAGTTCCTCTCATCCAGATCAGTGAAAGTTCCTCTCATCCAGAAGGAGCTTGGCTACCTGTTGGACCACAAGATGATTGAGCCCTGTCAGAGCAAGTGGAGTTCTGTCACTCTAGTCCCTAAGCCAGGTGGGTCACAGAGGCTTTGCATCGACTACAGACGTGTTAATCAGATAACCAAAACAGACATTTACCCTCTCCCTCGCGTGGAAGATTGCATAGACAAGATCGGAAAGGCTAGGTAGATAAGTAAGTTTGATTTGTTAAAGGGATTCTGGCAAGTACCTATGACTGAACGTGCTAGGGAGATCTCATGTTTTGAAACACTAGGAAAGACTTTTGCATATTCTGTAATGCCATATGGTATGAAGAATGCACCAGCCACTTTTCAGAAGCTCATGAATGTTGTAACAGAGGGTTTGGCAGGGTGAGTTGTTTATATTGATGATGTATTAATCTTCAGTGACAACTGGAAAGATCACCTATGCCATGTCAGTAAATTTCTTGAGCGTTTGGTCCAGGCTAATCTTGTAGCCAATTTATCAAAGTGTGAGTTTGGTGAAGCTAAAGTTCAGTACCTTGGGTATGTAATTGGTGATGGACACGTTGTACCACCAGGAGCTAAGGTTCAGGTTGTAAGTGATCTTCCCAGACCTAAAAGTAGAAAAGAGCTTCAAAGATTTTTGGGAATGGTAGGTTATTACAGGAGATTTGTTCTTAACTTTTCAATTCTTGTATCACCAATTACAGACCTACTGAAAAAGGAAGTTAAATTTGTCTGGACCGATAACTGTGAATCCTCTTTCAGTAAACTTAAAGCTATCCTATTAAGTCAGCCAGTGCTCGCTACTCCAAATTTTGCTAAGCCTTTTAAGATGGCTGTTGACACAAGTGATACAGGAGCTGGGGCTGTTTTGCTGCAAGAGGATGATCAGGGTATTGAACACCCTGTATCTTATTACAGTAAGAAGTTCACTCCACCTCAAAAGAACTACTCAACTATTGAGAAAGAGCTTTTGGCCTTGATTTTGGGTTTACAGCATTTTTCATTTTATTTGTGTTCTGGTTTTGACCCCATAGTCATTTATACCGATCATAACCCACTGAAATTCCTTAGTAAGTTTAAAGATAAAAATCAGAGATTGACAAGATGGAGTCTACTTCTTCAGGATTATTTATTAGACATACAACATGTCAAGGGGAAAGAAAATGTTATTGCTGATTGCTTATCTAGACTTTAGACAGATTGTTTTAGAGTAATAAGAAATTTCCTTTGTAAATTTCTTTTTCTTTGTGGGGAGGTGTTACATAGCCTATGATTTCATCATCCTTTGTATAATTCTAACATACAGTATGCTGCATGTTTGATCACGATTCGCCTCGTGGCTTCCATAGTGCGTGTTCTACCTCACTCCCCCCCTCCTCCCTTATAGTGGAGTAAGTCGTTCTTTCTGTTGTTCAGAGCAGGAGTGTCAACTCTTTGTCCCCTATGGCTTCATTTCCGCGTCCTTCTTACAAGTTGTATCAAGCTCTGCCGGCCCCTATATAATGAGCTCAGTCTCTGCATTAATTGCCACTTAGATCTACTCCTCATTTTGTTCACATCTCTATGTCCTCCCCTGTACAGTTGTTATTATTTTTGTGAGTGCTCAGAAAGTCTCCAACCATCTAGCTGCTGTGTAATTTGAGTATAACTGTTATTACATTTTTTCTTGTACTGTATAGAATAAGGTGTTAATTCGTAGGCCTAGTGAGGTTTTTGTGATTCATGTGTTTTAGGTATCAGCCATTAATAATAATATTTTGTATCTGTAATAACATATCTTGCATTCGCTGAGCATTATCCGGTTTTCTCATTTTATCAGGGCTGACTTAGATAAATTTACTCTTGATAATTTCGTGTTAATAGAGGCTATTGCAGTTAACCATATATTTAACCTGTTTTTTGCCATTACATTAACCTTATGAATCCTGAATGTATAGTTGTTAGTTTGAGCATTAAACTTTAACTTGTAATTTTACCTAACTCTTTTGTTTTGAACCTGGAACTTTGCGGGACAGTTTTCTCTGTTCCGTAACAATATATATATATATGGAAACAAGAATGATCACCCAGAATGTCCAATACACGCACACACACAAATCCGTCTGAAGGTACAACAATAACTTTTCTCTCTGAACTTTAAATTCGCTGACTACTCTCAATATCGATTTCCTTCATCCTTGCAATGCCCTGAATCTTTCAAAAAGGTTTAAGCTAAATCGGATAATACTTGTTTAAGTTGTTCATGCCATGTGACTTTCACCTTATAATTACTGCTCTAAAAAACTACAGGTCAGTCCCAAGAATTGCCCTAAATCTTCCTAAAAAAAAAAAAAAATCAAGAAAATCTGGTCAAAAGTGTTTTACTTATATTGTTCACACACAGACACAGTGACGAAACTTAACACTTCTGTGTGGCATTAATGTTTGACTGACCGCTCTCTAAACTGACTCAATTCGCTCTTTCCTTAACCTTAACGATTCTACCAAGTTTGGTCTAAATCGGATAAAAACTTTTAAAGCCGACATTGCTAGGTCAACGCTTGACCTATCCTGTGACCTGTTCCATTGACCCATTGCTACAGTAAGTTTGCTTGTTTTCAAACTCTCAACCTGTCCACCAAGTTTGTTTAAAAATGGATGGACACTTTTTCAGGTATTTTCTTCACACACACACACACACATACACATTGAATATGATATACTACTTGCTCGGGTTCGAATTAAATAAGAGAATACTAATATGTCATACATAAATTATTCGCTGTGGAAGAGATTGCACGAAGATTCCTATGCCATCTAGAATTTGGACCTTTAGTCAGAGGCAAAGTTATCCAGGAATGGGGCATTAACACTCTTAGGCTTCTATGACTCATTATCAGCTGAATAAACTCACTTGGAGTCTGCTGGAATAGATCACTGTACTGTAGTTGTCCCGACCACGAATGGATTAAAGAGAGGGAGGATTTCCTTCTCACAGTGTTACAACCGCATAACCTAGAAGGAAACTTAAGATCTGTGTATCTGTGTAACAAATACACTGTCGTCGCAATTTTCCTTCTTCCCTCCCAATTCTCTCTCTCTCTCTCTGTTTTTCTCCTGCCCCTTCTTCTCTCATTTTCTCGCTCCATTTTCTCTGGCCTTTAATTATCTCTGCCTCTTACTACCTCTTCCTCTCATCCCCTACCACAGTCTCCATTATCCCCCCTCTATTCCCCCCCCGTCTCTCTCTCTCTCTCTCTCTCTCTCTCTCTCTCTCTAAATTATTCATTCTACATAACGTATAGCATTACCTACTCATGTTATGTTCTCAACCCCTCTCATTTCTATCCCCTCCTCGCAGCTTTTCTCTTCTTGTCAAGTCTTTTATTCTCTCATCTTCTCTCCTCATCTCTCATTTTCTTTCTCTCCTCTCCTCTCCCTCTTCTCTCAACAGTTCCTTCCTCCGTCTCTCTCTCTCTCTCTCTCTCTCTCTCTCTCTCTTTTTCCCCTACTCGACGTAACCACACACAAACTGAGTTTTGGACCCAGTGTAAACATCATTCCATCCATACCATCCTGTATGTTGCACCCTTAGGTTTTAGCCACTCCCAAACACCATTGCCCTGCCTCTGCATATCACTCGATACGCATTTACGACACAGACTGAAAAAATATTCACTAATAGTAGGTAGGTGCGGACACCCATCATCCTTTCACATAGTACAATGCTATCTACAAGTAATTTCACATTAATTGCCAGGTAAATGGTTTCCCATACCTCATCAGCTGGGGTGAAGCCTTATTGCCCTGTATTCCCTGCGGTCCAATACAAAATGGAGGAGCTTGGCTGGGTTAGCGTTTCGCCACCCTCAGTTTTCACTCACTGGCAAAACTCAGAGAACCTAGGAGGGTTTAGGACCCGCCTAGAGTCCTGGAAGAGTGGGAGGTTAGTATGGCTGTATTGAATGGTAGAGATGTGAATGAGGAGTTTAAAATGGAGGGAGTAGTCAGTGTGTTCAAATCTTAGTTAGGCCACTATGCCATAGTGTGAAGTAAAGATGGAAAGGTGTAAAGTGCGGCAACGGCACTGTGTGAAATATGTGAGGTTGGATATCAATGCATGTGGGATACGAACGGAAGGAACTGTGTCGTCGATGAACGATGAATGGCAGAGAGGAATGAAAGAGTATAACTGTGTCACTTCAATATATATATATATATATATGATAATTTTCAATATGAAAATTTAAAAGTAGCAGTGATTGCAGCGTATGCGCCCTGTGAAAATAGGGCAAGGAAGGAAAGGACAGGTCCTGGGATCAGTTGGATGGAGAAATAAGAAAGATGCTCCTGAGGTATAAAGTGATCATGATGGGTAACATGGACAGGAGAGCTAACGTTAGTCATGTGAATGATATAATAAGTCATTCTGGAATACTGGAGAGAATGATAATGGAACGCGACTGAAGAGCTTGGTTTACAAAATAGTTTTATGGACTTGTAACTTATGTTTTAAGCACAAAGATGCAACAACTACAGTTGGTACACGAACAGAGGCCGTGTTGAAAGGATCCTGAATGATTACGTTCTAGCAGGGACAGAGATGCTTGGGAGTGTTGATGTTGCAAGTGCTGTGAAAGTTTGATATGGAGGGTCATATTATGATTGTATGATTATTGGTGTTCAAGGCTAAGCTGAGAGGAACGAGGAGGATAAACAGAGAGACAGTCACATTCAGAGAAAAGACATGAATGTAGAGAAGATGAGAAACAAAGCAGTGGTAGATGAATAACATGTGAAGCCAGTGGAGGATTTAATCAATGAATAAGGAGCAAAGAGGTATGGACAACTTGTGGAAATCATATAAGGAATGTTATTAGGAATGCCAAAACGGTGTGTGGTGTTGCGAAGCTAGAAACTAAGATGAAAAGTATACACCTTGGTGGGACGAAGAGATTGAAAGAGTAAATGGAGAAAAAGAGGAAAAGGTGACTAGAGTGGATGCAAGAAAAGGGCTCAAATGGAAGAAGAACGGGAGACATTATTAGAGAGAATCATGCAAAGCTACTAGTGTAGAGAAAAGATAGAAATGAAGATCTTGGGAAAATTAAAGCAAGTTGCACAAAAATTTAGGAGCTATTTTGGAAAAGGTGCAAAACTGTTTAAAGGAGGGTGGAGAGAACAGTGAAAGTGTGAAGGAAGTGTAAGATTATTAGCAAATGAAAATAAAGGAAAGATCAGATGGACAGAATATTTTGAAATGCTAAAGAATGGGAATGAAGAAAGGAGAACGGTAGTAAACGTGATTGGTATAGGTGGTGTACTCGAACACTGAAGGAATGTGCTGCCAGGAATTTTTGACATTGGCGAAAGTAAAGAATGTCGTAATGTGGCTAAAGAATTGGAAGGCAGCAAATGGTGATGAGTATTATGCAGAGTTATATAATTAAATGTAATGCAGAAAACGGAATGAAGTTTTTGTTAGAGATACGTAAGAAAACTTAGGTGATGGGAGAACTTTTGATCTCGTTTGCTACATGTTATAATACACCAGTTTGCTAAAATTCTGCTTCTGCTTGGCGACTTTCTAGGCACATAGTAAAATACTCTATGTTTAGGAGGTTTTAAATTCCAAATTATACATTACAGGAACCATCTCTCTCTCTCTCTCTCTCTCTCTCTCTCTCTCTCTCTCTCTCATATATATATATATATATATATATATATATATATATATATATATATATATATATATATAGGGACGGAGGGAAACTGGGGCCATTGAGTCAACCGATACTTGGTATGGATATGCATCGGCCCAAGGAGACATAAAATAGATGGCGTGGTTTTATGAGACACAAGTTAATATTGTATGTTTGTGGAGGAGATGACATGGCTGCACGATACTCACGTGAGAGGTCCGACATGTGAGGAGACGTGATATGAGGTAAGATGAAGGGACAGGAGAGGTGGGGAGAAGTGAAAGTAGGGAGGGGAGGGTGGGGAAAGGAAAAATGATAGAGAAAGGGAAGGGAAGGGGGGAGAAAGGTGATGAGAAGGGTAAAACAAGAAGAAAGAAACACAGGAAAGGCGAGAGGGAATGTAAGAAAAAAAAAAAAAAGAGGTCGAGGGTTGGGAGTGAAGAGGGAAGAGAAAAGGTGAGGGGGAGTTAATGAATGCAGAGGAAAAGAAAGACTATATTAAAGAAGTGGAAATGAGGTATAGGGGAGGTAAGGTGTTGGGAGGAATCTGAGGAGAGAAGGGCAATGGTGATGTGGTCTAAGATGCCGACGTGAGGAGACGGACAGTGTAAGACAGAAGGTGGTGGTCTATGAAGGCGAGGAACAGAGGAGTAAAAAGATAAAAAAAGAACAACAGATGTAGGTCTTTATAATGAAGTTGTTAATAAATACAATATCAGCGTCTTACTATCACAGTGTCCTGACTTGATCAACTGAAAGAACTAGGGTCAGATTATTAGTTTCATATGAGGCGTCGTCGCACCCCATCCTTTCCAATTAGTTTTGTATATTACATGAAAATTATTCTTTTGTTTATTGTTTATATCGCTGCAATATTGAAATGCTTTGAATCATTATCCTACAAGAGGATACGGAGGTGTAATTTGCAGAATAAACCTCTTTCCAATATGTGTTACGAAATCTCAAATACAGGTAGTCACTTATATGGTCCTGATACCCACATTCGGAGAGGTTCTTTATTGGGGAGATACGACAGCTTCGGCACGACTCGGACGTGAAGAGTATCCCTGTGGGGCCGAAGCTGTTTTATCTTATAACTGAACAACTTTTCCAAATGAGGGTACAATCATACCGCTGCAATATCTATACTATGAATCTAAGACAAGGATAGAACAACACCAAAGCTTCCCTCCAAACAATTCCTAAACGAATCTGGCAGATAATGGCAGGAAAGGTTATTATCTATCTATCTATCTATATACCTAGGCTGCTTCCCCCAAGGAAAGGGAGGTAGTCGAGACAGGAAGACACACTCCCCATTTACTCATCCATTCAAACACATTCTTTCGCATCTTAGCCCCAAAGGAGAGAACGGACAGATCCTCACCGCATCACACAGCACAAGGGTCAACTGCGCAGTGCAATCAGTGACATCCGCAGCAGGTCCCTACAGCAGAGCTGGTTTACCCCTGCCACATCATAATAGATCCATCCCCTTACCCGCACCTGACCTGACCAGCTGATCAGACCAAATGCGGGAGAATATCCCCTCAGGGCTGCGTCATCATTTATTCATTCACAGTTTCTCTCCATTTATTTCTGTCACGCACAGCCACTCTTCCTAGTTCAACAGACATCCATCTCGCATCCAGCTCTCTCTTCACACTGTCCATCCATCCTATTCGTGGTCTCCCTCTCACCCTCCTCTCACATCAGATCTAGTTATCTTTTTCACCAATCGCTCATTATCCAATCTCTCCAAATGCCCAAACCATCGCAACACCCTTTGCTCAAATCTAACAGCCATCTCCCGAACAACTCCAGTTCTCCTTCGCACTTCATCATTTCACACTCGATCCATACGCGTCACTCCACACATACTCCTCAGACACCTCATCTCCATTACATTCAAACGTTTCCTCTCTGCTACATCCATATTCCATATTTCAGCCCCATATAATCCAGTCGGTACCACAACACCCTCATACAGCATTCTCTTTACATCCATTCTAAGCGAACGACATCTTAACACTTTTTTCATTCCTCCCAGCACCTTACCTACTTCATTTATGCTAAACTTCACTTCCGCATCTATTCTTCCACCCACAGCAACATGTGACCCTAAATATTTAAAACTCTCTACCTCCTCAAGCAACTCACCATTCAAAGCTATATTCATCCCCCTACCATCTACCAACCTCGTACACTTCATCACTTTACTCTTATTCTCATTTACTTTCAATTTCCTCCTTTCACACACCCTTCCAAACTCCTCTACCAACTGTCTCAATCTTTCCTCTGAATTAGCCACCAGTGCAGTATCATCTGCAAACGGCAGCTGTTTCAGATTCCACTCTCCACCATCAACAATTACCAGACTCAGACCTCCACCTAACACTCTTGCATTCACCTCCCTTACAACACCATCCATGTAAATATTAAACAACCAAGGCGACATCACACATCCCTGTCGTAGCCCCACTCTCACGGGAAACCAGTCATTCACAGCATTTCCCACTCTTACACACGCTCTACTATTTACATAAAAACTTTTCACCCCTTTTAGTAACCTACCATCAAGTCCATACAATCTTAAAACAGTCCACATAGCCTTCCTATCAATTCTATCATATGCTTTGTCTAAATCCATGAATGCCCAAAACACATCCTTGCCTTTCACTAAATACTTTTCACACACAGCAAACACCTGATCCACGCATCACCTCCCTCTCCTGAAGCCACACTGCTCATCATCAATCACTCCCTAAGTACCCTCTCTAACTCTCATAATTAACACTCTACCATACACCTTACCTACAACACTCAACAGACTTATACCCCTAAAGCTAGTACATTCATACATATCACCCTTGCCTTTATACAATGGGACCGCACAAGCACTTGCCCAGTCAATTGGCACCATACCTTTCACAAAGCACACATTCAACAATCTTACTAACCAGACAACAATAGTCACCCCACCACCCTTCAGGCATTCCACAGCACACCCATCCATACCTCCAGCTTTCCCTGTTTTCATCTCCTTTACTGCCTTCTCCATTTCCTCCTTCGTGATCAAAGAATCATTCAAGTCTCCCAGTACATTTATTCGTTGCACCCTTCCATCTGCCACAATCTCAGCCACCCTTTCCTCCTCTACATTTAACAATCTTTCAAAATACTCTGCCCATCTCTTCCTTACTCCATCCATCTCAATTAACATCCTTCCATCCTCTTCTTTTACTCGTTCTTCCTTCCCAAACTCTCCCTTTTGCACACTTTTCACCTCCTTCCAGAACATTTTCTTATTCTGTTGAAAATTCTCAGTCAGTCGCCTACCCCACCTTTCATCTGCTGCCACTTTAGCATCACGCACAGCCCTTCTCGCCCTATTCCTCTTTTCCTTATGCCTCTCATATGACACCTCATCCTTCCTCTGCAGCCACACTTCATATGCACGTCTCTTCTCAGCCATAGCCATACTTACTTCCTCGCACCACCATTCACTTCCTTTTCTTACACCACCACCCACACGTCTCACACCACACACCTCTTCTGCATGCCCCACCACAGCACTCTTAAACAACTTCATTCCTCCTCCACACGACCGGTTTCCTGATCTTTCACTGCGTTCCACTCATCTTTCAATTTCTCCTGATACTCTATCATTTTCTCTCTTTTATCCAACTCACTCATTTTCAAAACCTCCCTGCCATACCAAACCCTCCTAGCTCTCACCCATTTCTTACCTACTCTTAATTTTCCCTCCACCAGGTAGTGGTCAGACATACCTTCACCCTCCCCTCTCAGAACTCTCATATCTAACAATCTTCCTATTACATTCCTAGACACAACCACATAGTCCATCAATGCTTTATCCACAACCATTCCACCCTCCTGTCTCACCCATGTATACTTATAAATGTCTTTCTTCTCGAACAGCGTATTTCCAATCACAATCTCTCGCTCAACACACATCCCTATCATTCGTTCCACGTTTTCATTTCTTCCAGGCACACCAAGCATCTCCCTTCAACTGCTACATTTCCCACTCTATCATTCAGATCTCCCATCATTACCACATTCACATTCGCTCCAAAACTCTGCAGTCACTCATCAACATCATTCCAGAAAGACTCCCTCTCTTCTTCATCCCTTTCACTACCAGGCTCATATGCACTCACAAACATCCATAAATCACGTTCAAATTTCTCTTTCAACTATATCAGTCTCGATGACACTTCCTTCCATTCAGTCACACGCTGCTGTACTTTCGGAGTCACTAACAAGGCCACACCTTCTCTTGCCTTTCATCTATCAACTCCTGACAATCTTCCATTCAAACTTCCAAATATAGACTCACCCTTCCCTTTCATCTTCGTTTCACTCAAAGCTAACACATCCAACTTTCTTCTCACAAACGTTCTCCCAATCTCCTCCCTTTTAGCCTCAATCGTTCAACATCCACGCACATTCATAGACCCAATCTTCAGTGTACGGGGATAACTCAATCCCCCATCCCCATAAATTGTAAAGGAAAATGCATAAGACAGACTGTAAAGAAAACATAATCATTGTACATTATACCAGTTCATCAGTTCTGAATTGGACAGGCCTAGCATATATTGAATATATACTGTAGGTATTAGTGCACAAATTGTAACATATAACATATAAAGGTGTGCGCGCTGGTGCCTCAGGGAACAGGCTGTTAAGCTTATGTCCAAAATCGAGAACATAAAATGTCTTACGCAGTAAGGGAAAACAACGTCGCTAACTTTCGCACAACGGTACTGCAGTACAGCTAATGATAATGTGAAATTTAGAAAAACAACATATATATTTTCCCCAAGACATACCTTCTTTTTTTTTTTTTCTTTTACACGAGGAACATAAACACAACGATAAAAAGACGCTTCATTCAGACAAACGACAACCAAAATACTTCGAGAGAGGCAAAGAAAACATAAGTGATCGAGTAATGAAGGTATAATGAAGGAGTAATGAGTGAGGGTGGGGGTGATGTATCAGGATAATGCTGCAATAATGACTAACTGCAGTGTGTGAGTCAGACACTCAGACAAGACCTGTAGCACGGAATATAATAGTGGATGGTTGCCCTTCAGTCTCTTTTCTGGGTTAGGTTTCGTTTGGCTGAAGGTGCGGGAATTTCATATTTATATTTAGTATCCTCTTGCAACTATAAGCTGTCTACTCGTACTAACAAAGATCCTTAACCCCTTTCTGCTCAGATGATGGTTTGATGTACCGAGACATGTGGATTGATGTGACTAATAACCGAGATTTATGACTTCCATATAACCATGAGACAGTAATAAGCTGTTAGACTGGTCCAGTTCCACCAGACGAAAACAAGCCTACACTATCAATCCAGCAAAGCTGGGTGGTATCATTTTCGTAAATTGCCCAGTACCGTAAGGCTGTGTGTGTGTGTGTGTGTGTGTGTGTGTGTGTGTGTGTGTGTGTGTGTGTGTGTGTGTGTGTGTGTGTGCTATTTAACTCTTACTTTATCTGATGGATTTGAATGAAACTTCCCAGGTGAGCTCGTCGGGTTGCTGGAAAGGTCTTCTACAATGTACAGTATGTACAGTATTCCAATTATGATTATTAGGGGGGTTAGCCTCTCTGACCAAATCAGAGATTCTCAGAAATAATGAAAGGAAGGCAGATATGGCTTTCATGTCGCAGTATATGTTGTTCATTTATCTGTAAAACGACATTTGGGGAGCATGATCCCTCCAGTGATTCTTGGTGGGTCAACTCTCTCCCAGAAATGAAAACGAACAGAAATAAGGGAAGGTGAGCAGATGGATTTCAGTGAAACATCCCAGGTACGTTCTTCTTGCTACTAGATAATGTTCTCCACAACAAAAATATTTCCACCATTATTTTGAGGGGCCTCAGTCCCTCTCCAAAACTTATAATGAATACAAAATAGGGGAATGAGAGCAGATATAGTTTTGATTTCCTAGTATAAGTTGTACAATGGACTCTGATCCTCAATACGATGCCTGGGCGGCATGAATCCCTCAATGGTTCTTGGAAAGATCAGCTCCTCTCCAAAAAATAAGATAAAATAAAGTTCAAGAACTGAAGAAAGTGAGCACAGTGATTTCAACGAAATCATTATATATATAGCAGTATTAGGTATGCAGTTTTCATGTTTTCTCTAAATGCACAAATAGACACTGCACATTGATATTTTAGGATCATGACTTTCCCGCCCCCCCGCGCATGATACTAGGATGAACCAGCTCCCCTGCCAAGCAAAAAAAAAAAAAAAAAAAATGATCAGAAATAGGAGGAAGATTTGAATAAAGCTTCCCAGGTGGAAGACCAGGTCTGGGTATTTCGAAGGTCTTCCATTGTATACAGTTTTCCAAACATCATTTTTATGGAGCTCAGCCCAGTCAGAAAAAGAAACAAGTGGTGCCAGAGACAACAAAATTCACCCGACAAAATTTATTTTATTGCTGTTAAATACTGAGTCGGGACTTCTAATAGGTTGATAATGGTAAATATCTACCTGCAACGACTTTTGAGTTATGGACCTCTGAATATCCGTGACCTTGAGTTTGTCCTTTCAATGTCACTCAAGGTCAAAAGTCTTGGTGCCAAATGAAAGCCAGTATTGGAATTCCTGTACGTTTATAACAGGAATTATCTCTACCTTCAGCCGGTTTTAAGTTACAGCTCTCCGAAAATCCATGACCTTGATTTTGACCCTTCAGCTTCAATCGATTACCTCCAAAATTTAATCACTTTTTCTTGTGACCAGTGCCCACATATCCTGAAAGTTGAACGTAATTTCATTCCCCTGTTTATCTGTAATATAGCTAACAAACAAGTGGTGCCAGGCACAACGAACCTCGTCTGACAGCATTTATTATATTGCTGTTAAATACTGAATCGGTACTGCCATTAAGTCAGTAAACAATTTAAGTCTAAGCTAATGGAGCAAATGAAATGGAACTTGTTAGCTGTCAATAGGCCTACTAATTATTTCCAATGTTGATAAAAGCAAAGATCTCCCTACCTTCAGCATTTGCTAACCATATGAGAATCCTTGGCCTTGCGTTTCACCTTTCGTACTGGAAGACATTTAGATATAACCAGCAAGCGCTCAGAGAGCGCATACCTTTGCCAATGCCATTACCATTATGAAGGATCCAGATCCGTGGACATAGGATCCGAACCAGGACCCGGTTCTTTCTTGGTCCATGGCGCACCTTTCTACAATATTTCAATGAAATTCATTGAGAACCTTTGGAGATACTGTACTGTGCGGGATACTCCGGAGCCGAATCCGGATCCTGCCACAAATCTAATCACATACTCCATGGCGAATGGCCCACCGTTCCTCAAAATTTCATTACAATCTGTTAATAACTTTTTGAGTAATCCTGTCTACAGACAGACAGACAAACAAACAAACCATAGTGGAGTATAACATAACCTCCTTGGCGGAGATAATAAATGCGTTCAATTACATTATGCGTAGAATTATTGCCTACTTTTATTACCAAATACGTTGTTTATGCATATGTTTACATAAAGACTCAGAGAAAATTAAGATTGAGAAGGGCGTACGTCAGGGAGATACAATTTCACCAAAACTGTTTACAGCATGCCTAGAAGGTATTTTCAGAAAGCTAGACTGGGAAAACAAATGAATGATCATGGATGGAGAAAAGCTAAAGGATTTTAGATTTGCAGATGACATTGTCCTAATCTCAGAAACAGCAGAGACATGGCAAGAAATGTTAACTGACCTGAACAGAGAAAGTCTCAAAGTAGGGCTAAAGATGAACTGGAGTAAAACTAACGTTTAAACCACAAACACCAAAAAGCGTCATCAGAATAAGCTGAGAAATTCTTGATGAAGTCGAGGAGTACAGTTACTTTGGGACAGATACTAAAATTAACGAAAGATCATGATAGCGAAATAAAAAGACGCATTACAATTGGATGGAAAGCTTTCGGTAAACATAGAGACATTATGAAAAGTTGCTTGCCAATTTGTATGAAACGAAAAATATATAACGAATATAATATTCCAACTATGATGTATGGTTGTGAGACCTGGAAACTGACAAAATCGATGGAAAATAAATTAATTCGTTCTCAGAGAGCAATGGAAACGTCAGTGTTGGGAATATCTTTAAGAGACAGGAAAAGATAAACTTGGGTGAGAGAGAAGACTAAAGTCAAAGATATTATAGAAGTTATAAAAGAACAAATGGAGGTGGCAGGCCACGTAGCAAGAATAAGGGATAACCGATGGAGCATGAGGTTGACTGACTGGACACCAAGAGATTGTAAGCGTAGCAGAAAAAGGCCGGACAGAAGGTGGAGAGATGGGATAGAGAAAGTTGCAGGGAAAACGTGGCAAAGATTGGCTCAGTCAAGGAATTCGTGGAGAAGGTTGGGGGAGGCCTTGCTTCAGCAGTGGACTTGTAATAGCTGATGATGATGTGGTGATGATACACTATCTATCTATTTGAAGATATAATATACTTTATATATATATATATATATATATATATATATATATATATATATATATATATATATATATATATATATATATATATATATATATCCATCCGTCATCCAATCCTACACCGCCCCAAGAGGAGCGTAGGAGCCCGGGGCTAGGCAATTGGTCTCGATATTTAAGATAAGAGTGACCAGCCTCACTCATCCCTGAGTGGCATTACATGGGCAGTCAACCCCAACCATCCCTTGGATATAAACCTTCACTTGTTCAATCCGACTGGAGCACAATAATTACCCACTAAACCACCAGGTGCCAAAATTTGGTTATATGGTTACCACCCAGCTTAGTCAATGGTTTCCTGGTGTACAGGAAACCATTTGGCTTGTCACTCATTGTAGAGTCACGCACAGGCAGAAGGAAATGGAAAGAATGAAGGAAAGAAAGACAGAAGAGGATGGAAGGAGAGAAGGATGGAAGAGAGGAAAGGGCAGACACCCGAGAGCAGCAGTACATCGAGTGAGTGGATGGTGAGCGCCCCCCCCTACCACTTATATATATATATATATATATATATATATATATACCTCTGGGTGTATATATATATATATATACCTCTGGGTGTGTATATATAGATATATATATATATATATATATATATATATATATATTGTTACGGAACAGAGAAAGATAATGTACACTTTAAGTGAGAATACTAAAAATCACTACTGTCCCGTAAAGTTCCAGGTTCAAAACAAAAGAGTTAGGTAAAATTACAAGTTAAAGTTTAATGCTCAAACTAACAACTAAACATTCAGGACTCATAAGGATAATGTAATGGCAAAAACAGGTTAAATATATAGTTAACTGCAATAGCCTCTATTAACACGAAATTAGCATGAGTAAATTTATCTAAGTCAGCCCTGCTAAAATGAAAAAACACTGGGTAATGCTCAGTTAATGCAAGATAAATTATTACAGATACAAAATATTATTAATGATGGCTGACAAGAACCTTACATAAATTACAAAAACCCTACTAGGCCTAAGAATTAACCTTATACCTACACAGTACAAGAAAAATGCAACAACAGTTATATTCAAATTACACACAGCTGCTAGATGGTTGGAGACTTCCTGAGAAACTCTCAATAATAATAACTGTACAGGGGAGGACAGAGATGCGAGCAAAATGAGGAGTAGATCTAAGTGGCCATGATGCAGAGACTGAGCTCATTATATAGGGGCCGGCAGTGCTTGATACAACTTGTAAGAAGGACGCGCAAATGAAGCCATGGGGACAAAGAGCTGAAAATCCCGCTCTGAACAACAGAAAGGACGACTTACTCTACTATAACGGTAGAAGGGGGGAACTGAGGCAGAACACGCTCGTGATCAAACATGCAGCACACTGTGCGTTAAAATTACACAAAGGATGATGAAATCATAGGCTATGTAACAATTCCCCACAAAGAAAAAAGAAATTTACAAAGGAAATTTCTTATTACTCTAAAATAATCTGTCTAAAGTCTAGATAAGCAATCTGCAATAACATTTTTTTTCCCCTTGACATGTTGTATGTCTAATGAATACTCCTGAAGAAGTAGACTCCATCTTGTCAATCTCTGATTTTTATCTTTAAACTTACTAAGGATTTTCAGTGGGTTATGATCGGTATAAATGACTATGGGGTCAAAACCAGAACACAAATAAAATGAAAAATGCTGTAAACCCAAAATCAAGGCCAAAAGCTCTTTCTCAATAGTTGAGTAGTTCTTTTGAGGTGGAGTGAACTTCTTACTGTAATAAGATACAAGGTGTTCAATACCCTGATCATCCTCTTGCAGCAAAACAGCCCCAGCTCCTGTATCACTTGCATCAACAGCCATCTTAAAAGGCTTAGCAAAATTTGGAGTACCGAGCACTGGCTGGCTCAATAGGATAGCTTTAAGTTTGTTGAAAGAGGATTCACAGTTATCGGTCCAGGCAAATTTAACTCCCTTTTTCAGTAGGTCTGTAAGTGGTGATACAAGAATTGAAAAGTTAAGAACAAATCTCCTGTAATAACCTACCATTCCCAAAAATCTTTGTAGCTCTTTGCTACTTTTAGGTCTGGGAAGATCACTTATAACCTGAACCTTAGCTCCTGGTGGTGCAACATGTCCATCACCAATTACATACCCAAGGTACTGAACTTTAGCTTGACCAAACTCACACTTTGATAAATTAGCTACAAGATTAGCCTGAACTAAACGCTCAAGAAATTTACTGACATGGCATAGGTGATCTTTCCAGTTGTCACTGAAGATTAATACATCATCAATATAAACAACACATCCTGCCAAACCCTCTGTTACAACATTCATGAGCTTCTGAAATGTGGCTGGTGCATTCTTCATACCATATGGCATTACAGAACATGCAAAAGCCTTTCCTAGTCTTACAAAACATGAGATCTCCCTAGCACGTTCAGTCATAGGTACTTGCCAGTATCCCTTTAACAAATCAAACTTACTTATGTACCTAGCCTTTCCGATCTTGTTTATGCAATCTTCCACGCGAGGGAGAGGGTAAGTGTCTGTTTTGGTTATCTGATTAACACGTCTGTAGTCGATGCAAAGCCGCTGTGACCCACCTGGCTTAGGGACTAGAGTGACAGGAGAACTCCACTCGCTCTGACAGGGCTCAATCATCTTGTGGTCCAACAGGTAGCCAAGCTCCTTCTGGATGAGAGGAATGTTCACTGGGTTCACACGGTAAGGAGGCAGTTTAATTGGCTTTGCGTCTCCAACATCGACATCATGCATCAACACAATGGTTCTTCCTGGAGTGGCACGGAACACTTGTGGGTACTCCTGCAGTAATGCTGAAAACTCCTGCCTTTCCTCGGGAGGTAGATGAGAAAGCTTAGTCTGGAGATCATTCATGATATCAGGATTCTTCCCCAAACTATCTCTCAGGCTCATACTGCATGGGAGGGCTTCACTTGCAGACTCGGGTGGAACAGCTACAGTGCAGACTGGGTTATTTTCGTCCCACCTGTGATATAACTTTAGCATGTTGATGTGACATATTTGCTTGTTCTTCTTGCGATCTGGTGTGGCGATGACATAGTCGACATCACTGAGTTTCTTCTCCACGAAATTAGGACCACTAAACTTGGCTTGAAGAGGTTGCCCATGCACCGGTAGCAGAATCAAAACCTGATCTCCTGGCTGAAAGTGGCGTAACCTGGACTTCTTATCATACCAAGTCTTCATCTTCTGAGCAGCTCCTAAATTCTCTCTCGCCAGCTGTAAAGCAGTGGACAGCCGTTCTTTGAACTTCATCACATACTCCAGCAGGTTGACGTCATCTTCCTCCGACAGCCAGCATTCCTTGAGTAACTTAAGGGGTCCTCTTACTTCATGGCCAAACAGTAGTTCAAAAGGTGAGAAGCCCAGTGATTCATTTGGAGATTCTCTTGCGGCAAATACAACAAATGGAAGACCTTTATCCCAGTCTTTCTGATGTTCCAAATAGTATTTCTTGAGCATCGATTTGAGTGTTTGATGATATCTCTCCAACGCTCCTTGGGTCTGGGGATGGTAAGCTGAAGACATGATCTGGGTGATGCCCAACTCTTTCAGAGACTGCTTGAAAACATTTGACATGAAATTGCTTCCCTGGTCTGACTGTACCTCCTTGGGCAGACCAAACTTTGTGAAGAACCCTAGCATTTCCTTAACCACGTTCTTTGCTGAGATATTTCTAAGTGGAATGGTTTCAGGATAACGAGTAGCCATATCAATCAGGGTCAACACATAAGAAAATCCTGAAGAAGTCTTAGGAAGAGGGCCCACAATATCCATCAACACACGGGTGAACGGCGCCTCAAAAGGAGGAATGGGAACTAGAGGTGCCACCTTTTCGGTCTGATTACACTTCCCCACAACTTGACAGGTGTGACAAGACTTACAATACCAGGAAACATCTATGAAGATGCCTGGCCAGTAGAAGTGTTTCAAAATGCGTGCCACAGTCTTCCTCACTCCAAGGTGTCCTGCCAAACTGGAATCATGAGCCACTCGAATGATATCCTGCCTACAAACACGAGGGATGACAACTTGATGTACAACCTCCCATTCACAGTCGGCTGATGCTGTTGGAGGTCTCCACTTCCTCATAAGTACTCCTGACTTTACATAATAACAAGTAGAAGCACCGGCTGACTCTTCCTCACTGCAAGCAGAGTTAGCTAGACCTTTCAACTCAGGGTCAGCAACCTGCAACTCAACCAACTCTTGACGAGACAAATTATCAACACTACGGGGTACTGCCTCATCTGGTGAGTGGTCCAAATTAGCAAGAAAAGTGTCAGCTAGGATAACATCATCATCATCATTATCCTCTAAATCACCAGTAACTTTAGACTTAGCCCTAGTAACAGCACATGCAGGGAACACATCAGGGACACCACAATCCTGGGACGCAGCCACTGGCTCACCAGAGAACTGAGGAGCTGGACACACTTGACTTCCACCAATATCATTTCCAAGTAAGAAAGTTACACCTGACATTGGTAGTGTCTCAACCAACCCAACCATAACGGAACCATTAACAAAACCAGACTCTAAATTCACTCTGCACAGAGGGACAGAGAAGTAATTATTCCCTACACCTTGTAAGATTACAGTTTCATCAGAGGAATTAACATTAGAGCCTAGAACACTGGTCAGCATAAGGGATTGGCAAGCACCTGTATCACGATATATTTGAACTGATTTCCTGTCATTACTGTCCAGAGGACTGACAAAACCATCAGACAGGAAATTAGCACATGAACTCTTGAGAGTGTCACCCACGTTACTGCTCAAAAGAGGAGCTCCATCCTGAGAATTTAAGTTACCCCTCAAAGCAGGTTCAGTTAACTCAGTTAAAGAATTCTGGGAACTCTCAAGAGTGGACACTAGACCAATTGACTGAATATTTAAAGACTCCTTTTTGTTCACATCACGCTGTCTCCTGAAACATTTCTCCATAGTATGACCAAGCTTACTACAATAAGTACATTTACTTTTCTGAAATCTAGAGGTGGAGCTGGTATTTACTTCCTGAGAAACATCATCTTTATTCTCTTTCCTGTTACCTGTACTCTGAGTAGAGGCAACGTACTTACTCTCAGCTTTCCCTTTTTCTTTAGAATATCTCTTGTGAGTGAGAACATATTCATCAGCTAAAATTGCAGCATCAGACAAATTATCTATTCTTTTCTCATCAAGATATAGGCTTACATCTTTATAAATACACCTCTTGAAGTCCTCCAGCAAAATCATCTGCTTAAATTTGTCAAAATCAGAATCCACATTCTTAGAATTTAACCACTGTTCTAACAGATCTTCTTTGATTTTTGCATACTCAACATGGGATTGCTTATCTTGCTTATAAGTTGATCTAAATTTTACTCTATAGGCTTCAGGAACAAGCTCATAGGCCTTAAGAATCAAGCTCTTAACTACATCATAATTATGAGATTGATCCTGAGGCAAAGATGCATAAGTTACTTGAGCTTTACCGGTGAGAACAGTTTGAAGGAGTACTGGCCAATACTTTTTTGGCCAATTAAAACCTGTAGCTACCCTCTCAAACAACTGAAAATACTTTGTTAAATCAGATTCATTAAAAGGAGGGAGAAGTTTAACATTTTTAGCCACATCAAAATCATCAGAGCTAGATGATCCAGTTCCACCTTGTTTCATGCGATACTCATGGTCTGCCTGAATCCTAGCAATTTCAACTTGTGCCTCAGCCTCCTTAGCACGAGCCTGAAACTCTGCCTCCTTAGCCTGAGACTCAGCCTCCTTAGCACGTGCTTGAAATTCAGCCTCCTTAACACGAGACTCCGCCTCCTTAGCCTGAGCCTCCTGCAGGGCTAGCTGTAACTTAGCTAATTCAATCTGCGTTTGCTCATTTGGAGGAGTTACATTAAACAAGCTTTCATTAATCATGTCAACAATTTGATCTTTAGAATGATGAGAGCGAACAGCAATTCCCAATTGTTGAGCAACAAGCTTAAGTTCATTCTTTGTTCTGTTTTCTACATCACACACTGTTTGCACATTTGACAAAAAATCTTTGGCTTCATCAAGCGTAGTAATAGTAGACATTATGAATAAATCACTCACAAAATAACAAGCAATATCCTTATGATAATATCTTGAATATCCTGGCGAGGTTGCCAAATTTATGTTACGGAACAGAGAAAGATAATGTACACTTTAAGTGAGAATACTAAAAATCACTACTGTCCCGTAAAGTTCCAGGTTCAAAACAAAAGAGTTAGGTAAAATTACAAGTTAAAGTTTAATGCTCAAACTAACAACAAAACATTCAGGACTCATAAGGATAATGTAATGGCAAAAACAGGTTAAATATATAGTTAACTGCAATAGCCTCTATTAACACGAAATTAGCATGAGTAAATTTATCTAAGTCAGCCCTGTTAAAATGAAAAAACACTGGGTAATGCTCATAATGCAAGATAAATTATTACAGATACAAAATATTATTAATGATGGCTGACAAGAACCTTACATAAATTACAAAAACCCTACTAGGCCTAAGAATTAGCCTTATGCTACACAGTACAAGAAAAAATGCAACAACAGTTATACTCAAATTACACACAGCTGCTAGATGGTTGGAGACTTCCTGAGAAACTCTCAATAATAATAACTGTACAGGGGAGGACAGAGATGCGAGCAAAATGAGGAGTAGATCTAAGTGGCCATGATGCAGAGACTGAGCTCATTATATAGGGGCCGGCAGTGCTTGATACAACTTGTAAGAAGGACGTGCTAATGAAGCCATGGGGACAAAGAGCTGAAAATCCTGCTCTGAACAACAGAAAGGACGACTTACTCTACTATAACGGTAGAAGGGGGGAACTGAGGCAGAACACGCTCGTGATCAAACATGCAGCACACTGTGCGTTAAAATTACACAAAGGATGATGAAATCATAGGCTATGTAACAATATAATATATATATATATATATATATATATATATATATATATATATATATATATATATACATGCAATCTTACAATCAAATGAGGTGGTGCCTCGGATTGCCACCACCGGCAGGGTAGGGCTGGAGGCACGGGGTCCTCCCGGTCGCCATCAAGCGACTGTGCCGGCAGCGACTGTTGCTATTTCCGGGAATGCTCGTCGGCGAAGAGGTGACGGTGCGGCCTTATTCTTTACCAACATCCGCGGCCTTACCACAAATTTAAACTCAGTTCATTTTTTCCTTCAGTCCATATTCCCTTTGGCCCTTTTCCTCACAGAACCACAAATCTCATCCTCTACCGATATATCTCCATTTTGTTTTCCCGGTTACCATCTCCTTACAAACTTTCGAAACAAGGGCGGCACCTGTTGTTATATCAAATCCCAATATGCAGTTGATACTATTTTAAACTTCACTTCATCCAGTTTTGATTACTCATTATATAAATTAAATTGCCAAAACATTACCAAATATATCTGTGTAGTTTATCGTTCCCCCAATGCTTCTTTGGAACCCAGTGTATTTGATTCCATATCCACTCAGTTGAGTAACCTTGACCTTGCCCTTGGCAATGAAATTACCATTTTGGGTGATTTTAACATACACAATGTTGAATGGTTATTGCATTCTGCCCGGATTGATGACGCTGGTCTAGAATGCGAGCTGTTTGTGGAATCGTTTAATCTCACCCAGTTGGTAAAGCAACCAACCAGAATACCTGGTAATCCTGACCATAATGCCCATCTCTTGGATTTATTCTTGACAAATAATCCAGATCAATACAGGATAGAGGTACTGTCACCACTTGGATCCTCTGACCACAATCTCATCAAAGCCTCATTAGTTAACCCTCCTACACCGCCCCATTCCGAACCTGTCAGGGTGACCCGATGGCACTTTGACAGGGCAGACTGGAATGGATTTAGAAATTATCTTGCTGATGTTCCATGGCAGTCTTTCTTCTCTAGTGATCCCAATTCTACCCAGTCCCACATTTGCGACTTAATACTAGCTGGTATGGATTTATTCATACCAAGTCAACAATTCACTAAAAGATCAAACTCTCCAAAATGGTTTGATGGCAATTGTGCCAGAGCAACAGCCCAAAAGTCATTAGCATATAACTCTTACTTAAAATCAAAAACATCTGAATCACTCTCCCAATTTAAAATTGCTAGAAATCATGCAAAAGCTGTATTAAATCTATCTAAATCAAACTTTCTTCAAAAGCAAGCATCAAAACTACTTAACAACCCTAATGACAATAGAATATTCTGGTCAATTCTTAATTCTTTCAATAATAACTTTAACAAGTCATCTTCCATTCCCCCACTAAAATCTTCAGATGGCAATATTACAAATGACCCACGTGGGAAAGCAGATATCTTTGCTAGTACCTTTGCAAGAAACTCTACCATAGATGATACCAGCCAGAATGTCTCAGTACTGGAACTTGATTCTCCAGAAATTGCCCCACTTAAAATACAGACAAGATTCGTAAAATCCATCCTAGACAATTTACCTACCAACAAAGCTCCAGGCCCAGATGGAATTCCGCCATTTGTTTTGAAAAAGTGTTCCCCTGAACTTGCCTCTGTCCTAGCGAAATTATTCAGACTATGCATACGTACTTATTCCCAAATTCATGGAAAGAAGCCAATATCCACCCAGTTCCGAAGAAAGGAAGTTCGTCTGACCCCTCCAATTACAGACCAATAGCTGTCACATCTTCTCTTGGTAAGGTATTTGAAACTTTAATTAATAAGCATATTGTTAAACATCTTGAATCCAACAACTTAATTAGTGATAGACAATACGGTTTTCGCCCCGAAAGATCCACCATTGACATACTCAATCTCTTAACTCATACCATCCATCAATCAATTGATCTTTTTGGAGAAACTCATGCAGTAGCTCTTGATATCTCTAAAGCTTTCGACAGAGTATGGCACCGTTCCCTGCTGTCCAAACTCCCTTGCTATGGACTAATGTCTTTTGTTCCTTTGATTTCTTCTTATCTTAGTGACAGGAAAATAAGAGTAAAAGTAGATGATGTATATTCAAATTTCCACTCAATTAACGCCTGCGTGCCGCAGAGATCAGTTCTGGCGCCAACCCTATTTCTGGTTCATATAATGATCTCTTATCTGTCACTCACAATCCCGTTCACTCATATGCAGATGACTCAACACTACATAGTTCATTCACACTCAGACATCCATTTACAAAGTCTAGTATCTCTACCTCTCAACTCAGTACAGCCATCTCCATAAATCAAGATCTAGCTACAATCAGTGAATGGGGACAAAACAACCTTGTCTCTTTTAATGCTAGTAAAACTAAATATATACAGTTTACTAATAGACAGATATTGCCAGATTCGTACATTACCTTCAGTGCTACTAATATTCCCATCTCCAAAAGTATTGAAATTCTTGGTGTCTCACTTAACAGTGCCCTCAGCTGGACCTCTCATATCAGATCACTTGCTAAAACCGCCTCAAAGAAACTTGGATTATTGTACAGAGTCCGTAACTTCTTCGCCGATGAGCAGTTAGCTATAATTTATAAGAGTCATGTGCGCTCTCAGCTTGAATATTGCTCACCCTTGTGGAATGGTTGTGGAGAGGTTGCATTAAGACAACTAGACGAAATTCAGAATAAAGCTGTTAGAATCATTAACAACCCTGCCATTACATATAAAATACCTCCCCTGCAAGTAAGAAGGAATGTTGCCTCCCTTGCATTATTTTACAGATATTTTTTTGGCAATTGCTCAGACGAAGTTGCGTCCATGGTGCCACCTCTCCATGCCTTCCCTCGTGCTACACGGGCATCTGGTAGCGCTCATGACTGGAATGTCACTCAGCCATTTTGTAGAACTTCTGCCTATCAGAATTCTTTCATTCCCCGAACTGCATCTCTCTGGAACTCGCTTCCCCAGAGTTGTTTTCCTCCAAATTTCAACCCACAACTGTTCAAGTCTAACTGTTACAGATATTTTATGAATAGAGGACACCAGTAATCTGGTGTATAGATTATTTTTTTTTTCCCCATTTGTTTTTCCTTCCTCCGTTCTGTTATATATATATATATATATATATATATATATATATATATATATATATATATATATATATATATATATATATATATGTGTGTGTGTGTGTGTGTGTGTGTGTGTGTGTGTGTGTGTGTGTGTGTGTCATTCTTTTTAAGGTGATAATTATGTTAACCCATACTCTAACATACATTCACTTAAATTCATTTAATTACGTAACAGTAAGAAAGACCCTGAAAGTTCCGCACCCATGCCCACCAATGGGTCTAGGGGGCGAACGCCTGGCTTTACTCTGCGACCTTCTTCATTGACCAAATGCGTTAAAATAGGAATCGCTTCTATTGTTGCGTGACCCTTAACAGTCCGGTAAGTTTGGTTCAAATCAGACTGTAGGTGTTTGAGTAGATCTTCTCCCATGACTTTGTCCTTTGAACTTGCCATGCGACCTTGACTTTGAATGGAATTCTTATATCCTTGTTTTATTGTATAACATTTCACAAACTCTTGCTTAACTCTGATAAAAAATGTTTTTAATTAATCAATAAATATGGTCTTGACCTTTGACCTATTGTTTTCTAGGGTATATGTCAATCCCTTGGCTGATCCTCAACAATTCTACCAACTCTGGTCCAAATTAGATAAAAACTGTGGTAATAAGTTGTCCACATTAAACCATGGGTTGAAATTTGATATTGCCCTGTGACCTTGACCTTGGCTGTTGTTCTCACAATCGAATCCCATGGTTCTTGTCTTACTCTCAGTCCTTCCACAAGGTTAATTCTAATCGGAAGAAAACTGTTTTAGTTGACCTTACCTGGTAATATTTTGATGTAACCCTGTGACTTTTATATAATATTCGAAGGAATATGTCAACCCCTTGGCAGACCCACAATCCTTGAACTAGGCTTTGTTAAAATCAGAGAATTTTTTTCCCCACAGCCAGAAGCATCACGTCGCGCAGAACATAACTACCACTCCAAAATCCCAAGAGCAGGTGGAATAAGTTTATGTAGCAATGCAGCACTACCAGACGAGAGAAGTCTCGTCTAAATAACAGTGCGTCACGGGATAGGTCTGTGAGAATGAGTGTTTGAAAAAGTGACTGCACTCGTAGGTGTGCGAGACAAGAAGAAATGTTGTGCCAAGATGTGAAAGTGTTATAAGGATGATTGTGTGTAAAGGAGGAAAAAAAAAAAAAAAGAGGGTAAAGAAGAAAAACACACTCCAAAGGATGGAAAAGAATTGAGAATGGAAGGAGGCAAATTTGAGGAGGTAATTGTTTGTAAAGTGGAGAGAGAGAGAGAGAGAGAGAGAGAGAACTAAGTGTGAATGGGTACGTGGGTGTGGATGACGGTGTGTGTGTGTGTAGCAGTAGGTGGGTAATTGGAGTGTGTGTCAAAGCGAAGGAAAAGCACTTCTTAAATTATGATCATTACGGCCATACCACGTTGAGTACACCACTTCCCGTCCGATCAGCGAAGTTAAGCAACGTTGGGTCTGGTTAGTACTTGGATGGGTGACCGCCTGGGAACACCAGATGCTGTTGGCATCCCTACGCGTCAAGTGGGGTTGGTGGAGGATTAGTGCCCCTCCCTGTAAAACAATTAACTCTAAGCCCTTGGCCACCCCGTCTGGGATACATGGCGTCTGGCAATGAATGATGATGACATACTTCGCAATTTCATTTTTCATGTTAACATTACGCGACAATAAAGTTAGTGATCATTCAGAAATAAAATTAATATCCCCTTGCACGATCATCCACTAGTCGAATCTCAGAAATAGAGGGGGATTCGTTTGAACCCCTCGAACTCCATCGTTTCCATGCCGGATAGGTGCAGCGTGTGAGGCGGTTTGTGGAGTGAGGAGGAGATGCTAGGGTGTGCAAGGGACAGCATGGTGGAATGATGAGGTGAAACGAGCTGTGGAACAAAAGAAGGCATATAGTGAATGGTTAGCGAGTAGAGGTAGGGGAGATGAGAGAGAGAGAAGAGAGAGGTATATGTGAGCAGGAGAAGGGAGGTTAAGAGACTGGTGAAGGAGAGTAAGAAGAAAATGGATGAAGAGTTTGGGAGGAATCTGAGTGTGAAATGGAGGGAGAGTAAGAAATTGTTTTGGAAGGAGGTAAAGAAAGTAAGGCAGTGTGAAAGGGGAAATAGTAGGGGAGTGAAAGATAGGAATAATAGATTGCTGGTGGAGAAGAGAGAAAAATTGAGAAGATGGAAGGAGCACTTTGAGGATTTGTTGAATGTAGAGAGTGAGAGCAGTGCGAGTATAAGTGGTTGGGGAATGGCTGGGAGAAGAGATGAGAGGAGGGAGGAAGAGATCAGTAGGGCGGAGGTAGTGGAAGCGATGAAGAAGATTAAGTTGGGAAAGGCCCCAGGAATTGATAGAGTGTGTGGTGAAATGCTTAGGTATGGGGGTGAGATTGTTGTGGAGTAGATGTGGAAGTTGTGTAGATTGGCTTGGGAAGAGGGAAGGGTTCCAAAGGACTGGAAATCAGGTATAATTGTTCCTTTATACAAAGGAAACCGGGAGAGAGAAGTATGTGGTAACCATAGGGGTATTTGCCTTCTTAGTGTGACTGGTAAAATATATGGTAGAATACTCATTGAATGGGTTAGGCATATGACAGAGGAACTAGTTGGAGAAGAACAAGGGGGATTTAGGAAGGGAAAAGGGTGTGTAGATCAGATATTTGTTCTAAGATGTTTAGTGGAGAAGTATCTAGAGAAGGGAAGGAAAGTGTATGCTGCCTTCATGGACTTGGAGAAAACTTATGACAGAATAGATAGACAAGGTATGTGGAAGGTATTAAGAATATATGAAGTGGAAGGGAAATTGTTGAATGCTGTGAAGAGTATGTACGAAGGAGCTAGGGCTACGGTGCGAGTGGATGGTGAGCTGACTGAGTTCTTTGATCTCAATGTGGGACTGAAACAGGGTTGTGTGATGTCTCCTTGGCTATTTAATATATACATGGATGGGGTTGTAAGGAGGTGCAAGGTAGGGCAGTGGATGTGGGAGTGGCTCTAATGAATGAGGGTGAGATTTGGAAGATTTCAGTGTTGCTGTTTGCTGATGATACAGTATTGTTGAGTGAAGATGAATGGGAGTTGCAAGGTTTGGTGAATGAATTTGGGACAGTGTGTAGGAGGAGGAAGCTGAAAGTTAATGTAAACAAAAGTAAAGTTATGGTGTTTGAGAGGAATGAAGTCACAGAGTGAGCAGTGAGGTTGGATGGTGAGGATATGGAGAATGTGAGTGCATTCAAGTACTTGGGTAGTGTGATGAGTAAGGATGGACCTTTGGGCAATGAAGTGCGTGAAAGGGTACAGCAGGGAAGGAAGGTTGTTGGTACACTGAAAGCAGTGATGAGAAATAGGGAGGTGAGTATGGAAGTTAAGAAGTCACTGCATGATATTATTGTGATCCCTACCCTGATGTATGGAAGCGAGGCGTGGACCTTGCAAGAGGGGAACAAGTCAAGAGTGAGAGCAGTGGAAATGAGTTACTTGAGAGGAGCATGTGGAGTGACGTGGAGGGACAGGTTGACGAATGAAGAAGTGAAGGAACGTTGTGGGGTGGATGTGGATGTGGTTGAGAAGATTAGGAGAAATACACTGAGGTGGTTTGGACATGAATGGAGAATGAAAGACTGACTAAGAGGGTGTATGTAGGTGAGGTGGAGGGAGGGAGAGGGAGGGGTAGACCGAGGATGAGGTGGAGGGATGGAGCAGAGAGGTATATGAGGGAGGGGGGGTGAGTTGGGGGGAGGGTAGTCAAATGGTGGGTGACAGAGCGACTTGGAGGCGTTTTGTCTGCGGCCACCCTTTGCGGGATTAGGGCGTCGGGCTATAGATAGATAGATAAATAGATGTTTATAAATAACATTTTTTTTTTTTTGTGAAGCATGTGATTTTGTGCATAATGTTATTTTTATTTTAGTGTTAATATGAGCATACTACTGCATGTCGTAACCTATTAGCTTACTAATAGTCCTCTGATCTCAATTGCTTCATAGCACTCATGCTTTACCTATACTGAACCAAATTCAACACAGTAAGTAATGCAAATAAGTCTTCTAAATTATATACAGTATGTTACAAACACTGCATCTACATTTCAAATAGAAGTAATATGCATACACGTACTTTATACAAATATACCAGCAACTTTAGCCTACATGGACAGGAAATTTCACTGTGGTGTGGTCGTGGTAACAAGGTTTGCCAGCCCATTTAAATCCCTAAGCTATGATGTAAACAAACACACTTCTGCCACATCTACCAAAACGCGCCACACACTGTAACAGTTATCAGTGCTGGCAGTTGCACTTCTGACCTCTGTTGCAGGATAATGCAAATTTCCGGCTCTACATTTCACAGCACTTTTCTATGTAATTAGCATTATTTTCTGCCGTTGATCTCTTGTTACAACTCAACTTTTAAGATGGAGTGAAGGCAATATCAGATCAAGTTAAAGCATAGGCATTTCACCAGTGGTGGGAGAAAGTACAACGGTGATAGCCTAATTAAAGGGGATATATGCAGTTTTCATTAACCCATTTACTACCATCGGGAACCCTGCTAAGCTAAATAAAATCGCCTGTTACTGTGTCAGCAGCAAAAACTGGATGAAAAGTGCTCAGAGAGCAGAGTGGTGTCGTGCCTGAACTTTTACATTGACCCGTGTCTCAGACCTCGTCTGCATCGAAATCGAGTCATTTCTTCCCCCTCCCCCCTTTCCCCACACTATGCCAAGTGTGATCCAGATCGGATCGGACTTTGATGCATGGTCGTGAGCAGTGTGGACGTGTTTTTCGTTGCGCTCTTCTCTAGGAATTCGACCCGAGCAGCCATGGAAGACAGACGTGCCGACATTGCCTGCGACCCGTTGAGGGGAGCAACCAGCCAGCCACAGTCGCCTGTAGCCCAGAAGATCCGGGGGACCGTGGTTTGGTTTAACGTACAGGCGGGGTATGGATTCATCAAACGCCAGGATACTGGCATTAATGTTTTCATGCACCGCCAGGCGATAGTTAAGTCAAACCCACGGCACATCCAACGCTCCCTAGGTGATGGAGAGCCAGTGGAGTTTAGCCTGTTTGGGACCTCTAAGGGTCCTGAGGCCCGGGATGTTACTGAGCCGGGAGGTGTGGCCGTGCAGGGTTCTGCCCATGCACGGCGACATCTCATGGCCCAGGGACAGCAGGCCAGGGATCTTAGGGATCTTAGGTGTCCTGGACAGGTAAACCTTGTGGTGGAGATGTGCATCGCGACGGCGAAGGCTTTTTGTGGGAGTGATAAGGGGGCTTTGCGCGTTCTTCTCCCTAAGATCTTTGAGGAGAATGGGCTGCCCAGCCTTATCATCCCCGAGTGCTTCGTCCGCGATGTACACTTGGTTCCTCACTGACGGGGGAGTCAGGCTCGGCAGCCACGACCTGCTGCCCCTCACACCACCCCGAGGAAACGGCTTAGGCTGGAGGCTCCCCTCAACAGGCAGACTGCTATCGCGTTACTGACCCAGCTACAGACGAGAATACGGCCCAGACCACCGCGGACGTCCACGACCCACCATCGATGACAGAGGAGGGGCAGGACTCTTCAGACACTACTTCCATGGCCGAGGATGCGTCGACCAGCTCCTCGGCCAGGGAGGAGGTCAGTGGGTCCTCCCCTCCTCCGATGGTGGAGGGCACCCCATCTCGCCCTTCCATCATTGACCTCAAGGATTGGCTAGCCTCCTACCGACACCTCCTGGCCCTCAGCGCCTACACCCGGTCGTACCAGCTCGGAGCAACGACCTATTCCACCTTATACGATCTGCTCCGGGCTGCCGACCAGGGTGAGGAAATACGACCTGTGCTTATGGTCAGGGGGAAGGAGGTGCGTCTGGCCGATCTACAAGCATTCTACCACATGCTCCCTACTCAACTGGTCCCCTAGATCGGCGTTTTTTGTGCGGTGCAGGAGTTTGATGCCACTAGACCTACACACGAGGCTGGCCTAATACCCCACCAGGAGGGTGATGGCCATTAAGCCCCAATAAAACGATAAAACAAACAAACAAAATCTTCTCTAGTTATCAGGGCTGCCTCACCGGCATTAGTTCTTTTTTTTTTTTCACCCTTCTTGTGACGTGTAGGATTAGCTAGATCTCAAATACCTCCCCTCCCTGTTAGTTTTGAACAGTAGGTGTCTGTTCTAATAAACTGAGTTTACCTTTGCTTATTGCCCATGGAGGGTCCCCCCCACTGATCGCTCTGGGGCGTGAATTGACACGGTCAGGCCTCCCTGGAGTGGTTTGAGAGGGCAACCTCAGATATAGGTGTTCTGCCCCTGGTTGTTTGTCCCTTGTTTTTCTTCTCGCTTTCTTCCCACTTCCCCCGTTAGGGGGGAGTGGTACTATGGAGGACGCCCCTACTGCCTCCCCCCCCTTCAGGAGGGGAGGCGGTCCTGACCGACCCCCAACTGACCCACTGACAGACTGCTCCCAGACTGAACGGCCCCAGACGTGTACCCGACTTGACATCAGTGTACATAATGCCTCATTCGTCCTCATTCATGCAGTTGCTTCTACTCCCCTGTCCAGCCTTAATCCCTTCATCATCAAGAAGGTGATTGATGGGTGTGCAGGTGAAGTGGAACAAGTTAAAAAACTTGCAAGTGGAGATCTCTTGTTAAAGACTCTAAATTCTGCCCAGGTAAAGGACTTGCTGAAACTGAGGAAGTTCCACAGTTATGATGTCATGACAACGATCCCGCACGCCATGAATTCCTGCAAGGGTGTTATCACCTGCAGGGATCTTGTGCTTATGGAGGAGGAAGAAATTGTACAGGAACTTGCTCAGCCAGATGTAAAAGAGGCCAGATTTATCACAAGATTTTCGGAAGGCATCAGGACGAAGACTGCAACAGATGTTTTGACTTTTGGAAAAGTATCTCTTCCAGCCAATGTGAAAGTTGAATACGAAATTTTCAATGTCAGACCATACATCCTGAACCCGCTTCGTTGTGCGAAATGTCAGATCTATGGACACCATGAAAAGGCTTGTCGATCTTCTAACCTAGTATGTGGCAAGTGCGCAGCTGTAGGCCATTCTGCTGACCACTGTACATCAGAGAATGAATGTTGCTTTCACTGCCAGGGTGCTCACCCCACTTCCTCTCGGGTATGTCCCAAGTGGAAGGAGGAGAAAGAGGTCTGCACAGTGAAAGCGACAGAGGGCATATCCTTTTACGATGCTAGGAAGAAGGTGAAGGAGTTGCATGCAACTCCCAAACCTAATGTCTCCTATACAACGGCTGTTATCTTCCGTCCTGTGATGTGCACCGTGGAGACACAAACTGACCTTACATTCGCTCCTCATGCCCCACGCCCTACCTCTCAGTCTAAGCCTCCTGTCTGTTCCAACTCTCTGACAGACATCCCTGTTGCCACTTCATACTCTCAAGCTGCCGCTACTCCTTCGCAGTCAGTGCGGCAAAAACAGAAGCCTGACAAGTCTGACAAAATTAACTTGACCACCCTCACCAAATAGTCACGTCCTTATGTCCTTCCCACTCCTGGTCCAGCGAGGGAGAGAAAGAATAGCTCTTCCCCAGTGGATTCTGGGAGCCATGTCATTGATGAGAATATGGAGATCTCCACGAGCAAGCACTGGGAAAGGTCCCCCGGTAGCCACTCGCCTGGTGGCGGGCGGCATAAAAAAACTAAGAGCACTGGCCACCCTCGTAAATCTTAAACTGTCGTTTTCACTGTATTACAGTGGAATTGTAGAGGTGTTGGGAATAAGTTACCAAATATAGCAATCTTGCTGTCAATACACAGGCCAGACGTTATTTGTTTATAGGAGACGTGCCTGGAGGATCACCCTGATCCTCCACAGGTAAAACACTACCACTCGTATAGAAGATATGAAGGTCACAGAGTCGCCATATACACACAGAAGTCACACCCACAAACGGAAGTGATTCTAAATTCTACTCTGGAAGCGGTCGCGTGCAGAGTAAAATGTAATAACACGTATCTGTCTATTTGCTCTCTGTACTGCTCTCCACATGGCCCCATTGATAGTGATGCTTTTAATTCACTAGTCGAATATCTACATGGGAATAAGTTAGTGTTGGGCAACTTTAACGCCCATTGCTATCAATGGGGTAGCTTGAAGATCGATGGTCGTGGGGAGCAAGTAGCCGCCCTAATACTACAGTCCAACCTCTGTCTTCTGAATGATGGTAGAGCGACTCGTGTAGATGATCGTACTGGTAACTTTTCGGCCATTGACTTATATCTGGCCTCCCCTGGTATACATCAAGATTTCTCATGGGACCCTTATGACGACTCCTTGGGAAGTGATCATTTACCCATCTGTCTTTCTTATACACGTGACATTGTGTATGTTGATATGCATGGATGTGTGTATGTATGTATATATATATATTGTTACATAGCCTATGATTTCATCATCCTTTGTGTAATTCTAACGTACAGGATGCTGCATGTTTGATCACGAGCTAGTTCTACCTCACTCCCACCTTCTACCCTTATAGTAGAGTAAGTCGTTCTTTCTGTTGTTCAGAGCAGGATTGTCAACTCTTTGTCCCCTATGGCTTCATTTGCGCGTCCTTCTTACAAGTTGTATCAAGCTCTTCCGGCCCCTATATAATGAACTCAGTCTCTGCATTAATTGCCACTTAGATCTACTCCTCATTTTGCTCATATCTCTGTCCTCCCCTGTACAGTTGTTATTATTTTTGTGAGTGCTCAGGAAGTCTCCAACCATCTAGCAGCTGTGTAATTTGAGTATAAGTGTTATTACATTTTTCTTGTACTGTATAGCATAAGGTGTTAATTCGTAGGCCTAGTGAGGTTTTTGTGATTCGTGTGTTTTGGGTGTCAGCCACTATTAATAATATTTTGTATCTGTAATAATATATCTTGCATTCACTGAGCATTATCCGGTTTTCTCATTTTATCAGGGCTGACTTAGATAAATTTACTCTTGCTAATTTCGTGTTAATAGAGGCTATTGCAGTTAACCATATATTTAACCTGTTTTTGCCATTACATTATCCTTATGAGTCCTGAATGTTTAGTTGTTAGTTTGAGCATTAAACTTTAACTTGTAATTTTACCTACCTCTTTTGTTTTGAACCTGGAACTTTACGGGATAGTAGTGAATTTTTTAGTATTCTCACTTGAAGTGTACATTATCTCTCTCTGTTCCGTAACATAAAATTGGCGACCTCTTATCAGGATATTCAGGATATTATCATAAGGATATTGCTTGATATTTTGTGACTGTGATTTATTCATGATGTCTACTATTACTACCCTTGATGAAGCCAAAGATTTTTTGTCAAATGTGCAAACAGTGTGTGATGTAGAAAACGGAACAAAGAATGAACTTAAGCTTGTTGCTCAACAATTGGGAATTGGAGTTCACTCTCATCATTCTAAAGATCAAATTGTTGGCAAATGAGCAAACGCAGATTGAAATAGCTAAGTTACAGCTAGCTCTGCAGGAGGCTCGTGTTAAGGAGGCTGAGTTTCAGGCACGTGCTAAGGAGGCTGAGTCTCAGGCTCGTATTCAGGAGGCACAAACTGAACTTGCTAGGATTCAGGCAGACCATGAGTATCGCATGAAACAAGGTGGAACTGGATCATCTAGCTCTGATGATTTTGATGTGGCTAAAAATGTTAAACTTGTCCCTCCTTTTAATGAATCTGATTTAACAAAGTATTTTCAGTTGTTTGAGAGGGTAGCTACAGGTTTTAATTGGCCCCAAGAGTATTGGCCAGTACTCCTTCAAACTGTTCTCACCGGCAAAGCTCAAGTAACTTATGCATCTTTGCCTCAGGATCAATCTGATAATTATGATGTAGTTAAGAGCTCGATTCTTAAGGCCTATGAGTTTGTTCCTGAAGCCTATAGAGTAAAATTTAGGACATCTTATAAGCAAGATAAGCAATCCCATGTTGTGTATGCAAAAATCAAAGATCTGTTAGAGCAGTGGTTAAATTCTAAGAATGTGGATTCTGATTTTGGTAAATTTAAGCAGATGATTTTGCTGGAGGACTTCAAAAGGTGTATTAATAAAGATGTAAGCCTATATTTTGATGAGAAAAGAATAGATAATTTGTCTGATGCTGCAGTTTTAGCTGATGAATATGTTCTCACTCACAAGAGATATTCTAAAGAAAAAAGGAAAGCTGAGAGTAAGTACGTTGCCCCTACTCAGAGTACAGGTAACAGGAAAGAGAATAAAGATGATGTTTCTGAGGAAGTAAATACCAGCTTCACCTCTAGATTTCAGAAAAGTAAATGTACTTATTGTAGTAAGCTTGGTCATACTACGGAGAAATGTTTCAGGAGACAGCATGATGTGAACAAAAAGGAGTCTTTAAATATTCAGTCAATTGGTCTAGTGTCCACCCTTGAGAGTTCCCAGAATTCTTTAACTGAGTTAACTGAACCTGCTTTGAGGGGTAAATTAAATTCTCATGATGGAGCTCCTCCTTTGAGCAGTAACGTGGGTGACACTGTCAAGAGTGCATGTGCTAATTTCCTGTCTGATGGTTTTGTCAGTCCTCTGGACAGTAATGACAGGAAATCAGTTCAAATATATCGTGATACAGGTGCTTGCCAATCCCTTATGCTGACCAGTGTTCTAGGCTCTAATGTTAATTCCTCTGATGAAACTGTAATCTTACAAGGTGTAGGGAATAATTACTTCTCTGTCCCTCTGTGCAGAGTGAATTTAGAGTCTGGTTTTGTTAATGGTTCCGTTATGGTTGGGTTGGTTGAGATACTCCCAATGTCAGGTGTAACTTTCTTACTTGGAAATGATATTGGTGGAAGTCAAGTGTGTCCAGCTCCTCAGTTGTCTAGTGAGCCAGTGGCAGCGGCCCAGGACTGTGATGTCCCTGATGTGTTCTCTGCATGTGCTGTCACTAGGGCTAAGTCTAAAGTTACTGGTGATTTAGAGGATAATGATGATGATGATGTTATCCTAGCTGACACTTTTCTTGCTAATTTGGACCACTCACCAGATGAGGCAGTACCCCGTAGTGTTGATAATTTGTCTCGTCAAGAGTTGGTTGAGTTGCAGGTTGCTGACCCTGAGTTGAAAGGTCTAGCTAACTCTGCTTACAGTGAAGAAGAGTCAGCCGGTGCTTCTACTTGTTATTATGTAAAGTCAGGAGTACTTATGAGGAAGTGGAGACCCCCAACAGCATCAGCCGACTGTGAATGGGAGGTTGTACATCAAGTTGTCATCCCTCGTGTTTGTAGGCAGGATATCATTAGAGTGGCTCATGATTCCAGTTTGGCAGGACACCTTGGAGTGAGGAAGACTGTGGCACGCATTTTGAAACACTTCTACTGGCCAGGCATCTTCATAGATGTTTCCTGGTATTGTAAGTCTTGTCACACCTGTCAAGTTGTGGGGAAGTGTAATCAGACCGAAAAGGTTGCACGTCTAGTTCCCATTCCTCCTTTTGAGGTGCCGTTCACCCGTGTGTTGGTGGATATTGTGGGCCCTCTTCCTAAGACTTCTTCAGGATTTTCTTATGTGTTGACCCTGATTGATATGGCTACTCTTTATCCTGAAGCCATTCCACTTAGAAATATCTCAGCAAAGAACGTGGTTAAGGAAATGCTAGGGTTCTTCACAAAGTTTGGTCTGCCCAAGGAGGTACAGTCAGACCGGGGAAGTAATTTCATGTCAAATGTTTTCAAGCAGTCTCTGAAAGAGTTGGGCATCACCCAGATCACGGCTTCAGCTTACCATCCCCAGACCCAAGGAGCGTTGGAGAGAAAGAGTTGGGCATCACCCAGATTACGTCTTCAGCTTACCATCCCCAGACCCAAGGAGCGTTGGAGAGATATCATCAAACACTCAAATCGATGCTCAAGAAATACTGTTTGGAACATCAGAAAGACTGGGATAAAGGTCTTCCATTCGTTGTATTTGCCACAAGAGAATCTCCAAATGAATCACTGGGCTTCTCGCCCATTGAACTACTGTTTGGCCATGAAGTAAAAGGACCCCTTAAGCTACTCAAAGGAATGCTGGCTGTCGGAGGAAGATGACGTCAACCTGCTGGAGTATGTGATGAAGTTCAAAGAACGGCTGTCCACTGCTTTACAGCTGGCGAGAGAGAATTTAGGAGCTGCTCAGGAGAAGATGAAGACTTGGTATGATAAGAAGTCCAGGTTACGCCACTTTCAGCCAGGAGATCAGGTTTTGATTCTGCTACCGGTGCATGGGCAACCTCTTCAAGCCAAGTTTAGTGGTCCTTATTTCGTGGAGAAGAAACTCAGTGATGTCAACTATGTCATCGCCACACCAGATCGTAGAAAGAACAAGCAACTTTGTCACATCAACATGCTAAAGTTATATCACAGGCGGGACGAAAATAACCCAGTCTGCACTGTAGCTGTTCCACCCGAGTCTGCAAGTGAAGTTCTTCCATGGAGCATAAGCCTGAGTGATAGTTTGGGGAAGAATCCTGATATCATGAATGATCTCCAGACTAAGCTTTCTCATCTAGCTCCCGAGGAAAGGCAGGAGTTTTCGGCATTACTGCAGGAGTACCCGCAAGTGTTCCATGCCACTCCAGGAAGAACCACTGTGTTGATGCATGATGTCGATGTTGGAGACGCAAAGCCAATTAAACTGCCTCCTTACCATGTGAACCCAGTGAAAGTTCCTCTCATCCAGAAGGAGCTTGGCTACCTGTTGGACCACAAGATGATTGAGCCCTGTCAGAGCGGTTGGAGTTCTCCTGTCACTCTAGTTCCTAAACCAGGTGGGTCACAGAGGCTTTGCATCGACTACAGACGTGTTAATCAGATAATCAAAACAGACACTTACCCTCTCCCTCGTGTGGAAGATTGCATAGACAAGATCGGAAAGGCTAGGTACATAAGTAAGTTTGATTTGTTAAAAGGATACTGGCAAGTACCTATGACTGAACGTGCTAGGGAGATCTCATGTTTTGTAACACTAGGAAGGACTTTTGCATGTTCTGTAATGCCATATGGTATGAAGAATGCACCAGTCATATTTCAGAAGCTCATGAATGTTGTAACAGAGGGTTTGGCAGGGTGTGTTGTTTATAATGATGATGTATTAATCTTCAGTGACAACTGGAAAGATCACCTATGCCATGTCAGTAAATTTCTTGAGCGTTTGGTTCAGGCTAATCTTGTAGCTAATTTATCAAAGTGTGAGTTTGGTCAAGCTAAAGTTCAGTACCTTGGGTAGGTAATTGGTGATGGACATGTTGCACCACCAGGAGCTAAGGTTCAGGTTATAAGTGATCTTCCCAGACCTAAAAGTAGGAAAGAGCTACTAAGATTTTTGGGAATGGTAGGTTATTACAGGAGATTTGTTCTTAACTTTTCAATTTTTGTATCACCACTTACAGACCTACTGAAAAAGGGAGTTAAATTTCTCTGGACCGATGACCGTGAATCCTCTTTCAGCAAACTTAAAGCTATCCTATTAAGTCAGCCAGTGCTAGCTACTCCAAATTTTGCTAAGCCTTTTAAGATGGCTGTTGACACAAGTGATACAGGAGCTGGGGCTGTTTTGCTGCAAGAGGATGATCAGCGTATTGAACACCCTGTATCTTATTACAGTAAGAAGTTCTCTCCACCTCAAAAGAACTACTCAACTATTGAGAGAGAGCTTTTGGCCTTGATTTTGGGTTTACAGCATTTTTCATTTTATTTGTGTTCTGGTTTTGACCCCATAGTCATTTATACCGATCATAACCCACTGAAATTCCTTAGTAAGTTTAAAGACAAAAATCAGAGATTGACAAGATGGAGTCTACTTCTTCAGGGGTATTCATTAGACATACAACATGACAAGGGGAAAGAAAATGTTATTGTAGATTGCTTATCTAGACCTTAGACAGATTGTTTTAGAGTAATAAGAAATTTCCTTTGTAAATTTCTTTTTTCTTTGTGGGGAGGTGTTACATAGCCTATGATTTCATCATCCTTTGTGTAATTCTAACGTACAGTACTGCATGTTTGATCACGAGCGTGTTCTACCTCACTCCCCCCTTCTACCCTTATAGTAGAGTAAGTCGTTCTTTCTGTTGTTCAGAGCAGGAGTGTCAACTCTTTGTCCCCTCTGGCTTCATTTGCGCGTCCTTCTTACAAGTTGTATCAAGCTCTGCCGGCCCCTATATAATGAGCTCAGTCTCTGCATTAATTGCCACTTAGATCTACTCCTCATTTTGCTCACATCTCTGTCCTCCCCTGTACAGTTGTTTTTATTTTTGTGAGTGCTCAGGAAGTCTCCAACCATCTAGCAGCTGTGTAATTTGAGTATAAGTGTTATTACATTTTTCTTGTACCGTATAGCATAAGGTGTTAATTCGTAGGCCTAGTGAGGTTTTTGTGTTTCATGTTTTTTGGGTGTCAGCCATTATTAATAATATTTTGTATCTGTAATAATATATCTTGCATTCACTGAGCATTATCCGGTTTTCTCATTTTATCAGGGCTGACTTAGATAAATTTACTCTTGCTAATTTCGTGTTAATAGAGGCTAATGCAGTTAACCATATATTTAACCTGTTTTTGCCATTACATTATCCTTATGAGTCCTGAATGTTTAGTTGTTAGTTTGAGCATTAATCTTTAATTTGTAATTTTACCTAACTCTTTTGTTTTGAACCTGGAACTTTACGGGACAGTAGTGATTTTATTAGTATTCTCACTTGAAGTTTTCATTCTCTCTCTCTGTTCCGTAACAATATATATATATATATATATATATATATATATATATATATATATATATATATATATATATATATATATATATATATATATGTTCGTATATACATGTATATATGTGCTAATGTTTATACATATATATATTTTTGCCTTAATGACCAGGGGCTCCTGCCTCAATGGTTGATAGGAAAAAAAAAAAAAAAAAAAAAAAAGATCGGATCAGACGCTTATGAGCTAAAGGCAGTCCCTGCAGCCTGGACTTGATCCCTCACCATGACCTTTTATCTATCTGCACCAAAATCCAAATGCTATTTTCCAGCCCACACACAATGGATTTGCCTAATTTGTATCGCATCGGATGAGGCATTCACGCAACATTATGTTTAAAATATTCATTGCTAGCATACACACATACATACACACTTATGCAAGTACGTACGGTTCATACATGCATAGAACAAGCTTGAACACAATAGCTGTGAGAGGGGTTAAGTAGGCCAAATTAATAGGCTAACCGCATATATTTTTCTTGTAAGTGTGAAGCCTAAGTCGTCTGGACTATATAAAGCAACAAGAAGGGGGAGCAACTGTTAATTAATAAAGGAGACTGAGGGCAGTCGAGGGAACAAGCAAACCACACTTACATTCTTTAATCATCCCTCCATCACTCCTTCCCCTCCCTCTTTCTCCCTCCCCTCCTTCTCTCCCTTCCATTTTTTCCCCTCTTCTCCCTCCCACCCCAGTCACCTCTCTCTCTCTCTCTCTCTCTTTCTCTCTCTCTCCATCATAAATCTTATAAACAGTTCCATTTTTAACCCTTAAGAATTATACATTTAAACTTAGCTGCAAAGAAATTTATGAAAAGAGAAAACTGTATATTTTAATTAGATTGTGAGTTGGGAAGGTTTGAGGTTAGGATGGGGATTAGGGAGAAGATGAGGAGGGGGTAGGGAGATAAAGAAGAGGGAGGGGAAGCAGGAAGAGGGAGATGGAGAGGGAGAGGAAGGAGGCGGAAAAGGGGAAAAGGAAAGGGAGAGGTAGGCGTAGAGGACGAGAGATGGGGAAGTAGAAGGAGAGGGAGAGAAGGGGGAAAGGAAGAGGTAAAGGTACAGGTAGAAGGAGGGGAAGGAAAAGGAAAGGCAAGGGGGAAGGGGGAAAGGATGGGTAGGGTATTAGAGGGGCAAGTGAGAAAGTTTAATAAGGCAACTTTTTTAAGTTTCTTTGGAAAGTGCATCACCATCATCATCATCATCATCATCATCATCATCATTGTAATTGTCGTCTAGGCTATTATCGTTCTTATCACTATCACTGTCATCGTCATCATTATTGCTGTCTTCATCATCAACATAACCATCAGTCATGTTCATGGTGCTATTTCTGAGGGAGCCAGCAGAAAGGGAATTGGTGATGCTAGTTGTGTCATAGATGGTTATGGTAGGGATGATGATGTTCATGAAAATAATGGTGCTATTGATGGTGATGATGATAGTGATGTTAGGAGTAACAGGGCAAGTGATGGTGGTGGTGAAGGTGATGATGGCCCACTTGGTGACACTGTTTCCTTTTTTTTTTTCTTTTTTAATAACTGGAAGGAAATAAGATCTGTTGATTCTGTTCTTTGCATTTTTTGCATAAAAATGCTTTGGAAGATCTCTGCTATATTTTTTGCACTTCATGTGGCGTAAAATTGCCATTTCTCCATCGTGATTCCTAGTGTGCAACAATATATTAACACTAGAACATAATACTAGTCAAGACTACAGGTTTTGGATGGGTTTCAGAGGCGTGTCATTGTCTTACTCAGCCTCGACGCGAAATTAGCTGCAAAATTACGGAACTTATTACTAAATTGATGATTACTAGTATTCCGAAGCGAATACAGGATGGTCTCCACACAGCCACAGTACACTTACATACTTATGTGCAAACTGCCATGATGATTAATGAACATAGAAGAATACGGGTATAGGATCCCAAAATCGTTGTGCTTCTATGATTTTACTTTCATCCAATAAAACTCTTTAAAGGACAAAATAAAAAGAAAAAGGAAAACGCTGTCGACAAGATAGAATTGGCCAAGAAACAATTATACAGAGTTTGAATTAAATTGTTGAGTAAATAAAGGAAAGGTTCAAGTTGAAAAGTGTTTGGAAGAAATCAAGAAAGAGGAAATAGGGCAAACACAGTAGGCGTGGACCGTAGTGTGGAGACCCAATTAAGGTGAACGCCGTATAGTACTGACCAATGGACTCCCCTACAGTCCTTCAGCAGCTCTATAGAGGGGCGAGTGCCACCAACAATATTTACTACTCAGTTCAACCCAGTCACCATTTTTATTTTCACGATATACCTGTATGCCAACATTATCCAATTATCTGTGTATTATTCCTTTTTTCTTTATGTGTCTGCTTCTATCTGTCTCTCTATCTGTATGTCTCTGTCTGTCTGTCTGTCTGTCTGTCTGTCTGTCTGTCTCACTCTCTCTCTCTCTCTCTCTCTCCCTATACCGGTGTGTGTGTGTGTGTGTGTGTGTGTGTGTGTGTGTGTGTGTGTGTGTGTGTGTATCTCCCTACCTGTCCATCTAAACATGTGTTACACTCTTGCACTCTTTTGTTGGATGTAGAGGCTGGAAGTGATGGAAGAGTTTAGCGGTCGTATTCTTCAAACGTTTTCCAGATTTCCTAACATGTCATCCTTAGCGATTTACTCTGCAAATTACAGCACGTTGCCCTCCATTAGATTATTTATGCAAACTACGTAGATATTTAAATTATACAAATAACATACAAGATTTTTCTAATGCGTACTATGCAAAATAAATCACCAAGGAAGAGAACCCACGCAACCACCTATAACACATAGTATACGACCCTAGGTGCCTAGAGTCGTAGTAATTAATAATATAGATAGAGAAAAAAAAAATCCAAACTTCGAGAAATGTGATAAAGAAAAGGCTTATGCTTTGTTCCTAGCGACTTTAATTCTTTGTCTTTTATACTTGCCTTAAAAGTTATCCTCCATCGTGTTACCTGTTTTTTTTTTAGCAATAAACTAACTTTGGAATATTACGCTTGTCACGAATAACTGCTACTGAAAGGCTGTTATAGCACTGTTTCATTCTGTAACCGAATTATCTAAAGTATGCTGCAAGTTTACGAAATTCTGGGCCAAGTTTTGGTGAAAGCACTATAGCCCACACGAGGGTCGTTTAGGCAGACACTCGAGTTATACCAGGACTTAATCTTCCTCTAGAACAATACCTACAGTAGTCATGCCATATCCAGGTTCGCCAATATAATTTTTTGTTGCTGACTGCGTTGTTTGAGTTGGATGCAGGTTAACAGTTTTCTCTCCTTGCTGGTGTTTTAAATTGGTCGTCAGAAAGAACGGGTTTGGCTACACCTTCTCGTACTCGGTTGTAATAATATGTGGGTCGAAAGTTGCATAGTAAATTATATGAATATTTCAAAACAATATAAAAGGAACTTGGTTGATAAAGGATTGCAAGTCCTATGCAATAGTAGTAGTAGCGGGATAAATTATTATTATTATTATGCAGCAGCAGCAACAGCAGTTATAGTAGTAGTAGTAGTAGTAGTTGTAGAAGTAGAAGTACGAGTAACAGTAGTAGTAGTAGCAGAAGTAGTTTTATATAAAAGTAGCAGTAGTAGTAGTGACAGTATTAGCAGCAGTAAGAGTAGTAGTAGTAACAGTAATACAGTAGTAGCAGTAATAGAAGTCAGTAGTAATAGTAGTAGTAGTAGTAGCAATAGCAGTAGTAGTAAATTTATTTACTGGTAGTATTGGTGGTGGTAGCAGTAACAGTAGTAGTACTATCAGAAGTAGTAGTGGTGGTGGTAATGATAACTGTAATAGCAGTAGCAGTAGAGGAGGAAGTTTTTAGTAGTAGTAGTAATAGAGGTTTGATCTAGTAGTAGTAGTTATTGTTGTAGTAGTAGAAGTTTTATCTAGTAGTAATAGTTGTTGTTGTTGTTGTTGTTGTTGTTGTTGTTATAGCAACCTCAGGCTCATCTGAAAGCGAACGTTGTGGACTGCAGGCTCAAGCTGTCCTTCTTCCACACTCCACCATCCTCCTTTTGGGGATAGAGAGGGAACTGAGGGACGTTTGTATAATCGAGCAGCTCCACAATCCGGTCACATTAGTGCCACCACGTAAAGGTGCTCCGCTCCAGCACAACTGATATGGTAACAAACTGAGTTCACCTCCCCGTGTTTACACTGAGTCAGCTGTTGGTGGAAGAGACAAACATGAGGCGTTCATCTTGGTAGCCATAGGCGCTAATGGCGACTGTTCAAACACCTTCACCGATACTCTGGCATCACTTTCACCACCAACGATAACATCACTAAGAGCATAATCAGTATGTTTTCAGCTGAGGCAACCGAGTTACCCCCACCTAATATATACTAAGACGTGGTTCTATGTCGATGCCTTAGTTGTGAGGTGGGAATGAGTGTCCTTGTTTACTGGTCACATTTCTTC